>NC_090376.1:70084963-70419338 GCF_036365525.1 Heterodontus francisci
CCTCATTTCTTGGCACATTTTGTAGGATGGCATTGCAAAAGTCCATAATAAATTTAGTAACCTGAAATGTAAACATTTTATATATATTATGGTAGTTCTTTTGTTCCAATATGGTTTTGGTTTTGAGACATTTCTTTTTACTGAGAATGACTGGGATTTGAATATTGGAATCATCCAGCTCATGTATCACTGCCTATTCAATACAGAATATAAACTGGCATCCCAAGTGCTCTGTCTGATAGCTAAGATCAGTGAAACTAATGTGTCTTTTTTGTGTATATTCAACAATATGTGTTATTGGTGGAAAATTAAATACTTGTATTTTAGGGCTTCAGCATCAGATTTAGAGAAAAGCTTTGTTTACTGTCCCCAAAATATGCTTTAAGTTTAGCCTCAGAAGAAACCAGTGTGAATTTTTCAATTTATCACACTAGTTATCTCTAAGTGGTATTGTTAAATTAATGCAAATTCTGAAGAGTTACTTCTGCTCATTAGAAACTGGGATGCAATTATACTGCTAACTCATTTTAACTAGAATGTTCTAGTGAAGGGAGACACTTTGGGCAGGATTTTAATGACTCTCAGCATGCTTTGCCATGGCTGTTTAACTCAGCCACTGCATTAACATCCAGCTTCCAGGTTTCCCAACCAATCACAGACAGCAGTGTGACGATGACCCGCACTTGTCAATGAAAGGATTTCTACATAAAGGGACTTCAGCAGGGGTCAGAACGGCTGCATCTTACATTAGTTCTTCAGGTAGGAAGAGAATGAAAATAAGACATGGGAAGGCTGCCCAGCACCAACTCCCACACCCCTTCCCCTCTTTGGCTTTCTGACTCTTCTCTGGAGGTTATGTGGTGGGCTGCGGGGGTCTGCAGAGAAATCCAGTTTCCTGCGGATAGGAGGACAAGGTCAGCATTATAGAACAAGCAGGCTCGCCTGGAAGTGGCGAAAACAATGAGCAGCAAGAGTGTGGTTCCTAGAACCTGGATCAGTGCTGCAAAAGGTTCAATGACCTCATCAGGACAAGAAAAGGAGTGTGGCATCCCACTTTCACCCCCATAATCTGACTTTCCCACCATTCTCCTGCACAGAATTCTTCAGACCATGTATCTTGCAGCTTCACTCATTCCTCTTAGATGCACCTCCTCACATCCAGATATGAGCAGCCAACACACACACATCTTATTACCATCTCACATTTATGCCCGTCATCCTCCACAAATATCGTCATTCCTTCCACTCCACACATTCTATTTCCCAGGCTCATAACTCTTTTCTCTTCCTGCAAAAGAGAGAGTGCAGAACTCCAGGTAGACAGAGGTGGGAGTGGTCCTCCCATGATGGAGGCCCTGACTACTGCAGAGGAGACCTGCAGGGTGGAGGAGTGAAAAGCCATTGGCAATGGAGAGATGGTGTCTCAGATAACTGATAACAGAAATTAGAAGTTGTGCTGCCACTTGGCTACCACCTAGAACAGCAATGGCACCAGGCACATGGAAATACCACCACCTGCAAGTTCCCTTCCAAATTTCCTGACTTTGGACTACATCATGGTTCCTTCACTCACTGGGTCATAACCCTGGAACTCCCTCTAACACTGTGGGTTTACTGACACCATATGGATTGCAGCAGTTCCAAAAGGTGGCTCACCACCACCTGCTCAAGGACAATTAATGAGTAATAAATGCTGGTCTAGCCAGCAATATTGAAATCCTGTGAAGGAGTTAAAACAAAAAAATAATCACCAATGTCGATTTACTGTCACCACTAACAGAAAGGTCAACATCTGCACAATGGTGACCTTGAACCCCTTCCCCATACCAGTTCTAATTCATGTCTTTCATCTCTAACAGGTTCTTCAAGGATGATGCAGGAGCAGGAAGCAGCTGAGGAGTTCAGAGGAAGGTACACTGAGGAAGCACCATCATGTGACTTGTGCACACCTTCCACCAGCATAGAAACAGCTCAATGGGGCCTCCATGTATAAGCCTGCTCGGGTCTGCAATTGAAACCCGACCCAAGCCCAACAGAACCACATCCGCCCCCAGCCCGACCTGGCCCAGAGTCCTTTGATTTTTTTTCCCATGCCCGACCCAACCACCGGAATGAAGTTGATTATATTAAAGAGGTTGTGCTCTACCTTGGATGGAATCACTCACTGCAGACTAGTGCAGAGTCTGGATGCACATTTGCCACCTTGACGTCCTGGCTGTAATGGTGTCTGACCGGAGCCCGAATGCCGGATCTGGAAGAGTGATCCGACCCAGACATGTTGGTTCAGGTCAGGTAGCTATACTCTACCTCCAAGGGAGACAGTTAAGTTATGGTGAGGTGCACATCACATGTGATCAGGAGCAGGTGCATCAGTGGAGAGCTCCCTTTGGAGGCCACAGGACACTTCAAGCTCTGTTTAGCTGGATGCAGATACTGAGCCTCAGGGATCATCCACAAGGACAATTCTGGAGCAGCAACAGAAAAGGTGTAGATTCTGTCAGCATTTCCAGAGACAGTGCACACCCTTGAGAAATTAGAGGAAACGGTCTTAAACAGGAATGCCATGGTGCCTCAGGCATCTGTGCTGTTATCCATCTCCATGGAAAGATTGGCCACTTGCTTGGAGAATCAGATGCAGGAGGCAACTGAGTGTATGTTTACCTTGACCAATGGCCTGCAAAATCAGTTGTCCCTTTAATAGGATGGATGAAAGCATCGCCTTGGCTATTCAGCACCTCACTGACATGCAGCAAAGTGCTCTCCAACTCTTGGCTAGCAGAGAAATGCAAGTGAGCCACAAAAGGAAAGTAGCAGAAATTCTACATGGAAGTGGGGATTCTGCTCAAGGAGCTCCCACTTCTCATCCCTTACATCCCCCCTCTGCCTTTAGTTAAGGCCTCACATGCTACCTCTTGCCCCAAGTACTGAGTTTAGCCCTGCACGTGCAGCAGTCCTGGGCAGGGTCCTTAGACCAAAACACAAGCATGTTGGACCTGGACCTCTCGGCTGCCAGAGCAAGAGAATGAGCAGCCTGTCTCCATGTCTGCTGAAACTACAGGGGTAGCACAGAGGAAGAGGAAGAGGACTGAGTCAGAGTCTGTCATGGACTTGTCTGGAAGCTAGGTGAGCAGCTATTTCATGCTCCTCATCTGAGGATGTGGAGTGGTCTTGACCTTCCTCCTCCTGCAGCTCCAGTCCAGAATAGAGTTAAAATCTGCATTAATTGGCTTTTTACATATCTAAATTAGAGACTCGGCATCTTCATGGGCATTTCATACATGCCTCCAAATGTGCCCCTGTAAAAGCTGGAAGTGAGGAGATCATGCTGGGTTTGCACCACATTTTTGGGGGCATTTTAAACCCCTGCCTGCATGCAAACCCACACTACCCCCCATCCTTGTCAGTTAAAATTCTATCCTTTGATCCAAGTAGTCTGGCTCACCCTATCCCAGGTTAAATGTGAAAGAATATAATAATCCAATCTGTCATGTGTAGCCATGTTGAAATGATATTCAGAACTAAGATTTTGCTCAAGGCCCTCTGAAACCTTAGCCACTATAATGATTTGTAATGGCATTTTTTCAAGGACTCCAATAGCTCAGTGAGCAAATACTCCACTTATTGCAATAGTGGCACACAAAGCAGGAAAGTTGAAGTTAGATTCCTTGTCAGTGCTGATTTTAAGCCAGTACAGTAGCAGGGCTTAGTTACCCCAAACTAGGTGCAAAAAAGAGAGAGATGTCAGTGTACCCCTTTACCTTTGGAGCAAAAGGAGGATGGCAACAAGAAGCTTTGCTCATTGCCAAGGAATTTCAGCAACAAAGGAAGAACATATGTCACTACCCACCCATATGGATATATTAGCAATAGCAGACATTATTGAACCTTTCAGAGAAGCAGCATCATGGATGCATGAGGTTTACTAAAGGAGATAGCGAGGGACATTTGTATCCTCCAGAGTCTCAGCTGATGCCACTATCCCTGTCACTCTGAAAGTTACTATTTCATTAAACTTTGTTTGCCTCCAGAAGCTTTCAGGACACTACAGGGGATATGGCTAATATCTGCTGGTCAGGGAACCTTGGTTGCAATAGGCAGGTCACACTTACAAAAGTACAAAGTCTTCTCAATGGACATTGGAAACAAGACTTGTTGCCAGCCTTGCATTAACAAAAACACCCTTATTACAATTAAAATATCTCCTAGAAATCCACCTAGGGGCAGCACAGTGGTTAGCACTGCAGCCTCACAGCTCCAGGTTCAATTCTGGGTACTGCCTGTGCCGAGTTTGCAAGTTGTCCCTGTGACCGCGTGGGTTTCCGCCGGGTGCTCCGGTTTCCTCCCACAGCCAAAGACTTGCAGGTTGATAGGTAAATTGGCCATTGTAAATTGCCCCTAGTGCAGGTAGGTGATAGGGAATATGGGATTACTGTAGTAATTAGTATAAATGGGTGGTTGTTGGTCAGCACAGACTCGGTGGGCCAAAGGGCCTGTTTCAGTGCTGTATCTCAAATTTTAAAAAAAAATTCAGCAAGTCATAGATAAATACATTAATTTCCCCTCTCTTCAAAAAGGAGAATAATTTTTTTTTATTTTACCTGAGGCTGCATCTGAAATGCTCTCCAGTGAGTGAAACACAAAGCCAAGTTCTATAGTGGAGAAAACAAGATCACAAATATGTTTAAATCATGTTGCTTATCCCTGGAGATTGTAATTTATTGTTGAAGTCAGGTGATATCAACCATAACATCCAGCAAACATTTATTTAAGTCAATATTACCTCTGCACTGTTATTGTCCCATTCTTCAAAATAGTCTTGAAAGTGATGTGGAGAACCTGCCAACAGGGATGAATAAGTGCAACAGATGCAAATGGCCAAAGAACATGCATTAAATATAAACATAACATTAACACATAGGAACATGGAAAGTGGATGAGGAAATAACGTGTAACCAAGTTACTAAAGAAAATTAGATAAACATTTTTTTCATATACAACAGGCAGTTTCTAACTGAATTTCCCTATGATTTTTCATCAGTATTCAGGTGGATGAGGCCAGGAAATGTGATTACATGTTCTGCTGGATCCCCATCCACTTTAGCTTTCACCCTAAATGGGAAGACATTTTTATATGAGATGATAATGAAGTAGGACATCATAAATCACATGTTCCATTATTACTATCTAGAGTACCAATCACATCTTCATAAAAGTAAGTGTCCAGTAGTCCTAGGCACTACAGAAAAAACAGAAGTGAATTCAAAAAGGCTAGCAGGCATTCACAGGTTATTTCTCAGCTGGTTTTGGTCAATACCCAAATTTATGGAGGATCCTATGTAAGCAATTTTCTTTTTTTAAAAAAAAAAAAATGATTAGTGAGATCTGGGGCTCCCAATCTCTTCAGCAGGGCAATGTATCCTGACCCTCTGGCCAGCTATGTCATCTGCCTCATGTTCCACCTCCAGCACCACCTGGTTATTCATGCTCTGTACATTACCCTGCCCACTTCCATCTTGCACACTAATGCTTCTTGGCCAAATGCATCCAGATTGGTACTTGGAAGGTAGTCCATGCATGCATCATGAAGTGCTGTTAGGGCCAATGGCAGAAGAACCTAGTACTCCTTCCTCAGGGACATCCAAAGGAAAAGTAAATTGGTTTGCTAAAGAGCAGAGTTCAAATGGCACTTTCAGTAGAAAAGAGTGTGACATGAAGGTTTCAAGATACTTTTCACTGACAGTTAATGCAGAGTGTAATAGAAGGAAGAGAACGTCATCATGAACTTGCAACTGAAACCTACCCTCCTACTTTCCACCTTCCTCTATTGTTTCCCTTCTTAGGAACTCCAATACCTGCTCCTGATAAAAAGGGGGAGAGGATGCAGATTTTAAAGTCCATCTATCAATCTCTGTTGTGGAAAGAAAACCATATGTTGCAGCATTCTTATCTTCAGGATGTCCCAAAAGCAATTCAATGTGCAGTCCTCCTCACTGTAGGGAAATATGACAAAGTGGATTAGATATGAAGAAACACCGCATGACACCCAGTCCAGCATTGACAGTTGCCACAGCCTCAAAACTGTTCCTTCTCCTGATGGTAAGCATGCTTTCTTCAAGGAGAGAGGGGTGGGGAGAAAAAAAAAAAAAAAAGGGAAAAAAAAAAAAAGTGCATAGGTGGACTCTTCCTCCTCTGGTGCCAGCCTACTGTCCTGAATTGCACCCTTCTCCAAGAAAGAGGGAGATGTCTTGAGATGTTTGGAGAATATGCCTGCCATGGTGAAATTTTTTGCCTTCATTTCACAGAATGTGGGCATTGCTGGTAAGGCCAGAATTTATTGCCTTTGAGAAAGTGATGGTGAGCTGCCACAATCCATGCAATGTAGCTACACCCATAGAGCTGTCACATAGGAAGTTTGAGGATTTTGACCCAGCGACAATGAAGAAAGAGATATTTACAAAATCAGCATGGTTTGTGACTTGGAGGGGAACTTGCAGGTGGTGTTCACATGTCTGCTGTCCTCACCCTTTTAGGTGGTACAGGTCACATGTTTAGGTGGTGTCGAAGAAACCTTGGTGAGTTGCTGTAGTCATGGTGTGCCGGTGGTGGAGAAAATGAATGTTTAAGGTAGTGGATGAGGTGCCTCAGGTGGACTGCCTTGTCCTAAATGGTGTCAAGCTTTGAGTATTGTTGGAGCTGCACTCATCCAGGCAGATGAGTATTCATTCACACACTTCATTTGTGCCTTGCGGATGGTGGAAAAGCTTTGGGGAGTCAAGTAGTGAGTTACTCAAAACAGAATACCTAGCTTCTGACCCACTCTTGTAGTATGTATATAGCTTGTCCAATTAAGTTTCTGGCAGTGACACCCAGCATATTGATGGTACAATATTCAGCAATGTGATGCTATTGAGTGTCAAGGGGAGGTGGTTAGACACCCAGTTGTTGGAGAGGGCCATTGTCTGGCACTTGTGTGGCATGAATGTTGTTACTTGCCACTCATCAGCCCAAACTGGAATGTTCTCCAGATCTTGCTGCATGCAAGCATGGACTGCTTCATTATCTGAAGAATTGCAAATGGAACTGAACGCTGATTGCATAGCAAACATTCCCACTTTTGTCCTTATGCTGGAGGGAATGTAATTGATGAAAATGATGATTGGGCCTAGCACTCCTGCAGCAATATCCTGGGGCTGAGATGATTGGAAGATGGTTGTGGTTGTTGGAGACCATTGTGCTAGGTATGACTCCAACCAGGAGAGTTTTCCCAATTTCCATCGAGTTCACTTTTACCAGGACTGTTTGGTGCCACACTCGTCAAAAGCTGCTTTGATGTTAAAGGGCAGTCACTCTCACTTCACCTCAGACATTCTTGCGTCCATGTTTGGACCAAGGCTCTAATGAGGTCTGGAGCTAAGGGATTCTGGCAAAACCCAAACTGAACAGCAGTAAGCAGAATATCAGTGAGAATGATACCTTCCATCATTCTGCTGATGATTGTGAGCAGACTGATGGGACAGTAATAGACTAGATTGGATTTGTCCTGCTTTTTGTAACAGGACATAGGGCAATTTTCCATTTAGTTGGGTTGGTGCCAGTATTGTAGCTGTACTAGAACATCTTGGCTATAAGCAGAACTAATTCTGGAACACAAGTGTTCAGCACTACAGCCAGGATATTGTTGTGGTCCATAGTCTATGCTGTATCCAGTGCATTCAGCAGTTTCTTGATATCACATGCATGAATCAAATTGGCTGGAGACTGGCTTCTGTGATGTTTAAACCTCAGGAGACCAAGATAGATCACCTGAAATTTGTGTAAGATATGAGCTGTGGATTAATAAGGGTTGTAATAGTGGCAGGTGTGTAAGTATGAGAAGATGGCAGTGTGCAGCAGTGATTCTAGGAAAGTGAAGGGAAGTTGGGAAGGGGCAGTCTTGAGTTATGATTGAGGAGGGTGTAAATGATGCAGGTGTGAACAAAGAGTAATAGATCAGTGTTTAAACCTTAACAGCAGTGAGATCATGGAACTTCTTCAGTCATTGCAGCATGCCCGGAGTTCTAGGTTCCTGACATTCACATGCTCCATGATTGCTTTACATTGCCAGTGCAGCTGATGACTGGAGATCTTCCTGTCCACTGTGGGAAAAAAGATGCCCTTCATTCTGTCTGTTGCCTTAACCGCCAAGGCAGCAGCAGAGAACCATGGTATTGTCTCACTGTTTCAAGCATAACCCCACCTTCAAAAGTGTTTTCCTGCTGCCAGAATGCACCTCCCCTTTACAGAGCTTCTGGCTGCCTTGAAGTAGCATGATAGATACACATTATGAGACATCTCCTCCTCCCCCCAACCCAATCTTTAAAGGAGTGCTGCCAATAAGCAGTGTGTGCTTAAAATGATTGAGTAGCCTGAATCAACCAAGATCAATAATAGTGCCCGAGTCAATAGGAGTAGGCGCCTACATCTCCACTCAGTACTCCACTGAAGTATCAGCTTAGATTGTATGCTCAAATTTTGGCTAGTTCTTGAATTCACAACCTTCTGACTCAGATTAGAGTACAACCACCGGGCAAAGTTGGTGCTAAATGGGCATCTTGCCTTTCAGGAAAAAAAAAGGTAGTTTCAGTAACTACAAGGCGCAATAATGCTCAGGGGAGTGAATTTCCACCAGGGTTCTTCTGCTCATCCATTGTAACCAACAGAAAAGCTGTAAAATCCCTGGGAAAGAAAAAGGCTAAATGATAGTTTTATCCCATAAGTGATCATTTTTTCTAATGAGCTACATATCTTAATGGCTCCATCAGCAGGGGTATATTTTCCTCATTTGATAATTCTTGTAAAAGTAGATGAGAGTGTAAAGTGTGAAGACTGCTTTATACTCATATCTATTTAACCAAAATTAATTGAGGATAATGATTGACCATTTTTATCAACCTATGTCACATTAACTTCACCCAGTGACTCAATTAAAAAAACCCATTAGTTTTTTTTAAAAATGGTGCAAATTATGAAAACCAGGCAGTTGTTGGGTACAATTATTTTTCCCAAGAGACAGACCCTCCACTGTAATAATCCACTTGTAATTTCCTTGTTTGTATCTTATTCAGACATACCTTTGACAAATACTGCTCCATTTATGTACAACTTACGTGCCCCATGACTGGTGCCCAAATGCAAAATATAGTAATGGTGACAATGAAGTTTGACTAGTCGGTTTGTCTGTAGTAATTTGAGTAACTGATAAGGCGATGAGGCAGGTGCATGTCGAAAATGGCAGCCCAACGCAAACTTGGGTAGAAAGACAGACTGTTTATATAGCGCTCTTCAGGGATGTCCCAAAATGTTCTACAGTCAATGAAGTACTTTCAAAGTGTAGTCAAAGTTGTAAATTTTAATTTACTCAAAGCTCAGCTAATTTGCACACAGCAAGCTACCACAAACAAGGTGATAATGGCCACCAGCTGTTTGTGATCTTGATTGCCTATATTTATTCCTCAATGACACAGGAAAGAGCTCCCCTGTTCTTTTTGAAACTAGAGCCATGGGATCTTTTATATCCAGCTGAGAGCAGAAAGGGCCTCAGTTTAAATTCCTATACGAAAGATAGACTTTGAGTTTATGTTGTGGCAAATTGAGTAGGAATGTTTAACACCTTGATCTGAAGTACGTCTCATCGCCATTTTATCCGCGATATTAAACTCAGAGCGGAAAGCATAATTTCAGATGAATGTGTAAGGTATCCTATTACCCCCGACCGCGCAAATTCAAGGCCAATGTCCCTATTTCCCTCAATAACGAATATCGTCCACCCTGGAGAGTGTAATAATATTCTGTAGGAATTATTGGTACTATGATATTTATCACCCAATAAAAGCAAAATACTGCGGATGCTGGAAATCTGAAACAAAAACAAGGGCCACTGACCCGAAACGTTAACTCTGCTTCTCTTTCCACAGATGCTGCCAGACCTGCTGAGTGATTTCAGCATTTCTTGTTTTTGTTTCAGTTATGAACTTGAGTTTGTGCACACATTTAACATCTGCCTTAGGATCCAACTTTAAAAAAGGAAAATTTATTTAAATGAATAAATTTGTTGCTCTCGTATAGAGTATTCGCCACTTTCCCACAAACATTTTATCCGCAGATAAATTACTAGCATCACACAATCCGAAAAGACGCAGTTTGTTTTAACTCCAGTATAGTTTCGATGGCTGACAAAGCCTCTAACTTGGCACTAGTCTAATATAAAAAGCGTTGTTACAATCATTTCTATCTGATCAATAACGTCCATGATTTTCGCTTCATAACGAATCCGCAGATTAAGCTAGTTTTTCAATTCAGAGTCCCGGGGAAAAACAGAATTATCCGGCCGTGTTTTGAATTTATGTCAAATAGCTTTTATAGGATAAGATCAGAAATATGACATAAAATCATAGAATGATAAAGAACCGAAGGAGTCCATTCGGCCCATCGTTCCTGTACTATGAAGATGTAGTATATCCAAACTTTAACCACAAAATAGTCAGTTATGCAATGATCGTAAAATTATCCTTGTTTATCATTAATTTGAGCCATCCGATATAAATATTGTATTGATATTACCAACAAGCTTACACGCATTACGCTGAGGCTTCTACTAAACAATGAAACTAAAGTGGGTCCCGTTAGCAAAGGTGCACTCAATCACACAATATAAAAGTCCAGATATTTGAAAATGCGACAGGTTAATCTGACACAATTTAAATTGATAGACAGCCAGGATATAGCGTTTTCCGCTGTAAAATAAGTTTCAATTTATTGTGCAAAATAGTATTTAAAGACCATCTTGGATAATTAAAAACAGACTGTCCCATAATTTTTAAATACACTTCCATAAACTTAATTGTATCTTTAAAAACTACGCACCTGAACCGATAGGCAAAGTACACAGACAGCAGATGACCAGGAAAATGTGCATCTCAGAGCTGCTCCTCATCTTGGGGATTTTGCCTGATGGTCGCGGAATTGCCTTGTTGGAATAGTAGTTCAGTATTGTTTTACACACAGTGGTATAATGATTGCTAGAAACTCACCCACCAGCTGGGAGAAATCCTCAATTTATAGCATTTCGCTTCCTGTGCCAAGGTGTCCAATCAGGACTCAGCGGGTATCCCAATCGCCTCGTAAATGTCACGTCGTTTTCTTATTTATAAGGCAATATCCCCGCTGATCACCAGCACGCTTCAAATATTACTTAAAAGTTAATAAGATTATCAAAAACTACATCTTTACGACACAGAAGGGAGTTTATTCAAATGTCACACAAAATTGCCAATTTGAGTCACTGGAGTCTGTTGTGTCTTACTACATTTCCTCTTCCATCCATCTACTCTCGTATGTAGGAGATGCAGTGGAAGATTATGGACATTTAGAGCGAATAATAGCAACGGATCAATAAATATTTGATCTTGAACATTCCAACACGGTAATACCAGATAATATTAATTTAAAATTAAATACAACATACTTCCAGAAGTCTTGAATGAGATGAAAGTAAAAGCAATTTTATTAACTATCTTCAATTACAAAACTAAGATAAAGGGTCAGGTGGTAGTGCAGGACGCCACACAGGTGGAAGATGATTAAAAACAGTAAAACGAGGTAAATCAAGCAGTGATAATGTTGCCGCGCCTGGACTTAAAAAAAAAACTTCTGAAGATTGTAGTAGGAGGAAAGACCTAGGGCAGCGAAGGAATCCCACAGTTTTGAGCTCCTGGGAAGAATAAACTATGTTGTATTTGCATTGCATCTGCCAGTCCGAGACTAGTAGTTTCAGTATGATTGCCACAACTACATTATCTGACTGGATCTATAATTCAGCTCAGAAGACGACCCCGTGCATATGTATTTACGCAACTGAGTATTTCAAATTTAAATGTTTAAAAGGTGTAGGTAGGAAAACATGGTGTAAAAACATTTCAGGTTTTCTAAAAAAAAACTATCCAAGAGGTCCAAAAGACCACTTGAATGCTTGCTAATCCTGATTTGATACTACCCTGGAAATTATGGTTCAGGTGATATCGAGCCAGTGTAAGAGAACCTCCTTCAGAGCATCTCACTTAACATTTGAGTCAAGTTGAGTTCTGATCCAAGATTTTTGCTGCAACTTTTAAAAAGATGTATTATAAACCCTTACTTAGAGTGGGAGACTGTGTCATGTATCTTGATGACATCATAGTGGAGCTTTAGGTGTTCATTTTTAGTCATTACTCAGATATTTCTCTCATGTTCATAATCAAATATGACTTTTGTGAGTGAATACTCCCTATGGACTAGACTATGAGTTTATATGAATAATATCTGATGGTACAGAGTTGCATTAGGAATTGAATCAAAACCCTTATTACTGTACTAGCTTACTCTAGTTTATTCTCCTAGTCTTTGGATTGTAGAAGAACAAACAGCATCTTTATTGACTTAGGGCTATAAACCAGAAATAATACTTAAGTACAGCAAATACAAGATATTTTATTTAATCGTAGAATCTTCAACTTTCATATACTCAGGCATACAAAAATAATACACAAGCAACACATGTTCTTAGCAATACTAAGCCAGAACCAAATTCTGTTGCATAAAACTTATACATGGGCTTTTGTCTAGCCACCCAGAATCTGTTTGCACCACCTCCATACAGGCTGCAGTATGGTAATACAAGAGGTACTGAGCTGACTACATACTACATGACATGTAACATTTGTACCCTTTGAAGGTCAAAACTGAGATATGGCAAAACAAGAGGTGTCTGCCATATTTTACCCAAGTTTAAAGGAATGTTTTCTCACTTCATCCAGATGTGAAACCTCACCCTATTTGTATGTCTTACAAAGGACATTCTCTATAATTGATCCCTTTTAGGACAAAGCATGCAGTCTCTGTCAAATGGCTTCTATTTGTTTTGCAGTCACAATATATTTGTACAGGAATAATAACTTTGAAGAGACATTTGAAGAAGCTCTCAACATGTAATTGTCAAAATTAATGGACCTGTTACATCTCATAATTAAAAAAGAAAGTTCAATGTAAAGTTTACATTAAACTTTTCTTATATGAATGATGAGAAGAGTATGAAGGATAGAATATTTGCACCTGAGGAAAAACACAAAAGTGAAGTTCAGAAAAGTATGGATTGTAATCTTATTAATAAAATAAAGACAATAAGGATTCAATAGAGAGAGAGGTTGGAGATTAAAGAAGAGAGGAGGATCACCAATTATATTAGAAGGTTTTTCTTATATCCAATCCAGGCTATGAGTAGTGCTAGGAAATGCTCTCTAAATATTGGAGCAGGATTAGTCTTGGACAAAAATTAGCTTTCGAGAGACAGATTAAATAGGAACCAAGCTTCTTGGAGACTGTTTTAGCAAGGGAGGAGATGTTAGAGATTTGTTTATGATGAGAGCAAATAGTGAAGGCAAGAATGTTAATAACTGAAAAGGACTGTGGGTGGAGTCATCAAAGACAAAAGGCTGCAATTATTTGTTAGACCTATGACAGATGTGACAAAACTGCATATTTAAATACTTGAAAGAAACAAGATTTTCATTGCTCTACTGAAAGACATGGAGGAAATCAAAATGCAGTGATGTATTGAACAACATTGGATTGGAGGCTGTTTGTAATGAAGGCATGTGATATGACAGAATAAGGGTGAGGAGGAATTTCTTCACTCAGAGGGTGGTGAATCTTTGGAATTTTTTTACCCCAGAGGGCTGTGGAAGCTCAATCATTGAGCATGTTCCAGCCAGAAATTGATAGATACCTAGATACTTATGACATCAAGGGATATGGGGATAGTGCAGGAAAGTGTCATTGAGGTAGGTGATCAGCCACGATTTAATTGAATGGTGGGACGGGCTCGATGGGCTGAATGGCCTACTCCTACACCTATGTTCCTAGAAGTTCATGATTGTAGAATGGAATCAACTGCAACAGAATAGATATAGTTAGATGTGTTCAGTAATGATGAAGGTGGGACAGAATGGAAGAGAGGATACAGAACTTTGTGGAACTGAATGGAAATTAATCAGAGATTGAATTGTTAATTTCAGTACAGTCATAGCAATTTGAAAGGAAACTGCATAGTTCTGAACATAGCTTTGGTGAGAGGACTTATACTGGTAAATTATTTAGATGTGCATAATGTCAGAGCTTGGAGGGTGTGCAAAGCAACAACAGATGATATATCAAAGTGTTCAAGTGCACAACACAATCAACAAAAGGACGGAAATTGTTATCCCGACATGACATTTTTGTGCTCTGTTGCCAGCACAAACTTTTCTAATTCAGAAGTACATTGATTGCCCTAAAATGTGTATTCCAGCTCCTTGGAATAATTATATATAGCAGCCAAAGCAGTCTTGCTCTTGTGTGGGGAGCTAACCCAGTAGAGCAAGTGAAATTTCTGGCTATCAAGTCCAAATTAAATTTATGTTACAATTTAAAGAATTGTGCCTTCATATGAGGATTAATATTTCTGTTTTGTTGAGCTTCAATATCTAATTTATATATTTATGAACATGGCTAAGGCTGAAGAGTATTGGGGGAGGGGGGAGGCAGGCATGTCAGAGATAAATGAAGTGTTAAAAAACTCAATGAAGAGGCACAAAACTGATACTGTAAGTAAGAGAATGAACAGCCATTTCCCTTTTATGGAATGGATAAATGAACACGCAGCTGCAAGGAGGATTGTCTAAATTGCTACTTCAGGGCACCCTCCCCAGAAGACTCCTGGGAACCATCAGGTAAGCAAGCTGAATGCTGTGCATACCAGCTACAGGATCTGGATCTAGGTGAAAAAGAAGACAGCACACAAAGGAATCTGGAAATAAAACAGTATTCAACTATCCTATGTATCAAAAGCAAAATACTGTGGATGCTGGAAATCAGAAACAAAAACAGAAAATCCTGGAAATGCTCAGCAGATAAGGCAGCATCAATGGAGAGAAAAGCAGAGTTAACATTTCAGGTCGATGATCTTTCATCAGAACTGGCAAACATTAGAAATGTAATAGGTTTTGAGAAAGTGAAGGGGTGGTGGGGGGAGGTGTGGAAAGAGAACGAAAGGGATAAGGTGGAGGGAAGAAGGCATTAAATGACAAAAGGTTTCATGGTATAAAGCCAAGTAAGGAAACAAGGGTCAAAAGGGACCATTTCCTTCGCGGCATCCTTGTCCACTCCTCAGTCGCCCCCAGCACCTCCCCAATATGATACAATTTGTGAACTGGTGGTTAGGGCTGTGGGCGATGTCTCTACCTTTAAGTTTCAATAGCACTACCATCCCAGTCAGATGCAATATCTTGATGAATAACCCAATAGTTAATGTTTAATGAAATAGCAACTGGATTTTGCTTTCAGTTTCTGAGTACGTGTGAATGTGAGGAAACTCCCTGATCTGCAAGTAAAAGACCGTCTCGAAATTATGTGTTATGTTTGTTTTTAGTGTGAGCATCAGTTCTGTTTAACCTATTATAGTTATTGGCATGTGTTGTTTGAGTTTGTTAATAGTTTGTCCTATGTATGCATACATATATTGCTTTGGGAAACTTGAGTCATGTTAGGTTTTGTACTGGTTGAACTTGTGTGTTCCTTGGGCTTGAGACCTGGGAATATAACAGAGAGTTCAGCAATTTGAGCTCATAACCCATTACAGGGATCAGTATTCCTAAATTGCATGGAAGTATGAAGATTTGGATATGATTGCTGAATGTGTTTATTTCAATTTAAGATTGTGAATCCAAAGTTGGGGAAAACTATGGATTACGTTTTAAGTTTAAAAAAAACTGGTGTAGATGTTTCGGAGATCACGAGCTGTGGGAAGCTTTGCCCTCTTTAACTCTGTGTTGGAATGTTGAAGCTTTTATTTCAGTGAAAGCGAACCTTTTGTTCAGTTTTATTCAGTCCTTTCCAGTAATTCAGAAAGTTACTAATGATCAGATATAAATATACATACATCTGGAAGTTGCATCTTATTGTTCTAATCAATTTCTTCTAATTGTGGAGTGTGATAGTTTACAATTGTATCGACACAAAGTAATCACAGACTTTAAAATGGAGTCCTGAGAATCTGAGTTTGTAACAGACCTTCTTTGATCCTAATCATGTTGCTATTTGGAAGAAAGGCATGTGGAAATGGGATAAAAGTTTTTAACAGCTTCAGTGTTTGAATCAAGCGATTGTTGTGAACATTAAGCATCACATAGTTGAAATTGCGAACATTTACACAGTGTTGGATTAGATTGAACATGTGACCTGCTGTGAGTCATTATTCCAATGGAGCTCAACAGCTATAGGTGTGATGAACATGATGATACATCCAGTTCTTATGCTGGTGTTGTTTCAGCTCATCATGTTGGTGATATTGATTTATTACAGATGGCATGTTCGAAAACAAAGACTACAGCTGGATAATGCTGTTGCGCAGGTTAAAATGACAGTACAAATGTTACCCAGGTAGCTCCTGGTGAAAGGACAGAGAGAAGAAACAGGGAATTGTGGGAATGTGAATTCACACTACCCATGTATTTCAATGTACCTCACTGTTTGTGGGAATAACGCACATTGGGTTAAAACAGCTTTAAGTTCTGCTGAACAGGGATGTTTTGTAAAAAGGGTGAGAAGCTGAAAAAATGGGAAAGTCACTCATCCATATCTTAAGAGTTTGGGCAATATTTGGTCACTGTTCATAGTAATAAAATTATTAAAGTGCTTGGAATGGAATCATTGCGAGAGATTGAACATGAGCATATCTTCTTGGCTCCATATTATCTGAAGTCTGCATTGTGTGTTTTTTAATGCATTGTAGTTTACTGTTAGTAGGCATGGAATGTATAGACCAAAAGTAGGATTGATATAAATGTATAGAGCAAACCACTGTTTTCTGTAGACAGGCTAGAACTCTGAGGCTTTGTGCCTGATTTATGTAGTGATTTTTAAACTCAGTAATAAAGAATCATATAAACGGAATTGTTGTGTATTCACAGAGTAAATCTACACGAGGTCTTTACAGGAAGCAGTCATTTTGAAACTTTATTTATAGCTCCCAATACAGAGGGCAACAGAGAGGCAGTCTAGCAGTATTCAGATGCTTAGCTATCACAATACAATCAGTCAGTTCAATATTGTACACTATATTCTTGCTCCTGAAAGGATAAACATGTAACAGCAAAATTCACAATCCAAAATCATCTGCTTCCCTGTTTCATTTGCAACAATATTCTGCCCATTCTGCCATTTTCCCAAAATGTTTCAGTTACATTACATATTTCCAGACAATCCAATCTGGAGCAAATATACAGAAGAGCCCAATTTATCAATCACTCTATAGGGCCCAGCCCAATCTCCTTTCATGGAATTTTTGTTTCTTTCTATCTTTGATCACCATAACCTGATTCTCCGACCTGATTGGAACGAAGGTCAGCTTTCTGAACAAATTCCTTTTTCATGTGAGCTGCCTGTTCAGCATCAGTATGTCTCGTCAAGACATTGACCAAATATAGGAGCCTCTGGAGTGAGGTGACCCACTCCTCCGTTGTGAGGATGGATGCTTGACTCGGGTCCATAGGCACAGATTCTCCAACATTGGCATAGATCAGCTAAACAATGCCTCATATAGTGATATCCAATCATTTGATTCATCTGGGACCTCACCCACATGAGCACAAACGGCAATAGATTGACCCACTTTCCTCTAGCCCAATCACATACTTTTGACAACTTAACTTTAAGATTTTGATTCATGTGTTCCACCTGTCCACCTGCCGGAGGATGATACAGAATATGAAATTGCTGTGGGATCCCCAGGTATTCATATAACTCCTTAAACACTTCCCTAACAAAAGCCGGGCCATTGTCCATATCGATCACCTGTGGTAATCTCCAATGCGCAAAAACTTCCTGCACTAATACCTGAGCAGTTGTGGCACTGGTTTGCCGTAGGAAATGCCTCCACCCACCAAGTGAATGCATCCACCACAACCAACAAAAATCCTTTTTCCTAGGTTCAGGGAAAGGACCACCAAAATCAATCTGAATCCATTCCCCTGGAGTCCTACAAGCCTGGCACAGCAGCAACCATCCCCACCACCCCCACTGATTTGTGCTGAATCTTGGTGTGCACAAGTTAACCATAGCTGTATATCATGTTTGAATCCTGGCCACCAGGCAAATTTAATTGACTGTGATACTGCTTCCTCTACTTTTCGTTTATTCATTGGTGTAACCTTAGAATCATAGAAAGTTTAAGGCACAGAAAGAAGCCACTTTGACCATTGTGTCTGTGCCGGCCAAAATATGATCCATTTATTCTAATCCCACCTTCCAGCATTTGGTCCGTAGCCCTGCATCTTACAGCACTTGAGGTGCATATCCAGACTACTTTTGAATGAGTTGAGAGTCTCTGCCTCAACTACCCTTTCAGACAGTGAGTTCCAGACCCCCACCACCCTCTGGGTGAAAAAGGTTTTCCTCATATCCCCTCTAATTTTTCTACCAATCACTTTAAATCTATGCCCCCTTGTCACTGACCTTCTGCTAAGGTGAATAGACCCTCCACTCTATCCAGGTCCCTCAAAAATTTGTACATTTTAATCAGATCTCCCCTCCACCTTCTCTGTTCCAAGGAGAACAACCCCAGTCTAGCCAATCTTTCCTCATAGCTGCAATTTTCCAATCCCGGCAACATCCTCGTAAATCTCCTCTGTACCCTCACTAGTGCAATTATATCCTTGCTGTAATGAGGGGACCAGAACTGCACACAGTACTCAAGTTGTGGCCTAACCAATGAGTTATACAGTTCCAGCATAACCTCCCTGCTCTTATATTCTATACCTCAACTAATAAAGGAAAGGATTCCATATGCCTTCTTAGCCTCCTTATCGACCTGTCCTGCTACCTTCAGGGATCTGTGGATATTCACTTCAAGGTCCCTCATTTCCTCTACACTTCTTCTCAGTATTTTCCTATTAATCAAGTATTCCTTTGCCTTGTTTGACCTTCCCAAATGCATCACCTGACACTTCTCCAGGTTGAACTCCATTTGCCACTTTTCTGCCCATCTGTCCAGACCATCAATATCTTCCTGCAGCCTACAGCTATCCTCCTCGCTATCTACCACATGGCCAATCTTTGTGTCATCCGCAAACGTCTTGATCATGTCCCCTACAGATACGTCCAAATCATTAATATATGCACCAAAAAGCAGGGGACCCAGTACTGAGCCCTGCGGAACGCCACTGGAAACAGCCCTCCAGTCGCTAAAACACCCGTCAACAATTACCCTTTGTTTCTTGCCACTGAGCCAATTTTGTATCCACCTTGCTGCATTTCCCTGGATCCCAAAGGATTTTATTTTTTTAATCGGTCTGCCATGTCGGACCTTGTCAAAAGCCTTGCTAAAATCCATGTAGACCACATCAACTGCATTACCCTCATCTATCTTCCTTGTTACTACTTCAAAACATTCGATCAAGTTGGTCAAACATGATCTTCCCTTAACAAATCCATGCTGACTATCCTTGATTATCCTGTGCCTTTCTAAGTGACAGTTTATCCTGTCTTTCAGAATAGAAAAGACATGACCTTTCCCCCAGAGAGTGCATTGAATGCTAGCATATTAGTGAATGGTATCAGAGGGTGGTGTATGCTCATACCTTTATATTGGGTGCACCTGGAGTGTGACCTTGTTTCACGACTGGTAACTGTGGGGATTGTCCCTAGCCTACCTGTGGATGGGGTTGACCTGCTCCTGCGTAACGATTTGGCAGGTCAAAAGGTGGTAGTTTCCCCAGTGGTTTTAGAGAGACCGAAAAAGATCAGGGAGACAGAGCAGTTGCAGGAGAAGGTCCCCGGCATTTTCCCTGATTGTGCGGTGATTTCGTCCGTGACCAAACAAGCTCCATCAGAGGAGGCTGAACTGGCACTGCAGACAGATGGTCCTACTGTCTGGTTATCTGAAACCTTTTGGGGAAATTAGAGGACACAAAGGATGAGTTAAACAGATCTTCCTTAGTTGAGGCTTAGCAAGCTGATCCAGTATTAAAAAAAGTTAGCACAGGCTGCCCAAACCAAAGTAAGCAGAGGGAGTCCCAGAGTGCTACTATTTAAAGAATGAGGCGCCGATGAGGAAGTGAGATCTTCTCACAGATCTGTGGATGAACAGTGGACAGTGCTTCACCAGATAATGGTGCTGCTGAGGTACTGTAAGGAAATATTGAGAATAGCCCACGAGCATCCAATGGAAGGACATGTCGGTGTACGGAATAAGACAGCAGTTTGACTGGCCAAAACGCCACAAAGATGTGGTGGAGTTCCATAAAACTTGCCATACATGCCAGGTTGTGGGGAAGCCTCAAAGTGCAATAAAACCTGCACCCTGAATTCTCATACCGGCTTTTGGGGAATCCTTCAGCAGAGTGGTGGTGAATTGTGTGGGACACCATGCTTCTCACCATTATGGATGTGGCCACCCAATTCCCAGAGGTCATTCCCCTAAGAACTATCTCTGCCAAGGTAGTGGTGGAGGGGCTAACCCAATTCTTTACCAAATATGGGCTGTCTGCTGAGATCCAGTCGGATCAGGGCACTAATTTCATACCTGGCATCTTTCAAAAAGTCCTGGGTAATCTGGGTATAGCCCAGCTAAAGGCCTCAGCCTACCACCCACAGTCACAAGGGACTTTGGAGTGGTACCACCAGACCCTAAAGACAATGATCAGGGCATACTGCTATAAGTACCCCCATGACTGGGACAAAGGGCTGGGATTTCTCCTGTTTGCCATTAGGGACTCACCCAATGTGTCCACTGACTTTAGTCCCTTTGAATTAGTTTATGGACATGAGGTGAAAGATCCTCTAAAACTAATCAAGGAGAGGTTTTTGGGACACGGGGTTGAGTCTTCCATGTTAGACTACATTTCCACATTCTGGGAGCAGCTCACAAGAGCCTGAGCAGTGGCTCAGGAGCACCTAAAAACCTCCCAGACAGCAATGAAAAGGCAAGCAGATAAATATGCCAAGGCCAGAACTTTTCGGCCCGGAGACCATGTATTAGTACTACTCCCAATTCAGGTTGAACCCCTGAAAGTCCAGTTCAGAGGCCCATGCTGAGTGGCAAAAAGGATTAACGAGGTAAATTATTTGATTGACACCCCAGACCGAAGGAAAAAACAATGGCTGTGCCATATTAACATGTTAAAACAATATCACTGCCGGGAAGGGGACAGACAAGCACAGGTCAGTCAGGAAGGAAGGGGACGAAAGGGACAGTGAGGACAAGTTAGAGGAAGGCCTGGGGGATTCCTAATTTGAACTCCCTACTACCCAGTTAGCCAACACCGAGGTGTTGGGTAACTTAGATACCACACTCTCCAATTTAAATGCAGAACAAAGAGAAGCCCTAGCTACACTGATCACAGCATTTAAAGAAGTCTGTAAGGACATCCAGGGTGCACAACCTTAACCCTACATGTTGTGGAGGTAGGAGGGACCCTCCATAAAACAGAATCCTCTGTTGCCTAGCTCCCAAGAAACAGGCCCAGGTTTAGGAAGAAATATAGTACATGCTAGAAAACAACCTGATTGAACCCAGCCAGAACAGCTGGAGCTCCCCAGTTGTGCTAGTACCCAAGCCCGATGGCTTAACAAGGCTCTGCATTGGTTACAGGAAGGTTAATGCAGTGACCAGAGCTGATTCCTACCCAATTCCCTGCCTGGAAGACTGTATTGATAGAGTAGGGAATGCCACCTACATAACCAAAATACACTTACTAAAAGGATATTGGCAGGTTCCCTTAACACCCCGAGCCAAAGAGATCTCAGCTTTTGTCACCACAGACACCTATTCCAGTGCTGAGCAATGCCCTTTGGGTTAAGGAATGGCCCAGCCACCTTCCAAAGGCTGATGAACCATGTAGTGGCTGGCCTACCCAACTGTGTAGTATACCTGGATGATTTGCTGGTATACAGTGAGACCTGGGGGACTACCTAGCCCAATTAGATGTCCTCTTCCAAAGATTACAGTCAGCTAATCTAGTAGTAACCTTGCAAAAAGCGAGTTTGCTAAAGCTCAAGTGACCTACCTTGGGCATGTTGTAGGTCAGGGACGAGTGCTGCCTAGGGCAGCCAAAGTACAAGCACTGGTGGATTTTCCTGCCCCATGACAAAAAGGGAAATAATACATTTTCTGGGATGTGCGGGTTTTACCACAAGTTTGTTCCAAACTTCAGCACTATAGCCGCCCCACTGACAGACGTACTGTAGAAAAGACCCAAAGTAGTGTGGTCAGAGGTGTGCCAAACAGCCTGTGAGAGGTTAAAAGCCATATTAACAAATAAATTGGTTCTGGCAGCTCCTAACTTTAATAAACCTTTTAAAGTGGCAGTTGATGCTAGTAACCTAGGAGTGCTTCAAGACGATGAGTCAGTCATTGAGAAACCAGTAGCGTGCTTCTCCAAAAAGTTAAATTGACACCAAAAGAGATATTCCAGTGTGGAAAAGGAACTGCTGGGAATGTTGCTAGCTCTCCAGCACTTTGACATCTGTGTTTAAAATGGATATAGGGAGAGGGTGGTTTATACAGAGCATAACCCTCTAACTTTTGTGGAGAAATTCAAAAATCAAAATGCAAGGCTATTTCGATGGAGCCTGCTTTTACAACCCTACCATTTAAAAATTACCCACATTGCAGGAAAAAACAATGTAATCGCTGATGTATTATCCAGGGTCTAACCCGACACAGAACCAACATAGACAAAACTCCAGAAAATTAAATCAGAATAGCTGTGCAGACAATATCAGCTGCAGCAATTCTACAATTAATGTGTGAACTTGAGAGGTGAGTGTTTGAGAATGAATGTGTGTGATTTTCTTTTCTACAACCTTGTATTGAAATGTTCCCGTGGTCACATTTCGTTCTGTGTGGTGCGAAGGTGTCAAGAAAACCTTGTACGCCAAAGGAGGATTTTTTAATTCATTGATTGGAAACATACATTAAACTTTTAATGAAGCAAAAAGAGCTGGAATTCTACAATTCACTTTTTTAATAAAGCTGGCAGACAAGATGGCCACCTCAGCATTCTTTTCCTAAGATTCACGATCAGTTTCTTTGATGTTAACAAGTCCTTCATTCTGACAAAGCTGTTCTTGGCTATCTCAATTTTCCTTTGGATCTCACAGTCAGATCTCCAGTTATCTGTGATCAAGCTTTCACTTGTTCCTCTACTTTTAGGTGCCCCCCAACTAATAAACAATGTATTCAGGACATGAGCAGTCTCCGAACAGGTTCAAGAGCCAACCAAAGCCATTGGCCCTCCTCCACCTCTACCATAACCATATCATTCATTATCTGTGTTTCCTTACCCTGTAAGACCCCAGGACTCTCAAACAGGTGTTATCTCTGGATCATAGCTTTGTATATCCACCAGCTGATTATACTCTGCTGCAGAAGACAATTCCCCGGTTTGTGCTATTACGGTAGCCGTCCCTTTTTTCAGTCCATTGAAGTCTCTTTTGGCCATAATGGACCCTCAACAGCTGCTGTCTTAGCTTTCTTATTGACCAGCTCATGCCCCGATTCGATCCACGATTCAGTTTATTCGTGGTGTGCTTTACCATTAACCATTTGGATTTTCCCTCCTTTATTAACAGCTGTGTGATGTAAAACCTTCCATAAAACCATAACAGGCCCACCATTCTAAAGTGAGTAGAGCACCTTTAAAGATGTAATCTGAATATACAACTACTACAACATCTTGGTTAGTGTCGAAGACCTCAACCACCAAGTGTTCCAGAGTCATTAATTCAGCAGCCTGTGCACCCTCATTTTTAATTCTAAATCCAAATTACCCTTTGTAATTAGAGTACCTGCAAACCCTGTGTCACGGCTACCATCCTGAATAAAAGAACTACCATCTTAGGACCAAGCAGTTTCTGCATGAACTACATAACCATCTACAAACACTGGATGTGCTGCAGGGCCATAAGTGCTCCACATTCATGCAGTTTGCCTGTTATCAAAAGGCCCATGTAGCGTACAAGATGTCCATGACAAGATTCATGCACTAGAAACAAAACTCAAATGAATTGTCAGCTGTAGCTCTGTTGGTGGCATTCTTGCCTCTGAGTCACAAGGCTCCAGGGTCAAGTTCCACTCCAAGCCTTGAGCACATAATCAAAGCTGACACTCCAGTACAGTAGTGAAGGAGCACTGCACTGTTGAAGGCACTGTTTTTCAGATGAGATGTTAAACTGAGGTCCCATCTGCTTGCTCAGGTGGATCTAAAAGATCCCATGTCACTATTTTGAAGAAGAGTGGGCGGGTTATCCCCAGTGGCCTGGCCAATGTTTATCCCTCAATCAACATCATAAAAAACAGATTATCTGGTCATTATCATATTGCTGTTTGTGAGAGTTTGCTGCGCACAGACTGGCTGCCATGTTTCCTACATTTCAGCAGTGTCTACATTTCAAAAAGTACTTAACTGGCTTAAACTTAATCTGCAGGGACTGCAGTACCCTACTTAAGTAGGTAACTGGGCGCTCCTGAGATCCCACAGCTTGTACAACAACGGCTGTGATAGTCAGATCAAAGACCATGGGGTAAATTAAAAAGGGCTTGCGCTTGTTCAGGACAATTAGTGTTGGTGCTCTACTGAGCAGCTGCTTTAGACGCATATGCTCCACTGTCCAACTGAACACACACACAACCTCAGTCTTGTGTTGTTCCACAGTCAGAGACTGGCTCAATATGTCATCTACATATTGGATGATCCGATCCCTAAAGGGAATACAGTCTTAAATTCATTTCACCGTTGCATGAAAGATCGTAGGCACATCACAACATCCCTGTGGCAAAACTGTGCAACAATACTGCATTCCAGCCACAGTAAAGGCAGCGCAATACTGACTGTCTGGATTCAGGGTTTTAGGAGGCCTCTAATTACTATGTCTGCCTGGGTCTCCACCAGCTTCACATGCTGCAATTTAGATATCCCTTGGTCTAAATTGTAATTTCTGTTCTGTTCATGTGCAAGATGCTGATCTATTGTCAGAACAGTCCTGGCTGCTCCAAGTGCCTGAAACCTTCAGTTTTCTATTTCCCTCCCAACTGATCTGTAAGATCTGCAACATCTTTATTTCTGGCCTCAGCCTCTTCTAACTTATTAATTTCCAGCATTAGACACTGTAACACTTATGCCTTCTTCTTCTTTTCAAATGGATGGAGGATTGGTTAATGGACAGGAAGCAGAGAGTCGGGGTAAATGGGTATTTTCAAGTTGGCATGCTGTAACTCATGGAGTGCCGCAAGGATCCATGCTAGGGTCTCAGCAATTTACAATCTATATTAATGTCTTAGATGAAGAGACCGAGGATAACGTATCTAAGTTTGCTGACAATACAAAGTTAGGTGGGCATGTAAGCTGTGAGGAGAACATAAAGAGGCTCCAACGGGATATAGACGGGTTAAGTGAGTGGGCAACAAGGTGACGGGGAATATAATGTGGGGAAGCGTGAGGTTATTCACTTTGATTGCAAGAATAGAAGAGCAGAATATTTTTGAAAAAATGTGAAACTTTTAAATGTTGATGTTCAGAGACACTTAGGGGTGCTCATACAAGGAACACGGAAAGTTAGCATGCAGGTACAGCAAGCAATTAGGAAGACAATTGGCCTGTTGGCCTTTATTACAAGGGGATTGGAGTGCAAGAATAAAGAAGTCTTGCTACAATTTTATAGTGCTTTGGTGAGACCTTGAGTACTGTGTGCAGCTTTAGTCTCCATATCTAAGGAAGGATATACTTGCATTGAAGACGATACAGTGAAAGTTCGCTAGATTGGTTCCTGGGATGAAAGGGTTAGCCTATGATGAAAGGCTGAGTTAACTGGGCCTATACACTCTGGAATTTAGAAGAATGAGTGGTGATCTCATTGAAACATACAAGATGATTCTGAAGGAGCTTGAGTGGGTAGACACTGAGAGGCTGTTTCCCCTGCCTGTGGAATCTAGAACATGGGGGTACAGGCTCAGGGTAAGGAGTTGATCACTTAGGATTGAGATAAGAAGAAATTTCGTCACTCAAAGGATAGTGAATCTGACCCCAGAGTGTTGTGGATGTTCCATCACTGAATATATTCAAGACCGAGATGGATAGATTTTTGATTTCTCAGGGAATCAAGGGATATGGGCAAACATAGAAACATAGAAAATAGGAGCAGGAGTTAGGCCTTCAAGTGTGCTCCGCCATTCATTATGATCATGGCTGCTCATCCAACTCAGTAACCTGTTCCCACTTTCCCCCCATATCCTTTGATCACTTTCGCCCCAAGAGCTATATCTAATTCCTTCTTGAGAACATACAATGTTTTGGCCTTAACTGCTTTCTGTGGTAGCAAATTCCACAGGCCCACCACTCTCTGGGAGAAGAAATTTCTCCTCATCAGTCCCGCCATCCCAGGAATCAGTCTGGTAAACCATCGCTGCACTCCCTCTATAGCAAGAGCATTCTTCCTCAGATAGAGACCAAAACTGCACACAATATTCTAAGTGTGGCCTCACCAAGGCCCTGTATAATTGCAGCAAGACATCCCTGCTCCTGTACTCGAATCCTCTCGCTATGAAGGCCAACATACCATTTGCCTGTTGCACCTGCATGCTTACCTTCAGCGACTGGTGTACAAGAACACCCAGATCTCGCTGCATATTCCCCTCTCTCAGTTTATAGCCGTTCAGATAATAATCTGCCTTACTGTTTTTGCTACCAAAGTGGATAACCTCACATTTATCCACATTATATTCCATCTGCCATGCATTTGCCCACTCGCTCAACTTGTCCAAATCATCATAAAGCCTCTCTGCATCCTCCTCACAACTCACCCTGCCACCCAGTTTTGTGTCATCTGCAAATTTGGAGATATTACATTTAGTTCCCTCATCGAAATCATCAATATATATTGTGAATAGCTGGGGTCCTAGCACCAATCCCCGCGGTACCCCACTAGTCACTGCCTGCCATTCGGAAAAAGACCCATTTGTTCCTACTCTTTGTTTCATGTCCGCCAACCAATTTTCTATTCATCGCAATACACTACCCCCAATCCCATGCGCTTTAATTTTAAACGCTAGTCTCTTAAGTGGGACTTTGTCGAAAGCCTTCTGAAAGTCCAAATAAACCACATCCACTGGCTCACCCTCATCAACTCTACTAGTTACATCCTTGAAGAATTCTAGTAGATTTCTCAAGCATGATTTCCCTTTCGTAAATCCATGCTGACTCTGTCCGATTCTACCACTGTTCTCCAAGTGCTCTGCTATAAAATCTTTGATAATGGACTCTAGAATTTCCCCACTACCTATGTCAGGCTGACTGGTCTATAAATTCCGTTTTCTCTCTACCTCCCTTTTTAAATAGTGGGGTTACATTAGCTACCCTTCAATCTGTAGGAACTGTTACAGAGTCTATAGAATCTTGAAAATTGACCACCAAAACATCCACTATTTCTAGGGCCACTTCCTTAAGTACTCTGGGATGTAGATCATCAGGCCCTGGGGATTTATTAGCCTTCAATCCCATCAATTTCCCCAACACCATTTATCTACTCATACTGATTTCCTTCAGTTCCTCCCTCTCATTGCTGGTTTAAGAGGAAATTAATGCAATAGTGACGAAAGATATTAGCTCTGCATGGGTAGAGCTGAGAAACATTAAGGGGCAAAAAACGTTAGTGGGGGTTGTATATAGACCCCCAAACTGTAGTGGTGATGTTGGGAATGGCACGCAATTAGAGATCCATGCGATAAAGGAACATCTGTAATTATGGGTGAGTTTAATCTGCATATAGATTGGGCAAATCAAATTAGTCACAATATCGCAGAGGAGGAATTCTTGGAATGTATACGGGATGGTTTTCTGGACCAACTAGGGAACAGGCCATCCTAGACTGGGTATTGTGTAATGGGAGGAATAATTGACAATCTAGTGGAGCGGGACCCCTTGGGGATGAGCGACCATAATAAGATAGAATTCTTCATCAAGATGGAGAGTGATGTAGTTGATTCTGAGACAAGGGTCCTGAATCTTAGTAAAGGAAACTACGAAGGTATGAGGTGCGAGTTGGCCATGACGGATTGGGAGACGTTACTTAAAGGGATGACGGTGGATAGGCAATGGCAAACATTTAAAAAGCGCATGGATGAACTGCAACAATTGTTTATCCCTGTCTGGTGCAAAAGTAAAACGGGAAAGGTAGCCAAACCATGGCTTACAAGGGAAATGAGAGATAGCATTAGATCCAAGGAAGAGGCATATAAATTTGCCAGGAAAAACAACAGACCGAGGATTGGGAGCAGTTTAGAATTCAGCAAAGGGGGACCAAGGGATTGATTAAGAAGAGGAAAATAGAGTACGAAAGCTTGGGGGAACATAAAAACTGACTGTAAAAGTTTCTATAGGTATGTGAAGAGAAAAAGATTGGTGAAGACAAATGTAGTTCCCTTACAGTCAGAAACAGGGGATTTATTATGGGGAACAAAGAAATGGCTGACCAACTAAATGCATACTTTGGTTCGGTCTTCACAAAGGAGGACACAAATATCATACCAGAAATGTTGGGGAACACAGGGCTTAGTGAGAGAGAGGAACTGAAAGAAATCAGTATTAGTAGAGAAATGATGTTGGGGAAATTGATGGGATTGAAGGCCGATAAATCCCCAGGGCCTAATGGTATGCATCCCAGAATACTTAAGGAAGTGGCCCTAGAAATAGTGGATGCATTGGTGGTCATCTTCCAAGATTCTATAGACTCTGGAATAGTTCCTACAGATTGGAGGGTAGTTAATGTAACCCCAATATTTAAAAAGGGAGGTAGAGAAAAAGCAGGGAATTATAGACCAGTCAGCCTGATGTCGGTAGTATGTAAAATTCTAGAGTCCATTGTCAAAGATTTCATGGCAGAGCACTTAGAGAACAGTGGTAGAATCGGACAGAGTCAGCATGGATTTACGAAAGGGAAATCATGCTTGACAAATCTACTAGAATTCTTCAAGGATGTAACTAGTAGAGTTGATGAGGGTGGGCCAGTGGATGTGGTTTATTTGGACTTTCAGAAGGCTTTCGACAAAGTCCCACATAAGAGATTAGCATGTAAAGTTAAAGCACATGGGATTGGGGGTAGTGTATTGCGATGGATAGAAAATTGGTTGGCGGACATGAAACAAAGATTAGGGATAAATGGGTCTTTTTCCGAATGGCAGGCAGTGACTAGTGGGGTACCGCAGGGATCGGTGCTAGGACCACAGCTATTCACAATATACATTAATGATCTAGATGAGGGAACAAATGTAATATCTCCAAATATGCAGATGACACAAAACTGGGTGGGAGGGTGAGTTGTGAGGAGGATGCAGAGAGGCTTCAGGGTGATTTGGACAAATTGAGTGAGTGGGCAAATGCATCACAGATGCAGTATAATGTGGATAAATGTGAGGTTATCCACTTTGGTAGCAAAACCAGCAAGGCAGATTATTATCTGAAAGGCTATGAACTGAGAGAGGGGAATATGCAGTGAGACCTGGGTGTTCTCGTACACCAGTCACTGAAGGTAAGCATGCAGGTGCAACAGGCGGTAAAAAAGGCAAATGGTATGTTGGTCTTCATAGCGAGAGGATTCGAGTACAGGAGCAGGGATGTCTTGCTGCAATTATACAGGGCCTTGGTGAGGTCACATCTGGAATCTTTTGTGCAGTTTTGGTCTCCTTATCTAAGGAAGAATGTTCTTGCTATAGAGGGAGTGCAGCGATGGTTTACCAGACTGATTCCTGGGATGGCGGGACTGACTTATGAGGAGAGATTGAGTAGGTTAGGATTATATTTGCTGGAGTTCAGAAGAGTGAGGGGGGATCTCATAGAAACCTAAAATTCTAACAGGGCTTGACAGAGTAGATGCAGGAAGAATGTTCCTGATGGTGGGGGAGTGCAGAACCAGGGGTCATAGTCTAAGGATACGGGTTAAACCTTTCAGGACTGAGATGAGGAGAAATTTCTTCACCCAGAGACTGGTGAACCTGTGGAATTCGCTACCACAGAAAGCAGTTGAGGCCAAAACATTGTATGTTTTCAAAAAGGAGTTAGATATATCTCTTGAATCTCAAGGGATCAAAGAGTATGGGGCGAAAGCCGGAACAGGCTACTGAGTTGGATGAGCAGTCATGATCATAATGAATGGCGGAGCAGGCTCGAAGGGCCGAATGGTCTACTCCTGCTACTATTTTCTATGTTTCTATGCTTCTCACTAAACCCTGTGTTCCCCAACATTTCTGGTATGTTGTTGGTGTCCTCCTTTGTGAAGTCAGAACCAAAGTATGCATTTAGTTGGTCAGCCATTTCTTTGTTCCCCATAATAAATTCTCCTGTTTCTGATTGTAAGGGACCGACATTTGTCTTCACCAATCTTTTTCTCCTCACATACCTGCGGTATGTTCCAGATTTCTGACCCAGCAACAGTGAAGGAATGACAACAATACAGTTCCAAGTCAGGATGGTGTGTGGCTTGGAGAGGAACTGACAGGTGGTAGTGTTCACATGGGTCTGCTGTCCTTGTCTTTCTAGGTGCTAGAGGTCGTGGGTTTGGAAGGTGCTCCCAAACGAAGATTGGTCAGGAGGTGAGTTACTTGCTAAAGAATTCCCAGCCTTTGACCTGCTCTTGTAGCCACTGTATTTATATGGAAGTGGAAGCATTCATGTTCGGTGATGTGAAATTTGTTAGCTGGATCTGGGCTTGGTGAAGCAGTTTGCTCAACTGAGTAACATTCTCATACCAAAATTTGATGCCCATGACACAGCAATCTTCTAATAGTTTACTGTGGTACCACCATGAAGAGAGAGACAACAGTAGATGTATTGTAGACTTCTTTCCACATTACCTGGATTAGATATGTGGCTGGTTACTTTTGTGGACCTATTGGTCTTTTATGGGGCTTGTGAGGGAAGAGAGTCTAGAATGGATAATAGACAAAGTCAGGTGGTATTTGCATGCATGCCAAATTAGAGATTTTTGCAGAGGTCTTGCTCCAGGCAATGGTGCCCAGTAGGAGCTGTTAAAGTTGGAAGACTCAGTCCACCCTTTTTTAGGAAGGTAGATCCTTGATCACTTTCCTCCCCAGAGAAACCTGGTAATCTGCTTGTCAAAGCCCCAGACCAATTGTGCCAGAATGAAAATTGGCAGAACCTGAAACCTGTAGAGGAGGCAGGGGCTTTCTTTCAATTTCATGGCACTCTATCTCCACAGCAAAGAGATGGTGAGGCTGTTTCAGATGCTTAGGTCAGCATATATAATGGAAAGGAGCCAGGCTGCAGTTCTTTTCTAGAAGGCTAACGTTTGGATGTCGCAAATATCCCTGTGTACTTAAATCCTATGTTTTTAGGCACTTCAAAAGTAAGGTGTTGCCCTAGGTATTGCCTTAGGTGTCACAAAAGCATGACAAAATAGTGGCACAGGAGGAGTGAGAATAGGTAGAGCAGACAGGTGTGAATTTTTATATTGTCGATATTTCACAAATACTGGATTATTTCTATTTGCCTGCCTCAATCTGTATCTTTTTATCTGTTCTCTTTCATTGGCCCTTGTGATTGAACATAGTTTGTTGCTGAATCACATGAAAATAATCAAAGGAACTTCACACACATAGCCAGATGGGAAACTAGGCTGCTACTGCAAAATGTAAGAAAAACAGTAATACAAAAGCAAAATACTGTGGATGCTGAAAAGCTGAAGTAAAAACAGGAAATGCTGGAATTACTCAGCAGGTCAGGCAGCATTTGTGGAGAAAGAAAGTGGGTGAACGTTTCTGGTCAATAACCTTTCATCAGAACAGTCCAGAACAAAATCAGGACAGAAGACATCTGACCAAAGGTCCAACATCGTGACAACCTGTCCATATTTTACCGCTGGAGGCCGACATGGAGGGTGGACTTCATACATCCGCGGGAAGGCAATTTTATTCTCTGTTTAACATTTAGCTGATGGTGCATGGCCCAGGCCTTCGGAGACTTGCCTACTTAAAGGAGGCTGCAAAGAGGCAGAAGCTCAGTTCTGACTGCAAAGGGAAGCCATTGGGTGAGGCAACGTTAATTGCCAGAAGGGTGGAGGAGAGACTGCATCTAGAATCAGTCTGAGGAATGGGGACAAAGGTCCCTGCACTGCGGGGGAGACATACCAGGGTCCCATTGGGTAAGTGCCACTTCCTCTGAGTTGGCTGGGAAGACCTTGCGCACAGGGCGAGGCAACCTGCCAGGCACCTCATTCACCCTGGCTTTGGAGCCCCCTTTGAAGAGGAGGAGCATCAGAGAGGGAGGGAGGCCAAGACACCAACAGCAGGACACTAGCAACCTCAGTGCCCCCAGGAGGGCCAGCTTCCGGTTTGGGATGCTGGAGAAGGGTGCAGAGGGGCATACCAAAAGCCTCCTGCGCACAGAAAAGCTACCCTCTAGAGAAGGTCCGCCAGCCTAGGCTCAATTAACTGCAGTTGTCAAAGTGGCAGTGTGTATGAAGACTCCGCCTCTCCCAGGAGACCATCACTAATCTGTGTGCCATGATGCAGGACAAGCTGAGCCCCATGGGACTTGTTGGACGCCCAATGCCTGTAACACTGAAGGTCACTGTTGAGTTAGATGATGCCAGTGTCGAAGAAACTGTAGTAAAATAAACAGACTTGGTACGGTGAGTATTCGCAACCTACCTTATTAACTTGTGCACAAGGAGAACAAACACAGTAGAGCTCACATTGAGACTCAGTGCAATGTTCTGAAGAATTTCAGTAAAACAATGGCAATTATACTATTCTGCAACCAATAATCTTACAACAATAGTTCAATCCTTAATTTGCATTCTAAAGCACCAATAATATTACAATTCAGTTTTTGCTCTAAACGAATACAATACAGTAATTTTCAATCCTTCCTTTACATATCTATCTCACCATTGGCCTTGCAGCTGGTACAGTGAAATAACAGAAAGAGACATTATGCTTCAGCAACACTCTTCTTATCTTATCACCCAGACATGACACATTCCTAAGGAACAGTTAGTGTGAGAAACATACTGACCAGGCAAACCCACACCCCTTGTCCGAGGGTGGCTCAGCCTAACGTTCCACATCGATACCTCGTTTCCCACCTCTGGTGTCCGATTGTACAGGCTCCATGCCTCCACCTCCTTAATTGACCAACTGCCGTGTGATCGTGGTCGGCCAGCCACATTTCACTCATGTAACAACGGCAACCGCTTTGGTGCCACTGCCGAGACCCATGTCATTCGTTCAAATTCTGGCCATTAACTCTGTTCCTCTCTTCACAGATGCTGCCCCACCTCTTGAGCATTTACAGCATTTTCTCTTTTGATTATGGAAGGAAAACAGTAACTAGGTTTCATTTGAAGCAGGTAGGAAATAGAGCTATAAATCTTTAGTAAATATCCTGTATTCTTGTGTACAAATGTATATGCATTTGGATATTGCAGATCAAGAGTTGGCAGGTAGAAAGAAACTGGAGCATAATACAAGGTATGAATAGAGATGAAAGTTGTCAAAGGACGATCTTAAATTTTTTTATCCAATGCAAAAAGTAATAGCTGTAAATTCTTGACATTTGGGCTTTATACAGCTTGTATAATTGGCATTACTGATAGCACAGAAATATGGCTGCAACCATAGCACAGACAAGAGATGCAACCAAATAATTGTGAAATGTTTTGTGAAGACAGATTTATTAAGGTAGGCAAAGAAGTAATGCTGGCAACTGAGGACACAGCAACTATTGAAAGTGTGAGAATAACACCAGTACAGTTGAATAGAGATTCCCAATGCTAAAGGTAATAGATATAAAGACTCCAATTTTCCTCAAGGCCTGGAAAGGTGTTGCAATGACAAGTGGCCAGAAATTTTGCTGGCCAGAGTCCTCTGCGGAATTCATGGGATCAGCTCATTTACATATTCATGGTGGGACTGGAAGGGTCACTCTTGAATTTACTGAGAATCATATGCTGGTGGAGATTTAAAAGCCTATAGTAACTTAACGTGCCAGTAGATTTGTGGAGGCAAAGCAGCTGAATGATTTCTCTTTCAACATTTGGTACAATTTCTATTGGTAACTTAGCTAAATTTGCATGGCATATTGAAAGAAAAGAATTAGAAGAGGCATTAGAAAAAGAGCATTTTTAGATGCCCAGCAACTCCTCATTAAAAGTGCCAGAAGCTCCAAATTCCCTGACAACAAAAAGACTCAAGCTACTGCAGCTCAGATACTAACCTGGAGAGAGCAATGAATACATAAGGAAACTTACCTGCTTGAACTTCTTCTGGCCCCAATTCTTTTCCACACTGCCTTCATCTGGCAGAACAGTTGCCAACTTTAATCAAATGCATTCCTGGAGGTTTAGTTACACAACCTCCTGCCTGATCTGCTACCCCAGTTAAAAAGTCTGTTTTTCTTATGTTCGATACTTTTACAACTAATAAACAAAGGTGTTCAAAGAAAATTGAAAAAACACAGGGTTGGATTTTATGGGGGGGCGGGGAGGGCCTGTCCACTGGCCAAAAAATCAGTGGCGATCCTGCCTCCGCCAGGCCTGGGGAACCAGACGGCCCTTAATTGGTCTTAGGTGGGACTTCCACCACATTGAGGCAATAAGTCCTGCCAAATGGAGCTGCCAGCCAATCAGCGGGTCGGCAGCACATAGTCCCAGCAGCATCACTGGAAGCGGTGGCCACTGCTGGGACTGCAACCCAACTCAAGAATTAAGATTATGGAGAGCGCCGGAAAATTGGTAAGTTTTTGGGGCCTCGCTGGGGGCAATCGGTCGGGCCTCAGTGAGGCAAGGGGGGTCAATTAGGAGGGCGTGTTGGTTTTTCTGAGGCCTCAGCCACCTGCCAGCCATATGTAAAATCCCCGTTGCGGCAAGCAGAGGCCCTTAAGTGGCCGTTAACTGGCCACTTAAGAGCCCTGATTGACCTGGGCTGGACAGGCCATTTCTTGCTGCTGCTGCCCTGCGTAAATGTAGAGGCAAGAGTGGGTCGGAAAGGGTCCCTCCAACCTCCCACTCCATTTTACGCATCAGCACACCCAACCAACAGCCCGCATTTTTGGGGGGTGTAAAATTATGGCCACATTCTTTTTTAATATCCCGATGATTTTTCTCCTGGGTTACCTGTAGCAGTATCCAGAAAATTAATCTTTAATTTCTGGAGATTCCAGGGCAATGTTGGAGGGTTGAAAAAACCTACCTGGCCGGAAAATCAGAATAGCTTTCTGCTAAGGTCACCCAGTTAATCAGTCCCGCGCCTGCCCACCTGTGACCCGTTTAGTTTGTACTGGTTCCACCTCCCCCAGAACCGGTCCCAATGCCCCAGGAATCTAAAACCCTCCCCCTCACACCATTTCTTCAGCCACGTATTCATCCGATATATTCTGCTATTTCTACATTGACTAGCACATGGCACTGGTAGTAATCCTGAGATCGCTACCTTTGAGGTCCTTCTTTTCAACTTATTTCCTAGCTCCCTATATGCTTTTAGGACCTCATCCTTTTTTTAAACCAATGTCATTTGTACCAATGTATACCACGACCACTGGCTGTTCACCCTCCCCCTTCAGAATGTCCTGTAACCGCTCTGAGACATCCTTGACCCTAGCATCAGGGAGGCAACATACGATCCTGGAGTCTCTTTTGCGGCCACAGAAACGCCTATCTATTCCCCTTACAATTGGATCCCCTATAACTATTGCATTCCCACACTTTTTACTCCTCCCCTGTGCAGCAGAGCCAACCGTGGTGCAATGAATTGGGCTGTTGCTGCTTTCCCCTGAGAGGCCATTCCCCCCAACAGACTCAGGAGAGAAAAGAGGGCAGGAAGGCAATGGATGCCAGGTCCCCAACACAGGATCTACTGTGGAAGACGGAGCTACCTGAAAATAACCAAGACCCAGTGCCACAGGAGACTATGACTCTCCAGGCAGATGGTCACAGGCATCTGTGACCATGTTGCCGAAGACCTCGCAGCTCGCAGCACTGGCCGCCATGCCGTGCTAGCTGCCGTCAAAGTTGCTGTGGCTTTGAGCTTCTTCGTTTCTGGCTCCTTCCAAGGATCAGTTATGGACCTTAGTGACATCTCAAAAAGAGCAGCACACCACTGCATCTCGCAGGTCACTACTGTCCTTTTTGCTTGAGCTGGACAGCATATTCATTTCAATACAGACAGGGTGTCACATGGATAAAGCACATTGGGTTTTGCCACCATCGTTGGATTCTACCAGGCATAGAGCATCATTGATCACAGGATCACAGAATTGTTACAATGCTGAAGGAGACTATTCAGCCCATCACGTCTGTGCTGACTCTCTGAAGAAGCAATTTGCCTAGTGCCACTCCCCACCTTCATCCTGGAGCTCTGCACATTCTTCCTTTTTAGAAAAGAATCCAATTCCCCCTTGAATGACTCGATTAAACCTACCTCCACCACAATTTGTACCCATTGTGGCCATCAAGCACCCAGTGACCGCCCAATCAGATTCATCAACAGGAAGGGCTTCCATTCCCTCAATGTTCAGCTGGTCTGCGACCGCAACAAGAGCTTCCTCCATGAGTGTGCTCATTTTCGTGGCAGCTGCCATGACTCCCTCATCTTCTGGCAGTCCAGGCTGCATCAGATCTTTACTCCAAACTTCAAAGTGTGTCGATGGATCCTAGGGGACAAAGGATATCCCTGGAAGAGATGGCTACTGACCCCTCTATGGGAGCCCCAGACACAGGCATGGAGACCATACAACCAATGTCACTGCTCACTAGGGGAACCATTGAGCAGGCCATTGGGCTTCTGAAGATGTGATTCCGGTGCCTGGACTAGTCAGGTGGTGCCCTCCAATACTCTCCTGCAAGGGTCTCAGTCATTGTTGTGGTCTGCTGTGCTCTTCATAACATGGGCCTCCAGAGAGGTGTAGATGTTGAAAACGATGAGGCCCTGGAAGGAGACAGTTCATTGGGGGAAGAGCAGGAGCGGGAGATGAGAGAGGAGGAGAAAGTGGAGGCGGGGGAGATGACAGAGAGGTTCCCCAAGCACAGCTTGGGCTCATGGGGGTGCCATGAATGTCAGCGATCTCCTGATTCAGGAATGTTTCAACTGAGCCCCTCTAACCTAGGTTGAGGGGAACGGCATGGAAGGGAGTTTGACATACCTGTGCTAACACATGCATGGAAGATGCAGCCTGGAACATCTAATCACTTACCGCCATTCAAGGAATCACATCTGCACAGAGACTTTGCTCTCACTGTGGAGGATCCCTTTGCCTCTTTCACCACCTCATATCACTTTTCCTGTCATGACACAATAAAAGGAGTCCGAGATGTGTGCCTCAAAGTGTCTTCATTTATACAGTGCAAAGAGAGCAAAACAGTTGACAGAGACAGTAAGAAAACACCCCCATGACTCACTTAGTGCGCTGTGAGATGCAGTGGCGTCCCCTCTCGGCCACTCCTATGCGAAGCTACCCTTGTGGTCTCTGAGAACGTGGAAGCAGCCTACTCATTTGCCTTGGCTAGGGCTAAGATGCATGTGGCGGTTGTCCTCATCGTGGAGGTGCCCGTGTAGGGGCAATCTCCGTCACTTGGCCCTGCTGCACAGATGGTCTATCCACCAGAAGGGTCAAGGAGGCCGAGGATGATGTTGGCGCCTGGTGAGGAGTGGTGCTGTCATCCCCCTCTGTGACATCGTCAGTCCTTGCCAGGAGCTCTGGATGCCTGGCGGAGGACACCAGCCGGGGCACAGTTGGCAACCCGTCCAAAGTTCACTGCACCACTGACTACCCAGTGGTACCCAGCATCTCATGCATCATGTTCCTGCACTCCAAGTGATACCACATAAGGCACTCCAAGAGGTTGGCCACTCTCTCTGTGGAGGAGCTCATGCGCTCATAGCCCTGAGCCATTGTGGTTAACATGAACTGGATGGACTCGTCCATCCAGTGCCCAAGACCCCGCACTTCCTCAAGGAGCTCTGACATGTGGGAGCACATCTCCTGCTGCTGTTGAAGGTACAGCCTCCTTCCAGTGGCTCCTGAGGCACCTCACCTGTGCCCAGCTAAACAGGGCTGTGTCTGTCCTCCCTTCTTCGAGGGGAACTGATCAATGTTCCCTCTGCCTCTGGCACCTCCTTCTGCACCCTAGTGCAGTACTCCTCACCCTGTGCCACCATATCTACGTGCACACAAAGACCCACCAAGGTGAGAGTATCTGGTGGACTGTGCGCTTGCAAGGTGTGATGGTGCTGCTTCTTCATGCTGCTCTGGGCCCATGGAGGGAGAGGGAAAGACTGCCATAGGTTGGACATCTGTAACTGTCGAAGACACATGAAGAGTTGATGAAAGTGAGCCTAGGAGAGTAGAAGCCGTGGCAGTGCTGAGGCTACCTAATGTGACTCAGTGCGCGAACATGCTATCGGACAGGGTGAAGTGCATTGCATCTCTTTCATGACCACTTTGCATTTTGGATTCACCAGGTCCACCTTGAGCTCCCATTTCCCCAGGCCCGACTACCCACTCTTCCACTATCCTGGCTAGCTCCATTGCTGTCTTCTCCACAGGGGTAATTTGGTAGAAGAAGGGCTCCCCTCCTCCCCTCTGGGACCTCTCCCTCACATTGTGTGCTCACTTCTGTAAGGGCAAAAGAGAGCAAGATAAGGCACTGCTGTTCTCAGTGATCAATGTCATCTTCCCTATGCATTAAGAGTTGCATGTCTCAGTGGTGATAGGTCCTCAGCAGTCCTGCAGCTGTGAGCCATTCGGAGGGGTCAGTAAATGCCTGGGCACACACCCCTCCCATGTTCAGGAGCGGCATGTACCCTGAGGCTCCTCAGGTAGTGTGTCTGCTGGAGCGTCCAAGCCCTGAGTCTTTTCCAAAGTATTGGGGGTTGCAATCACCTTGCCAGAATGTATGAGATTGTTGAATCTTCTACAGCACTGGATCCAAGTTCTTCTCATCTTGCTTCTGCCATTGGCGATGGCAGCCATCTGAATCCAGGCCTCTTTGGTTTCAGCTAGTGGCCTCCTCTTGTCACCTTCCAGGAAGAGGACCTCCGTCCTCTCCCTCACATTAGATCAAGGTCAGCATCAATGAAGCGAGAGGCATCCCTGCCCCGGGTGGTAGGCCTCTGGCTCTCTGTGACATCTCATTTCCCTCTGGTACTATGGAAGGCTTTGGCACAATCTGAAGATCTTTCCCTCAGGACAACTAACAGCCTCAGTAATGGCTGCTGTGGGGAGTCTAAATCAGTCCCCCACTTCATCTGATCCACCTCCGTTCCTGCCCCCACTGCTTCTAATAAAGGTTAATGGCTGACTGCCAACCCCGTGAGAATTGTGACTTTATTCAGTTTCTCACTGGAGGCGGATTCCTGACCCAAAAACAATCCTGACTTCTGTTTGCCACCTCTGTAGAGAAAATTCAGCCCCACGCTTTTAAACATTGAAGTTTAGTTTAACAGCCTCACAAATTTAGTTTGTTTATTTTTCCCCTTTTTCCTTATTTCTTTGATTTACCCCTTTAAAAATTATATTCCAGGCTCTTGGGATTTGTTTTTTGATTTTTCTGAATGCCAGATTATGTTGAACTTGATCATCTGTAGTTGCTGTCCCCTAAGGATGCCATTACTGCCATTTTCTGTATGTTGCCTTGGTCACTTCTGATTTCCAGGTCACGATGAACATATTGGAAACCAACAGGAACTGCATGTTGCTGCTGCAAGTTAAATTGTTTTAAATCTTTTTCATTCATTCTTGGATTCTAATGGAACCTAAAATGAATTCAACATCAAAATAATTCAGCTTCACAAGTCTTTATAAATTACATTCCTAAAACTCTGGCTGATCCTTTTCATTCTTTTTCAATTAATAAATTTGGTGTTTCTAGAAGTTCACTTCCTCATATCTTTTATTAAGAGTAAAACCACTGATAATCTGGAACAAAAAAGGGTTGTAAAGATTATGTGAAGCATTAATTCTAATTTTCATACTATGCATATATTCTTTAATATTTTTCTCAGTTTGTTGCTAAACCAGTAAAATGAAAAGTACAATGGAAAATAAATACAGTGGAGTGTAAAATGGGTTTATAAGCTATTATTGCCATTTTGCACTAATGCCAAAGACCAATTTCACCCCCATTGGAGAATGTTTTAGAATGGAAGATTACATTGTGAGCAGATGGCATAGGGGTGCTCAATGTATTTTTTTTTTAATGGATCTGCTCACATACATATTTATGAAGTACAGATTAGATATGTTATGTTTTGGTCAAGTGAGGAGGGATCGAAGGCCTTTCCTCTTTTCCTTCTCCTTGTTTGACCATAACAGATATTTAATTATTTCTTAAAGTGGATGTACTGACCAAACAGTAATTGTTTGATTACTTACTTGCTCTTATCATAACAAGAACCAATCGGACAGGTTTTCTTGAATTTAACAAAGAAAGAGGTTAACTTTGTTGTACCTAAACCAAACTAATAAAAATAATAAACTATGCACAACTTTCATTCAAACACACACCTACTAGAGGTTTACACACACACAAATGGGTTACAGAGTGGGTAAAGGTAGATTGGTTGAGTTTAAAAAGGGGTATACAGTCTGTGGGGTTTGGTGATTCAACTGGCTTCTAGCTGAATTCGGTGGTCTTGAGGCTTTTAATTTGAAGAAGTCGATGACTGGTTCGGTGGGTCTCTTGGAGACAGTGTTGCGGATGATCTCCTCCAACAGAGTTTCTGATTGTAGCCGGAGTATGCAAAGGTAGTCAGTCAACAGGCAGAGTTCAAAGCTCGTAAGCTGAAACGGAGAGAGAGAGGGAACCCCACTTGTGTCTGCATGTGTCAGGGTCCAGTAGCTTCTCCTTGCTGCTGTAGAGAAAACACAAGCTTAAAACCACAGATGGAGAGGGGCTTGTCACGTGCCAGTCACTCAGCGATTCAAACATGGTAGCAGTGTTTCTCTTCTTGCTAAAAAGAACAGGTAGTTCCCTTAAATCTCTTGGGTCTTGGTTCTAACTGGGATAAGCAGCCATTTTGTCTCCACCTCACAGGCCTTGTAATGTAAGATACAGTGTTGCAAATTAGGTGGCCATCCTAAGCTGCTAGCAAAGTCATCCTTTTCATCTGTTCTTTTTAGAATTTCTTCAAAAATATAAATTCAGATCTCCAGTCAGTGTATTAAAGAAAATTATCATTCAACAAAGCAGATTGGCGTGACAATTAGAATGAACTATTGTCAAGGTCAGTAAATGCATCTTCAAGTACAAATCCTATCAACTGTACTTCTCGCCTCATGCACTGCTCAGTTCACCACACCCCCATCATTCACCTACCAACAATCTCTATCAATCATAACTTGTAACTAAGATTCATATGCTTCACCTCACCCTCACACACTTTGAACAGCTGAAAGTCTCACACCAACATCTCCCAGCTTGCTTACACTGCCAACAATTCAACCATGACAGCCACATTACCCAAACATATTGCTGATGAACTTCCCTCTCTCTTGCAGGACAAGGTGGTGCACAACCGCAGGCAGCAGTACCTCATTGGCGGGGGACAGGCATAGCTTCATATCCTCATCCAATGGAGGAGATGTTGGTTGTCATCATTGGAGCAGCCATGACTGAGACCGTAGCCAGCAGTGGAGCTGAAAGCATCGAAGTTGATGGTATGCTCACACTTAATCCTCCTTCTCACATGCTACTTCCCTCTCATTCCACAATCTCTTTACAAGCTGCATACGGTTTAAGAATGCACCTCTTGCTTTTCTCCTCTCCCTTCACTACAACCCTACCCATGTGTCTTTCTCTCTTCAGACACTCAAGAACAGCAACCTGGCCAGGCAATGGTGCTGGAGCAAGATGTGGAAGAAGAAGAAGAGGCTGATGATTATGAATTCTGTCACTCATTCTCATAATCACAGCCACCAGCTCAGATACTGCATGTACTTTAGAGGGTAGCACAGGGGCAGGATCTGTACACAGGACATAAGTGGCCTGCAGCTAGGGCTGGGGGAAAGGGTAGTGCAGATGCGGTTAGAGGGTGGAGTTGCACACGGATTCCACAGCAGAGGACTCAGATGAGGCTTTCAATGGGGTAGCATGCAGAAAAAGGCTGATGGGTATGCACAATGAAATGCTTGGTGCAGTGGCATGCCTGCCAGAAGACCTGCAGTCATTGAAAAGGAGGGCAGAGGAGTCCTGTACCAACATTGCACATGTCTTTGCTCAGAGCTTGGAGCCCATCCTTCCCAGCGTGGAAGTAGTTGCCAACTCCATGAAAACACATGCACCTAAGCATAATACAGTGTCTGATGGCTGATGTCACAGCATCCATTGCAGCACAAATGGAAGCCATGCAGCATGACACAGACTGATGTCATTCATACTCAGCTTGTTGCTATGCATGGTCAGACTGCTGTCATCATAGCTGCAGATACCAGTGCTCAAAGGGGCACTCAGGATTTCACAACAGTCTGTGAATAAGCATATGGCAAGGGTTGCTGAGAAGCTGCCCTGAGAGAGAGGCAGTAGCTCAGTGGAGCATGAACCTGCTGTCCTTTCTCAGGATAACAGCATTTATCCTCCCACCATAGCTACTCTGCCAGTGCCCTTGCTATTGGTCAGACCGCTGCCACTCATGTCGAGTTGTGCAGTGCAAAGCTTGGCCTTCTAGGGACGGAGTTGCACAAGATCATCCTGCAAGGCCGTCTACAGTCTCTCCCACTGAAAGTCAGCACCCTTCCACCAGCCATGTTGCAGCTACTGGGATAGCACTGTATTGGGGCACCAGGCCAGGCAAAGACACACACAAGACAGGCTGTGAGGGAATGTACAAGAGTGATTAGTTGACTTTTGTATGAAATATTGGATGGTTTGTTTGATAAAAATTGCTTTGGAAGGGTTATTTTGTTGTGGCTTTTATTTCAGCATTGTGGCCAAGTGGACACTGTGATGGTCAGTAAGAGGGAAGGCAAGGTGCGGGAGTGTTTTTGAATGAAAAATTGGGGTTGCATTTACCGGTACCACAGACAGATGAGCCGATCACGGTCAGCCTGGCCAGAAAGGGGATGTATTGGTTGCTTCCTTCCTTCCTTCTCCTATTCCTCTTCCTCCTCCACCTGCCCTTCTTCATTCTCTTCCTCCTCAGCTGCTTGTCGTATACCTGGTGACATGGGCAAGGTTGAGCAGGATGCAGCAGACTACAGTAAATTGTGACATGCGCTCTGCCGCATATTGCTGGGCTACAGAACAGTCCAGTCAGTGGAAACATTGCTTTAGGACCCCAATAGTCTGCTTGATGGCATCTTGTGTGACAGCATGGCTCTTATTATATGCATGCCGTGCACATGTGCATGGGTTGCACACCAGAGTCATAAGATGGGTGGTCATTGAGGAGCACTTGTTGCCCAGTAGTCATCCTTTGGTTTCTCGTGATGGTTCAAATGTTGATTGTACAACTGGTGCAGAATAAAGGCATTATGACTGCTGCCAGGATATTGGGCATTGACAAGCACCCCCCTTATAACAGTGGATGACAAACTGCTAAATGTTGCATATGTCATCTGCTCCAACTTGAAAGGAACCCAACACAAAGAAGTTTATGATCACGGTCACCTTCACATTCACTGGCAATGCCATCTTTGCCTTGCTCTGCTGCAACAGGTGACAGATTTTAGTGAACACCTCCTGTGTGAAACAGAAATGTCGCACACATCCTTTCTAGTTTAGCTTGAGGTAGGAGAATGATACCCTGAAGACCCTGGGTGAATTTGGCCTCCTGCTGAAAGCCTTTCTTCCTCTTCTCCCTTTTTGAGCAGCTTATCATAGAATTATAGAATGGTTACAATGCAGAAAGAGGCCACTCGGCTCATCGTGTCCGTGCTGGCTCTCTGCAAGAACAACTCACCTAGTCCCACTCCCCCGCCTTTTCCCCCGTAGCCCAGTAAATTTTTTCACTTCAGATTATTATCCAGTTCTGTTTGGAAGGTCTCTACCTTCACCACGCTCTCAGGCAGAGCATTCCAGATCCTAACCACACGCTGCATAAAAAAGCTTTTCCTCATGGCGCCATTGCCTCTTTTGCCAATCACCTTAAATCAGTGTCCTCTGGTTCTCATAAGATCATAAGATCATAAGAACTAGGAGCAGGAGTAGGCCGTCCAGCCCCTCGAACCTGCTCCGCCATTCAATAAGATCATGGCTGATCTTTTCGTGGACTCAGATCCACTTACCCGCGCTCCCACCGTATCCCTTAATTCCTTTATTGTTCAAAAAGATATCTACCTTAGCTTTAAAGACGTTTACTGAAAAAGCGTCAACTACTTCACTGGGCAAGGAAGTAGATTAACAACCCTCTGGGTGAAGAAGTTCCTTCTTAATTCAGTCCTAAATCTGCTCCCTCTAATCTTGAGGCTATGCCCTCTTGTCCTAGCTTCACCTGCCAGTGGAAACATCCTCTCTACTTGTGTCTTATCTATTCCCTTCATGATTTTATATGTTTCTATAAGATCCCCCCTCATTCTTCTGAACTCCAATGAATATAATCCCAATCTACTCAGTCTCTCCTCATAAGCCAACCCCCTCAACTCCGGAATCAACCTAGTGAACCTCCTCTGCACCCTCTCCAGTGCCAGTATATCCTTTCTCAAGTAAGGAGACCAAAACTGCACACAGTACTCCAGGTGCGGCCTCACCAGTACCTTATACAGCTGCAACATAACCTCTCTGCTTTTAAACTCAATCCCTTTAGTAATGAAGGACAAAATTCCATTTGCCTTCCTAATTACTTGCTGTACCTGCAGACCAACCTTCTGCGATTCATGCACAAGGACACCTAGGTCCCTCTGCATAGCAGCATGCTGCAACTTTTTACCATTCAAGTAATAATCCTCTTTACTGTTACTCCTACCGAAATGAATGACTTCACATTTATTAACATTGTATTCCATCTGCCAGACCTTTGCCCACTCACTCAATGTATCTATGTTCCTCTGCAAAGTTTCACAGTCATCTGCACACTTTGCTCTGCCACTCATCTTAGTGTCATCTGCAAACTTTGACACCCTACACGTGGTCCCCAACTCCAAATCATCTATATAAATTGTAAATAATTGCGGTCCCAACACCGATCCCTGAGGCACACCACTAGTGACTGATTGCCACCCAGAATAGCACTCATTTATCCCCACTCTCTGCTTCCTGTTAGTCAACCAATCCTCTATCCATGCTAATACTTTACCCCTAACGCCATGCATCCTTATCTTATGCAGCAGCCTCTTGTGCGGCACCTTGTCGAAGGCCTTTTGGAAATCTAGGTACACCACATCCACTGGGTCCCCATTGTCCACCTTGCTCGTAATGTCATCATAGAATTCCAAAAGATTTGTCAAACATGACCTGCCCTTCATGAACCCATGCTGCGTCTGCCCAACGAGACAATTTCTATCGAGATGCCCTGCTATTTCTTCCTTGATAATAGACTGAAGCATCTTCTCCACTACAGAGGTTAAGCTAACCGGTCTATAATTCCCCATCTTTTATCTACCTCCCTTTTTAAACAGTGGCGTCACATCTGCTGTTTTCCAATCAGCTGGGACTACCCCAGAGTCCAGCGAATTTTGGAAAATTACCGTCAGTGCACCTGCTATTTCTCCCGCCATCTCTTTTAGTACCCTGGGATGCATTCCATCAGGGCCAGGAGACTTATCAATCCTTAGCTCCATTAGCTTGCCCAACACTACCTCTTCCGTAATAATGATTGTTTCCAGGTCCTCACCTACGTTCGTCTCTTTGTCAATTACTGGCATGTTATTAATGTCCTCCACTGTGAAGACTGATACAAAATACCTGTTCAATGCCTCGGCCATTTCATCATATCCCATAACTAAATTCCCCTTCTCATCCTCTAAAGGACCAACGTTTACTTTAGCCACTCTTTTTCGTTTTATATATTTATAGAAACTTTTGCTATCTGTCTTTATATTCTGTGCTAGTTTTTTCTCATGTTCCATCTTACTTTTCTTTATGGCTCTTTTTGTAGCTTTCTGTTGACCTTTAAAGTTTTCCCAATCTTCTAGTTTCATGCTGCTTTTGGCCACTTTGTATGCCTTCTTTTTCAATTTGATAGCCTCCCTTATTTCCTTAGACACCCATGGCAGATTACCCCTTTTCTTCCAGTCCTTCCTTTTCACTGGAATATACTTTTGCTGAGCACTTTGAAAAATTGCTTTGAAAATCCTCCACTGCTCATCAACTGTCCCACCGTAAAATCTTAGTTTCCAGTCTACTTTAGCCAAGTCCTCCCTCATTCTAATGTAGTCCCCCTTGTTCAAGCACAGGACCCTGGTATTGGATTTTGTCTTCACACTCTCCATCTGTATTCTAAATTCAACCATACTGTGATCACTCCTTCCAAGAGGATCCCTAACTATGAGGTCATTAATTATTCCTGTCTCATTACACAGGACTAGATTTAGGATAGCTTGCTCCCTCGTCGGTTCCATTACATACTGTTCAAGAAAACTATCACGGATACACTCAACAAATTCCTCCTCAAGGCTACCCTGACTGAGCTGGTTCGACCAATCTACATGTAGATTAAAATCCCCCATGATAATTGCCGTACCATTTTTACAGGCAGTAGTTATTTCTTTGTTTATTGCCCGCCCCAATGTGATGTTATTATTTGGTGGCCTATAGACTACGCCTATCAATGACTTTTTCTTCTTAGAGTTTCTAATTTCCACCCAAATGGATTCAACCTCATTCTCCATAGAACCTATATCATCTCTCAGCACCGCCCTGATGTCGTCCTTAAGTATCAGAGCTACACCACCTCCCTTACCTTCCTGTCTGTCCTTCCGAATAGTCTGGTACCCCTGGATATTTAACTCCCAGTCGTGACCAACCTGCAACCATGTCTCCGTAATGGCTACCAAATCATATTTATTCGCGATGATTTGTGCCGTTAACTCATCAACCTTGTTACGAATGCTACGAGCATTCAGGTAAAGTGCCTTTATGCTAGCTTTCTTACCCTCATGATTCCCAACATCTCTAATAATAACTCCTGAGTTAACCTTCCTTTCTGCTTCTTTCATCGTCTGCCTTGAACTTAAACCCTCCTGCACACGTTAGCCTGCTGATTACCTTTTTATTTATCATCATACTCCCTGTCGTTTTCCCTTTCCCTTCCCCCCGAGTCACTAGTTTAAAGACCTAGAGACCACCCTATTTATCCGTTTCGCTGGAACACTGGTTCCAGATCGGTTCAGGTGGAGACCGTCCCATCGGTACAGATCCCCCCGGTTCCAAAACTGATGCCAATGCCCCATGAAATGGAACCCCTCTTTCCCACACCACTCCCTTAGCCACGTGTTTACTTCTCTAATATTCTTATCCCTAAGCCAATTTGCACGTGGCTCGGGCAGTAATCCGGAGATTATGACCCTCGAGGACCTGTTCCTTAATTTTGCTCCTAGTGCTTTATAATCCCCAAACAGGTCCTCCATCCTAGCCTTGCCTATGTTGTTAGTCCCAACGTGGACCACAACAACTGGATCCTCCCCCTCCTGCTCCAATATCCTTTCAAGCCGGTCAGAGATGTCCTGCACCCTGGCACCGGGCAGGCAACACACCATGCGGGACTCCCGATCCGGCTTGCAAAGGATACTATCTATCCTCCTAATTATAGACTCTCCTACAACTACCACTTGTCTTTTTGCTCCCCCCTCTTGAATGGCCTTCTGCACCATGGTGCCATGGTCAGTTGGCTCATCCTCCCCGCAGCCCTTTTCCTCATCCACACAGGGAGCAAGTATCTTGATCCTTCCGCCAATGGGAACAGTTTCTCCCTATCTACTCTGTTCATACCCCTCATGATTTTGAAAACCTCTTATCAAATCTTCTCTTAATGTCTTTTCTAAGAAGAACAGTCCCAGCTTCTCCAATCTAGCCACATAACTGAAGTTCCTCATCTCTAGAACCGTTCTCAAGAATCTTTTCTGCACCCTCTCTAATGCCTTTAAATTCTTCCTAAAGTGCGGTGCCCAGAATTGGACACAATACTCCAGTTGAGACCGAACCAGCATTTTATACGTGTTTATCATAACTTCCTTGCTTTTGTTCTCTATGCCCCTATGTATAAGTCCCAGGAGCCTGTATGCTTTATTAACCACTTTCTTAACTTGTCCTGCCACCTTCATGTACATATATCCCAGATCCTCTGTTACTGCATTCCTTTTAGAATTATGCCCTTTATTTTATATTGCCTCTCCTCATTCTTCCTACCAAATGAATCACTTCACACTTTTCTGCATTAAATTTCATCTGCCACTTGTCTGCCCATTCCACCAGCCTGTCCAAGTCGTCTTGAAGTTCATCACTATCCTTCTCACAGTTCACAATACTTCCAAATTCTGTGTCATCTGCAAATTTTGACATTGTGTCCTGTATACCAAAGTTTCGGTCATTAATATAGATCAAGAAAAGCAGTGGTCCTAACACCAACCCCTGGGAAACCCAACTATATATATCTTTTTCCAGACTGAAAAACAACCATTCACCACTTCTCTCTGTTTCTTGTCACTCAGCCAACTTTGTATTCATTGCTGCTACTGTCCCTTTCATTCTATGGACTTTAAATTAACAGACAAGCTTGTCCTCCTCTATAATTAAAACAGAAATTGCTGGAAATACTCAGCAGGTCAGGCAGCATCTGTGGGGAGATTGGCAAAGAAAGAATATGAGAATAGAATGTCAGTTAACATAAAAGGGAACACAAAAATCTTCTACCAGTAAGCAGGTAGTAAGAGACGGCATAGGTGCTATTAGGACAAAGAAGGTAAAGGTGAAGTTATGCTTAAAGGCGCAAGGCAAGGCTAGAATACTTAATGAGTACTTTGTATTGGTGTTTACTAAGGAAGAGGATGTTGACAAGACATCCGTAGTAGTGGAGATAGTAGATGCAATGGATGGGGTGAAAATTAATAGGAAGGATGTACTAGAAAGGATGGCTATGCTTAGAGTGGATAAATCACCAGGTCTGGATGGCTTCTATCCCAGGTTTCTAAAGGAAGTGGAGATGGAGATAACATAAGGGCTTGTCATAATCTTTCAATCCTCGCTGGACACGGGGGAGGTACCAGAGGATTGGAAAGTAGCAAATGTGACACCTTGTTCAACAAAGGGTGTAAGGACATTCCTAGCAACAACAAGCCAGTCAGAAACAATACCCAGGGAAAAAAATAACAAGCACTTGGAAAAGTTTGAACTCATTAAGGATATTCTGCACTAATTTGTAAAAAAGCAGGTCATGTTTGACTAATTTAATTGAATTTTTGATGAAGTAACAGAGAAGGTTGATGTAGGGAATGCAGCGGAGTTATCTTTATCGATTTTAAGAAAGCTTTTGACAAAGTATCACAGAAAAAGCTGGTTAACAAAATTGAGACTCAGGGAATAGGAGGGTCAGTGTCAGTCTGGATATAAAAATATTGGCTTAAGGATAGAAAACAGCGAGTTGTAAATGGTTGTTTTTCAGACTGGAGGATGGTATACAGTGGTGTTTTTTGATCTATAAAAATGACTTGGACATTGGAATACAGAGTAAAATTTCAAAATTTGCCAATGATACCGAACTTGGAGGTGTGGCAGTGAGGATGATACCAATCGACTGCAACAAGACATAGATATGCTAACAGAATGGGAAGATAAGTGGCAGATGGAATTTAATGCAGAGAAGTGTGAGGTTATGCATTTTGGCAAAGGGAAAAGGAATATATACTAAATCTCTCAGTTCTAAAGAGTGTGCAGGCATAGAAGGACCTGGGGGTTCATGTGTGCAGATCTTTGAAGGTAGCAGGACACATTGAGAGAGTAGTAAGCAAAGTTAACAAATAGAGGTAATGAGTACAAACTAGGGAAGTTATGCTGATCCTTTAGAAAGCCCTGGTTAAGCGACAACCTGAGTATTGCAACCAGTTCTAGTCACCCCACTTTAGGAAGGATGTAAGGCTCCTTGAGAGGGTGCAGAGGAGATTTACCAGAATGGTTCCAGGGATGAAGAAATTTTGCGACAAGGCTAGGTTGGAGAAGCTGGGGTTATTCTTCTTGGAGGAAAGGAGGTTGAGGGGAGATCTGATAGAGGTGTACAAGGTTATGACAGGTTTAGATAAGGTAGACATAGAAAAGCTTTTCCCATTCGCTGAAGGTACAAGGACTGGGGGACACAGATTTAAGGTCTAGGGCAAAAGATATAGGGGGGATGTGAGGAAGAAATGTTTTACACGGAGTGGAAATGACCTGGAACTTGCTGCCTACAAGGGTAGTGGAAGTAGAGATGATGAATGATTTCAAAAGGATATTGGATAAGCAATTGAGGGAACTAAACTTTCAGGGCTATGGGAATACAGTGGGAGAATGGTACTGGATTGCTCGACAGAGAGTCAGTATGGAGTCAATGGGCTGAATGGCCTCCTTCTGTGCCGTTATGACTATATGACTCCATGACTGAGGAATTCTGTGTCTGGTTCAGTTTAGGTTGCAGTTTAGCATAATAACTCTATGACTCCATGACTATGACAGCGGCTGCACTACCGGCCTACCCGTAATGGCATCCAGTGCGGCCTGCACCAGAAGTGTTCACGTACAGCACAAACACCATTTTGGACCTGAAATGGCACCCATAGCACCGAAAATATGGTCACTACACAACTGAATTTTGCAGCATTAGAATTATGAACAAAAGCAATTAATCCATATATCAATCCCTTTGATTTTGGGCTAACAGAATAATATCAATAGCCTTCTCATATAATTTTCGGTACCCATTTGTCCAAGTGCCCAATGGACTGCTGATATTCTAATTAAAAATCAAAGGAAAAAAGTGAAGATATGCAAATTGGACAGTTTGACAACATGGAATACAAGTTGTTATAGTGTTGGAGTTGTGCCACTTTATGTAACTTGTGCAATTAGTATGTATTTCTTCTTTTCTTTTGGGCCTCCTTATCTAAAGATATCTAGGATCGATCACCATTATAGGCTTTGCTCAGTTTAAGCTCCTTCAATTGAAAATTAAACAAATGATTATCGAACATAGGAATCTGATTCTTGATTCTGAATCCTAGACATAAAACTGAGTGTGAAGATTTACAAAATTAAATAAGGGTGACCATTTCAAGCTGCTGCAGCAAACTCGATAGTACAAATTAAAATCATGGGCACAGTGAATAAGTTACATAAACACAGAAAATACTGGAAATGTAGAACAGATCGGGCAGTTTCTGGAAGAGAAAGGACGTTTAAATTTTGGGTGTGATCAATACTTGGTTAAGTTTTATGTGGATCACTTAGTATTGCAATAAGTGTATGTTATGACTGACCTACTATATGGACTGTATGATTATTCACTCATAGATAGTAAGCATCGCTGGCAAGGCCAGCATTTATTGCCCATCTCTAATTGCCCTTGAGAAGATGGCGGTAAGCTGCCGCCTTGAACCGCTGCAGTCTATGTGGTGTAGGCACACGGAAATTGCTGGTAGGGAGGGTGTTCTAAGATTTTGACCCAGTAGTGGTGAAGTAGCAGTGATATAGTTCCAAGTCAGGACGGTGTGTGACTTGGAGGGGAACTTGCAGGTGGTGGTGTTCCCATGCATCTGCTGCCCTTGTCCTTCTAGGTGGTAGAGGTCGCAGGTTTGGAAAGCTCTATCGAAGGAGCCTTGGCGAGTTGCTGCAGTGTATCTTGGATATGGTACACACTGCTGTCATTGTGCACTAGTGGTGGACGGAGTGAATGATTAAGGTTGTAGATGGGGTGCCATTCAAGCTGTCTGCTTTGCCCTGGATGGTGTCAAGCTTCTTGAGTGTTGTTGGAGCTGCATTCACACAGGCAAGTGAAGAGTATTCCATCACACTCCTGACTTGTGCCTTGTAGATGGTAGGTAGGCTTTGGAGAATCAGGAGGTGAGTTCCTTGCTGCAGAATTCCCAGCCTCTGACCTGCTCTTGTAGTCACAATATTTAAATGGTTGATTCAGCTAAGTTTCAGGTCAATGGTAAGCACAAGGATGTTGTTGAGGGGGGGAATTCAGCGAAGGAATCCAGTTGAGCATCGAGGTGAGATGGTTAGACTCTGTCTTGTTGGCGATGGCTGACACTTGTGTCGCACGAATGTTACTTTCCACTTGTTGACTCAAGCCTGAATGTTGTCCCGATCTTGCTGCTTGCTGCATGAAGAGTTGCGAATGGTGCTGAACACTGCAATAATCAGTGAATATCCCCACTTCTGACCTTATGATGAAGGGAAGGCCATTGATGAAGCAGCTGAAGATTGTTGGACTTATCTCACACACTGATGAATTCCTGCAGCGATGTCCTGAACCTCCAACAACTACAACCATCTTTCTTTGTGCTAGGTATGACTCCAACCAGACTTGTACTGCTGTGTACAGGAATAATAAAGTTAATGTAATAAGCTTTCATATGGAAATGTTGCGATGGATTAAAATGTGTTTGGCAAATAGATCTCTAAGGTATCATAAGTCTGTGAATAACATATGTTAATTGAAATGATCCTTCTCCTTTGTGCATAGCAAATGGAATAAATTAGCATTGATCAATTTTCTAAGTTAAAAGCAACAAAACATACATATTCATTTAGGAATTATGAGACATGATAAAATGTGTCAACTGATTAAAAGACTGATCAATAATGATACATGTTATTTCTTAAATGGGGAATGACTGAATAATTCCAAGGTGCAGAGGGATCTAGATGTTCTACTGCAGGGGTTACAAAAGCTTAGTATGCAGGTACAGCAAATAATGAAGAAGGCTCATGGAATGCTATCCTTTATTACGAGAGGAATTGAAAATAAAAGTAAGGATGTTATGTTTCAGTTATACAGGGCATTGGTGAGACCACATCTCGAATACTGTGTGCAGTTTTGGTCTCCTTATTTAAGGAAGGATGTGAGTGCATTGGAGGCGGTTCAGAGGAGGTTTACTATTGATACCTGGAATGAGCGGGTTGTCTTATGAGGAAAAGTTGGACAGACTGGGCTTGTTTTCACTGGAGTTTAGAAGAGTGAGGGGAGACTTGACTGAAATATATAAGATCCTGAACGGTCTTGACAGGGTGAATGTGGAGGGGATGTTTCCTCTTGCGGGGGAGTCCAGAACTTGGGGGCACTATTTTAAAATTTGGGGTCGCCCTTTTAAGACAGAGACGAGGAGAAATTTTTTCTCTCAGAGGGTTGTGCAACTTGGGAACTCTCTGCCTCAGAAGGTGGTGGAGGCGGGGTTATTGAATATTTTTAAGGCAGAGGTAGATAGATTCTTGTTAGGCAAGGGAATCAAAGATTATCGGGGGTAGATGAGAGTGTGGATTTCAAGACAGAAACAGATCAGCCATAATCTTATTAAATGGCGGAGCAGGCTCAATGGGCTGAATGGCCTACTTCTGCTCTTGATTCGTATGGTTGTATGGTCGTATGTTACAAACAAAATTTCTGGTGCTGTGATCTACATTAAGCAGAATGATGCTCTGTCAAGGTCCAAAATGCAATTATAACAAGATATAGGCCTTAGACAAAACAACAAATTCATGAAGGTCAGTCAACATCTGTGGAGTGAACAGGCAAGATAACAATATTGGCTCAGAGTTGTCTTCAGATCATAGCCTGTCTCTCCACAAATATTATTTTCCTTTACTGGACCAGCATTAGTTTTAAGTGCATTAAAATGTGTATTACACACAATCCATAACTCTTGCAAACAATTCTTCTATTCTACAGTCCATGTTGGAGAATGTTGACTGTGTGATAGAGATAGTGGGCGGGATTTGAATCCTTGGGTTGCGATGATTTCCAGGTCCCAACCCTGCACCGAAGTGAAAACACATGCGCACCGCAATTTTCATATGGAAATCACTTAATTAGCCAAGAGTTGCATTGGCCGCCCGGTTAGCCAAGTCAGATGAAGGAGGGAGGCGGGACCAAGACTGAAGCAATCCCGATTTATAGGCCGTTTGGCAGCCATTGCTGAAGCAGCCATTTGTCCAGAAAATGGAGTCACCACCAGAGCAGAGGGCAGTGGGAAGGGAGGACCCTGTGCCAGGGCAGCTCCCTGATTTTCTGAAGAGCCACTGGATGGAGTGGCTAGAGGCAGTGAGTGCACATGGGAACAGTCCCCTGCCAGTGGTAACAAAAGACTCCCAAGAGGACATGTTTGGGCATGGCACATAAGGTCAGTAGCAGAGGAGTGTTGAGGAGGACCTGGGGACAGTGCTGGAAATGCTTCAATTACCTTATTAGGTGAGGGCTGTGCTGTGGTGTCTGGTTGACCTCTAAGTATAGATCAGAACCCCAGTGCTACTGGTCAGGAGGCTGGAGTGCAGGCTGAAATGTTGTCTGTGAATGAGAAGCTGCAAGTGGAGAGGGTGGGAGGCCTTATGCTAATGGCATTGTTCTTCATCTTGCAGGCCAAAAGGGAGATGAATTCTCAACAGACCAAGAGGAAATACTCAGAAGGTAGGCAGGTACAGCTCGCACTTCTGACGGTTTGAAGAGCAGGTGCTTGATGTGGCCAGAGTGTCCAGCCTCAGGGATGTAGGGGACAGAAAAACCAGGGTCCACTGCAGACAGGGTGAAGACATCTCAACATCTCCAGGTTCAGAGAATGCATGCCAATGCTCCCTGTGCAACCGGCTGTCATTGCAGAAGTTGCCATCTCATTTTAAGCCTCCAACAACCACAACCATCTTCCTTTGCGCTAGGTATGACTCCAGCCAGCGGAGGGTTTTCCCCCTGATTCCCATTGACCTCAGTTTTGCTCGGGCTCCTTGATGCCATACTCGGTCAAATGCTGCTTTGATGTCAAGGGCAGTCACTCTCACCTCAACTCTTGAGTTCAGGTCTTTTGTCCATGTTTAAACCAAGGCTGTAATGAGGTCAGGAGCCGTGTGGCCCTGGCGGAACCCAAACTGAGCGTCACTGAGCAGGTTGGTGCTAAGCAAGTGCCGCTTGATGGCACTGTTGATGACACCTTCCATCACTTTACTGATGATTGAGAGTAGGCTAATGGGGCGGTAGTTGGCTGGGTTGGATTTGTCCTGCTTTTTGTGTACAGGACATACCTGGGCAATTTTCCACATTGCAGGGTAGATGCCAGTGCTGTAGCTGTACTGGAACAGCTTGGCTAGGGGCGTGGCAAGTTCTGGAGCACAGGTCTTCAGTACTATTGCCGGAATATTGTCAGGGCCCATAGCTTTTGCAGTGTCCATATTTGTGGAGCCACCTCCTCCAGTTAGTTGTTTAATTGTCCACCACCATTCTCGGCTGGATGTGGCAGGACTGCAGAGCTTCGATCTGATCCGTTGGTTATGGGATCGCTTAGCTCTGTCTATTGCATGCTGCTTACGCAGTTTGGCATGCAAGTAGTCCTGTGTTGTAGCTTCACCAGCTTGACGCCTCATTTTGAGGTATGCCTGGTGCTGCTCCTGGCATCCCCTCCTGCACTCTTCATTGAACCAGGATTGGTCTCCTGGCTTGATGGTAATGGTAGAGTGGGGGATATGCCGGGCCATGAGGTTACAGATTGTGGTTGAGTACAATTCTGCTGCTGCTGATGGCCCACAGCGCCTCATGGATGCCCAGTTTTGCATTGCTAGATCTGTTCGAAATCTATCCCATTCAGCACGGTGATAGTGCCACACAACACGATGGACGGTATCCTCAATGTGAAGGCGGGACTTCGTCTCCACAAGGACTGTGCGGTGGTCACTCCTACCAATACTGTCATGGACAGATGCATCTGCGGCAGGCAGCTTGGTGAGGACGAGGTTGAGTATGTTCTTCCCTCGTGTTGGTTCCCCCACCACCTGCCGCAGACCCAGTCTTGCAGCCATGTCCTTTAGGACTCAGCCAGTAGTGGTGTTACCGAGCCACTCTTGGTGATGGACATTGAAGTCGCCCACCCAGAGTATATTTTGTGCCCTTGCCACCCTCAGTGCTTCCTCCAAGTGGTGTTCAACATGGAGGAGTACTGAGTCCATCAGCTGAGGGAGGGCGGTAGGTGGTTACCTTGCCCATGTTTGACCTGATGCCATGAGACTTCATGGGGTCCGGAGTCGATGTTGAGGACTCCCAGGGCAACTCCCTCCCTACTGTATACCACTGTGCCACCACCTCTGCTGGGTCTGTCCTGCCGGTGGGACAGGACGTACCCGATGATGGTGATGGCAGTATCTGGGACATTGTCTGTAAGATATGATTCCGTGAGTATGACTATGTCAGGCTGTTGCTTGACTAGTCTGTGGGACAGCTCTCCTAACTTTGGCACAAGCCCCCAGATGTTAGTAAGGAGGACTTTGCAGGGTCGACAGGGCTGGGTTTGCCGTTGTCGTTTCCGGTGCCTAGGTCGATGCCGGGTGGTCCGTCCGTCATTCCTTTTTATCGACTTTGTAGCGGTTAGGTACAACTGAGTAACTTGCTAGGCCATTTCAGAGGGCATGTAAGAGTTAACCACATTGCTGTGGGTCTGGAGTCCCATGTAGGTCAGACCAGGTAAGGACATTGGTTGGAATCTTACCTAGCGCAAAGGAAGATGGTTGCAGTTGTTGGAGGTCAATCATCTGAGCTCCAGGACATCACTGCAGGAGCGCCTCCGGGTAGTGCCTAGGCCCAACCATCTTCAGCTGCTGCTTCATCAATGACCTTCCTTCAATCATAATATCGTAAGGTCAAAAGTGGAGATGTTGGCTGATTATTGCACAATGTTCAGCACCATTCACGACTCCTGAGATACTGAAGCAGTCCGTGTAGAAATGCAGCAGGACCTGGACAATATCCAGGCTTGGGCTGATAAGTGGCAAGTAACATTCGTGCCAGACAAGTGCCAGGCAATGACCATCTTGAACAAGAGAGAATCTAACCATCTCCCCTTGACATTCAATGGCATTACGATTGCTGAATCCCCCACTATCAACATCCTCGGGGTTACCATTGACCAAAAACTGAACTGAAGTAGCCATATAAATACAGTGGTTACAAGAGTAGGTCAGAGGCGAGGAATCCTGCAGCAAGTAACTCACCTCCTGACTCCCTAAAGCCATTTACAAGGCACAAGTCAGGAGTGTGATGGAATACTCTCCACTTGCCTGGATGGGTGCAGCTCCGACAACACTCAAGAAGCTTGACACCATCCAGGACAAAGCAGCCCACTTGATTGACAGCCCATCTACAAACATTCACTCCCTCCACCACCGACACACAGTGGCAGCAGTGTGTACCATCTACAAGATGCACTGCAGCAAAGCACCAAAGCTACTCAGGCAGCACCTTCCAAACCTGCGATCTCTAACACCTAGAAGGACAAGGGCTTCAGATGCATAGGAACACCACCACCTGCAAGTTCCCCTCCAAGCCACACACCATCCTGACTTGGAACTATATCGCCGTTCCTTCACTGTCGCTGGGTCAAAATCCTTCCTAACAGCACCATGGGTGTACCTACCCCACACAGACTGCAGCGGTTCTAGAAGGCAGCTCACCATCACCTTCTCAAGGGCAATTAGGGGCGGTCAATAAATGCTGCCCTGGACAGCGATGCCCACATCCCATGAAATGAATAAAAAAAACTCCCCTCATTGCCGCATTGCCCCCACCCTCAGCCGACTGCCCCTCCCCCTTCCCAGCTACCATAGTTTCCTAGCCTATTTATATGCATAAACTATTTTTGCCAGGTAGTTTAAGCAGAAAAACTTTAATTTACTTGAAATTTACTTTTTCAGTTAGCTCTCCTGAATATGAGTACAGATTTATATACTTTGGTAACCAGAGGCGAGGTGAGAGTGATTGTCCTTGCAGCAAAGCAACATTCGACTGAGTGTGGCATCAAGGAGCCTTAGCTAAATTGAAGTCAATGGGCTTCAGGGGGGAATCTTTTCACTGGTTGGAGTCATACCTAACACAAGGGAAGATGGTTGTGGTTGTTGGACGTCAATCATCGCAGTCCCAGGACATCAATGCAGGAGTTCCTCAGGGTAGTGTTCTCGGCCCAGCCATCTTAGCTGCTTCATCAATGACCTTCTCTCCATCATAAGGTCAGAAGTGGGGATGTTTGCTGATAATTGCACAATGTTCAGCACCATTCGCGACTCCTCAGATACTGAAGCAGTCCGTGTCCATATGCAGCAAAACATGGACAACATCCAGGCTTGGATTGATAACTGGCAAGTAACATTCGCGCCACACAAGTGCCAGGCAATGAACATCTCACACAAGAGAGAATCTAACCATCTCCCCTTGACATTCAATGGCATTACCATTGCTGAATCCCCCACTATCAACAACCTGGGGGTTACCATTGACCAGAAACTGAACTGGACAAGCCACATAAATACTGTGACTACAAGTGCAAGTCAGAGGCTAGGAATCCTGCAACGAGTAACTCACCTCCTGTCTCCCCAATACCTGTCCACCATCTACAAGTCAAGAGTGTGATGGAATACTATCCACTTGCCTGGATGGGTGCAGTTCCAACAGCACTCAAGAAGTTCGACACTATCCAGGATAAGGCAGTCCGCTTGATTGGCACCCCATCCACCACTTCACCATTCACTCCCTTCACGACAAATGCACAGTAGCAACAGTGTGTGCCATCTACAAGATGCACTGCAGCAACTCACCAAGTCTCCTTCAACAGCACCTTCCAACCCCGCGACATCTACCACCTAGAAGGACAAGGGCAGCAAATGCTTGGGAACACCACCAACTGCAAGCCCCTCTCCAAGCCACACACCATCCTGACTTGGAACTATATCGCTGTTCCTTCAATGTCCCTGGGTCAAAATCCTGGAACTCCCTTCCTAACAGCACTGAGGTTGTACCTACACCCCAAGGACTGCAATGGTTCCAGAAGGCATCTCACCACCATCTTCTCAATGGCAATTAGGGATGGGCAATAAATACTGGCTTGGCCAGCAATGCCCACATCCCCCAAACAAACAAAAAAAACATTTTTTTTTAGAGCTGTTAACTGGGCATTATAGGGAGTTAAACATACTGGCCTTCCATCTGTGTGACCTACATTCAACCCAACCAAGACTGATGGGATGAAAGTGTCAAAAGGTTGTGGGTTCAAGTCACAGTCTAGGGACGCCGGTACTAAATATAGGCTGAGACTGCATTGCAGTACTGAGGGAGTGCTGCACTGTGGAGGTGTGGTCTTTCAGATAAGATGTTAGACTGAGGCCACATCTGCCCTCTCAGATGGATGTAAAAGATCCCAAGGCACTATTTCAAAGAAGAACAGGGGACTTCTCCCTGGTGTCCTGGTCAAGATTTAATCCCCATCCAACACCTACAAACAAGTGATCTAGTTATTATCACATTGCTGTTTGTGGGACCTTGGTGTACACAAATAGGCTGTTGCACCTCCTACATTACTACAGTCACTACACTTCAAAAGTACTTAAGCAAAATATTGTGGCCACTGGAAATCTGAAATAAAAACAATGAGAAAATGCAGGAAATGCTCTGCAGGTCAGGCAGAATCTGTGGGGAGAGAAACTGAGGCCCAGACTTTGCAGGGTTTTGACGGCAAAATGTCAGCATTCTCCATCATTACTCCTGTGTATCTGACAAAGCTCTGTCATTCATCACTGCACCACAGGCTTTGCTGTGGACCCCTGCCCCAACTCCCTCAGAGCCAGCAATCAGCAAAATCAATTGATCTGGTGAGAACTTCTCATTTCCTGTTTTTATATTGCTATTAGAAACCCTGTAAAATGTTAAGCTTTGTCCAATGAGGTGTAACTTGTTTTTTAATGGCAATCTGAGTAACACCTGCTGCTGAGCAATTGATGTGGGCCCTGAAAATATGTGAAATATTGTTAAATGTCTCCATTATGAATAATTATTAGATTTATTATATAATTACAAATTTTAAAAAATGTTTTTCATTATGTTTCAACTTCTACCTTAACCCCATGTGTATGTTTCAATCTTTATTTCATTCTCTGAAAAAAATTTCAAGAAGTGATTTGATTATTAGTGCTTTTTATTTCCTAGTTAGCTGTCTGTGAGAATTCTTTAATATGATTAGCTGCTTGGCAGCTTGATGACATCACTGCAGCTCGACATTGGTAATCCCCTTTAAACAACACTGCAATTAATTGCATGTTGAGAAAGATAAGGTTCTCACCACAGAGATCGCTAAATCGTTCAGTGAGGCTTTCTTTGAGGTGAGTAACAAGCATGCTTGCTTCACCACTGACTGCAAAATCTGGGCCAATTTTAACGTTTCTGTTGTGAAGAAAGGTTACTGAAATGTTAACTTTGTTTATTTTTCCATAGATGCTGCCTAACCTGATGAATATTTCCACCATTTTCTGTTTTTACTTCAAAAGGACTTCATTGGCTATAAAGCGCTTTGGGATGACCTGAAACAATTTTTTTAACATCTACCACTTGACACTGGTGGTAATATTCAATTTTACCAGCTGGGTGGTGACCTGGCCATTATAGAACCTGCCTGAATTTTGTTTACACCTCTAGGATGGGGTGAGTCAGGGGTCTACAACAGATGGGTGATTTTCTTTACCAGGCAGAGGGTGAAATTAAAAATTATCCCATCCATTTTAAGGCTTCCAGATTTACACCAGGATTTTTATATGAATTTTAATTTATCCTTTGAGGGGTTTTAGTTTATCTTTTTTATCCAGTAGATCTAAGGAGGCTAAGCCTGTTTATTATTTATTTATCTTTAATTTATCTGAGCAGCATGTTTAATTTGTCTTTTTATTCTGCAGATCTAAACGGCTGAGCAATTTCATATACTATAAATTACAACCTTTGATTGCTTATTTACCTTACTTCACCTAGGAGCTTTGTGCCCAGCAGGCAGGACTCATTTATATATTGCAAATTATGCCATGTTACTTTTCTTACTATATATTGATTATTTATTTAACTCAGTAGCTCTGATTGATTGACTATGCCGCATCCAGGCGTATAAAAATTAAATAGGCATTTGTTGATAATTAGATAGATTTGTCATGAGGAAAATGTCATTTTGAATGATCCACTGAGGACACTGCCATACTTAAGAAACCAGGAAAATGTGTTGAGACAGTTTTTTTTTTAACACTTCTTTTGTTGAGACAGTTTCATTCAGTCTTTATGCAACAGTGCCCCTCAAGCCTTGCTCCGCTGTTGGAAATGCAGTCCATTGGGACTTTTGCCCACCTCTGTGGTCAAGCTTCCTGTATCCCAGAAATGGTGTTATTTTCAGTATTCCCCTTTAGATTCAATGGGAGAAGATGAAGGAGAAGAAAGAAGAAATGCCTGGTGTATGGCTGGGTTAGTTTCCCAGCTTTATTAATGTCTCTTTAGTTTATCTCCCTTTATTTAGAATGCTGTTTTTTAGGCTGTTAGCAGTAGATTGCATTAATTTTACAGTGATGCAGTTGTTAATGCTGGAAAGTGCATTCCAATAAATCTTGAACAATGTTGTGTGCACCACCAGAATAGTTATCCTTCTGTCTCCACGAAGGGAGGTGCAATTTCAGCAGCTTCCAAGTGAAACAGCCTTCAGACAATGGACCTGGGTCCAGGGCAATAAAGCAGTTTCATTGGTACAGAATAGCAATAAGAGAGCAAAATATTGATCCGTTTTATGCAATTAGAAAGACCTGTGGCAGGAATGGGCAAAAGAGTAGAAAAGTCTCTCTTCTAAGTTTTTACCAACGAAATCTCCTTCTATGCTTATCCTCTCCACAGAAGCAAATCTGTGACAGTCTGCTAACTGGTCCAGCTGTAAGAGAAGTCTTATTCGCCCTCTACCCCAGGTTATTGTAAATAAAATTTGATCATTTTTTTCCACAGAAAAAAGAAACACATCTGACTGCAGTGGCTAAAAATTGGTTCACACCTGTTTTTGGGCTCGGGGGTTTTGATTCATGATCTGCCTGGGCCCCTTCCCATTGAGACAGGGTAGCATGCAAACTTTGTGCTGCCTCCTCATTTTCCTGATTTGTGCGTGCAACCCAGGGTGACCCATGCTGCTGGCTGGCTGCATACACAATAGTGGGCCTAATAGCGGGTGAGGCAGTCTGCTCCCCTTACAGTGAAGCTGCACTGAATCAAAGGGGGCTGCTGCTGACTGCCAGTACTGCAATTAGAGACTAGGCAAATGGAAAACCAGATCAGAGAGGGCTCCAAGGTTCATGGATGTGGCACTGGAGGACTTAGTCATGTAGATTGACAGGAGGAGAGATGCCATGTTTCTGTGGGGGGCAAAGAGGCCATCAAGGAATGCCCATCAAAGGGCACAGGAGTAGTTAGTCAGGGAGTTCAATGCATGGAGTTGGGTGCCAAGAACCTGGCAGCATTGCTGGAAGAAGTTTAATGACCTCACAAGGGTTATCAAAATCAGTGAATGCATCTTCACATGACATCTCTGACATACCACACCACCAGTCTCTCACACTGTTCAATTCAGCACAGCCCCATCATTCACCCAGCAGCAGTTCCTAGCTCTTAGAACTCACACCTAGCATTCACATACTCCACCTCACCCTCACACACCTTCCAATGATACCAGTCTCACAGCCACCTCTCGCTACTTCCACATACCTCCAACCATTCAGCTATGGCAGGCATATAACCCAAACACAGTGCAACACAATCACTGACATTCTGCCCTCTCTCTTGCAGGACAAGTTGGCATGAAATACAAGGTAGTAGCACAGAACACGTGTGGGCCAGGCACATCTTCATACCCTGAGTCCAATGAAGGAGATGATGCTCCACATCATGGGGCTGGCTGCGACATAGCCTGCAGCATCTGGTGTCACCAGGAACATTCAGGATGATGGTATGTTATTGCTTTATGCCCATTCTCAACTGCCTTTTCATCTACATCCTGCTATCTTGGTGCATTGGCAGGCCTGCCAAGACAGCCTGTTGTCATTGTCAAGGAGCATTGAGCAATCTGGCTCCAATGTGATAGAGGGTGCCATGCAGAACTTGGAGCCTATCCTTTCCACTATGGAAGTGGTGGCCAACTCCATGATATCACTAGCGGACCCAGCCATGATGCAGCTTCTGGGGGCTGATGTCTCAGCTTCTACTGCAGCATAAGCAGAAGCCATGGAATGTCTCAGTTCTACAGTGGAAGTTCAGTCAGAGGTAATGAGATTTATGCTTGTTTTCAGGTAGGCTCAGACCGCTGCCGTTATGGCTGTGGATCTTAGTGCTCAAAGGGGCCTGCAGGCTTTTGCAGCAATCCAGCAATCTGACCTCCAACAGATTACTAAGATTGCTAAGATCTAGCCCTGTGGAAGTGGCAGTGACATCATGGATCATGGAGCTGCTATCCTCTCTCAGGATGACAGCAGTTGTGTTCCCACCGCAGCCATTGCCCTTGCTATTGCCTCTCAGCCAGCGCAGACTACTGTCACCTATGCTGAGGTGGTGGTGTCCAAAGCTGAGTGTTCAAGGCCTAGAGGTTCTCAAGGGAGGTCTGGTTCTCATTATACACTCATTGTCCTTGTGTGGTTGGGTGGCAGAGGGGAGTCATGATACATGCATACAGGGGATATTTTGTCCCTGAGCAGCAGCACTCTGGTTCTCTATGGAGGTGCAGGAACGGCAGACTGCCTCAGAACAAAGGGATCATGGCTGCTGCCAGGATAGCGGGCATTCATCAACATATTGTATTGTGCATGGTCGCACATTAATTGAGTGGTAGCTCTTGCAGTTCCTGCACTTTACTTGCCTGTGACATTTTGCATTTCTGATGTTTGCCAGTTCTGGGGAGGGGTCACTGACCTGAGGCATTGGCTCTGCTCTCTCCACGGATGCTGCCGGACCTGCTAAGTGTTTCCAGCATTTCTTGTTTTTATTTAAGTAAAATATTAAGTTCGCCTATTTTATTTATTTTAATTTGTCAATAAATCAGTAAGAAAAATGAGTGTGCAGTATTAATATGTATATGATTGGCTTAACTGGCTTGCTGTTAAGCCAAAGGATGTGGAGGAATTTCGCATGCATGCTTTTAAAATGTTTAAAAGAAGTAGCAGGAGTTAGGGCACACAGTGGGTGGCACAGTGGCGCAGTGGTTAGCACCGCAGCCTCACAGCTCCAGCAACCTGGATTTGGTTCTGGGTACTGCCTGTGTGGAGTTTGCAAGTTCTCCTTGAGACGCGTGGGTTTCTGCCAGGTGCTCTGGTTTCCTCCCACAGTCAAAGACTTGCATGTTGATAGGTAAATTGGCCATTGTAAATTGCTCCTAGTGTAGGTAGGTGGTAGGAGAATGGTGGGGATGTGGTAGGGAATATGGGATCAATGGAGGATTTGTATAAATGGGTGGTTGTTGGTCAGCACAGACTTGGTGGGCTGAAGGGCCTGTTTCAGTGCTGTATGACTCTGACTTTCCCCTGTTGACATGGGGTCCCACAGATCCATGTGCATGCAGTTGATGGTGCCATGTGCCACTGGGAATCTCATTATCCTGGCAAAGCCATGTGCCCTCTCATCCTGCTTCCCCTTATTAAGGGAGAAAACAATTTATTTGCCTGTCCTGACATATATGGCATTGATGGACGGTATACTGGGAGTTGTTGGATATGTTGCCCACTCCCGCTTGGAAAGATCCAGAGGCATAGAAGTTCAATACCACCGTGACCTTTATGGCCACCGGCTGTACTGTCCTAGGCCTGGTGCGCGGCTCCAGGTTGTGTTGAAAGAGGTGGCACAGTTCTCTAACCACCTCCTTGTTGAACCTGAGTCACCTCACACACTGATCCTGGGTCAGTATGAGGTCAGAGACGTGCTCTTGAAAAACCGGTGGTGGGCATGGCTTTCTGTGTAGAGCCCTCCTCCTCCCGCTTCCAGGACTTCCCATCTCTATAGCATGTGCTCCATTTGTTGGCCTTGTTGCAGACCCAGAGGCACTGCAATGACAGTCCCCATAGCTCATGCAAAGTTTGGTCACCAGATCTTCTGATCTCTCTGAATGTATGCAGCAACTCACCACAATACCTCCAAAAATAAATCATGGCACTTCCACTAACTTTGCAACAGCAGAAATAAGTCTAAAGCACCTCACCTGCAAGTTAGATGGTCCTTTAAATATTACTAGTGGTGGGTGGGGGGGGGGGTAACCTTGTGCTGCTGAACACATGTTCAATTGAAAGTGATTAGCAGAGGCCTTCAGTGGACGTGCACAGACCAAGTTTGTGAAACATGCATCAAATCAGCTGGCAGCACAGCCAGCACCATTTTTTGGATTCGGGGCTTCCATAGCGCCAGCACCTGGCTTTCTGTTTTGCACCATTTTAATTCAAATCCTTGCGTAACCGTATCTTTCATAAATAAACCTGTTGCTGTTAATTTCATGGATACCCAGGCTGGTGCTTTTGAGGCTATTGGCTCCAAATAAAAAAAAAATGGTTCTCTAGTCCAGCTTCAACGTACTGGGGTTTCAGATGGCGAGAACCATGAGGCAGGACTTTACGCACCTCATTGCTGCCCTCAGGTCTGCTCCCACACTAATCAGGGACCATGCTGAGGGAGTAAATACCAGTAAGGATATGACTGAAGATGGCATAAATAAACTCATTATTTCTCAAGGAAATGCCACATGTGGCTGACACAGCCCACTGAGCAAAATCAGTTCGCCTGAAAGCGGGCAAGACCATCGGACTGTAATTTCATGCTCATGGGTGAATAGTTGCAGAGCCATCACTAGCATCAGCACAAAGAGGTAAAAACCCACCTGAACCCAAACTATCTCTGACTGAAACACAATGGCCGGGATCTTGTTCTCCTCCTGTCGTCGGGCTCCGGGGTGGGGAGCGCTGGATGATCCGAGAAGCAGTGGCCCGCTATGGAGCCCGACGCTAGGGTTGCTGGGCCCGATCTTCCCAGCGGTGAGGATGATCCGTTGTGGGCCCTCCGCTACTCTGCGACGAGACCTGACATTATATATTTAAATTACCTGCTTGTTTTAATTAAAATTAAAACCGGAGCAATCTTACCTGCTGTTCCGGATCTTCAGCATGACGTGCGGCACTCACGTGCCTTCATTTTCCCGTCCAGGGAAAGCTAGTGCCACCGAGGTGGGGAAGGAGAGAATCTCTGCATTTGTATAGTGGGGGAGAAGGGGTGAACTCTGCACTTAGTGCAGTTGTTGGGGGTGAAGGGGACAACTCTGTATTGGTAATGTAGTTGATGGGAGACGGGGGCAACTCTACACTTTCTTTGCAGGGCTGGTAGCCCTTTAAAAATGGCACCAGCAGCTGGACAGAAACAGTTGACACTGTTTACGGTGTCGCCAAGGCTGCCCCGACCACGTGATTGGGGAGAGCGGCTGCCCTGCATATGATAATGACCTGCCGGGCTCAAGATCATGGTGGCACACTGCCCATGCGTGTCGGCCACCATTTTCTATGCCCGCCACTGACAGTGTCAGTGGGACCACAAGATTCAGCCCAGTAGCCCATCAGTACACTTGCCCCTTCTGTTGGGGAATCACTTGGAAGTCACAGGTTAGGGGTTAAAAATCACACAGAACTTCAGATAATGGGAAAGCATATTGAACAAGGCACTAACTTCAAACATAATAGACTCAGTGAGAGAATGAAGGCAGAATAATGCAGCAGAAGTTAAAGGAGAATTGAATAGTTAGTTGAGGGAGAGGGCGAGTGAGTGAGTGAGACCTACCAGCTGAACTGCAGAGCTTGTCTAATTTTGTACAAAAGTAAAATACTGTGGATCCTAGAAATCTGAAATAAAACCATAAAATGCTGGAAATACTCAGCAAGTCTGGCAGCATCTGTGAAGAGAGAAACAGAGTTAACATTTCAGGTCTGTGACCTAATTCAGAGCTGAGAAAAGTTAGAAGTGTAATAGTTTTTGAGCAATTGAAAGGGGGAGGATGGGAAGAAGAACAAAAGGGAATGTCTGTAATAGGGTGGAGGGCAGGAGAGATTAAATGACAAAAGGTTTCATGGTACAAGGCCAAAAGGAGTGGTAACGGGACAAGTAAAGAAACAAAAGATGTATCCAAAGGAGGTGTAAATGGAAGGTCCTGAATAGCTGCTGTCCGAAAACAAAAAAAGGAAAATAAATGAGAAACAAGAGAGAGAAAAAAAAACAGCAAAGAAAAATGAACAATACGGGAGCAGAGGCTAGAATCAAAAATTGTTAAACTCAATGTTGAGTCCAGAGGCTGCAAAATGAACAGTCGAAAAATGAGGTGCTATTCCTCGAGCTTGCTTGGAGCTTCATTGGAACACTGCAGCATGCTAGGAACAAAAAGGTCAAAGTAGGAGCAAGGTGGAGAATTAAAATAACAGATGACCAGAAACACAGGATCAGGCTTATGGACTAAACGGAGGTGTTCAGCAAAGTCTGTGTTTCATCTACTGAATGTAAAGGAGACCACAACGTGAGCAGCAAATACTGTATAATTAATTGAAAGAAGTACAAGTAAATCATTGTTTCACCTGGAAGGAATGTTTGCGGTCTTGGATGGTGAGAAGGGAAGATGTAAAAGGGCAGGTGTTGCATCTCCTCGGCTTGCATGGAAAGGTGTTGTAAGAAAGGGGAGTGTGTGTTGGGGATAACTGAGGAGTGGACTATGGTGTTGCAGAGGGAATGGTCCCTTCAGAATGCTGAAAGGGGAGGGGAGGGGAAGATTTGTTTGGTGGTGGCATTAAATTGGAGGTGGCAGAAATGGCGGAGGATGATCCATTGAATACAGTGGCTGGCGGAGTGGATGGTGAGGATAAGGGGAACCCTATTATTGTTCTGGGAGGGAGGGGAAGGGGTGAGGACAGAAATGCGTGAAATAGAATACATATGGTTGAGGACCCTGTCAACCATGGTGGGGGGAATCCTTGGTTGAGGAAAAAAGATGACATATCAGAAGTACTAGTATGGAAGGTTGCATTATCCGAACGGATGTGATGAAGACGGAGAAACAGGGAAAACGGAATAGAGTCCATACATAGAAACATAGAAAATAGGATCAGGAGTAGGCCGTTCGAGTCTGCTCCGCCATTCATTATGATCATGGCTGATCATCCAACTCAGTAGCCTGTTCCCACTTTCGCCCCATACCCTTAGATCCCTTTAGACCCAAGATCTATATCTAACTCCTTTTTGAAAACATTCAAGTTTTGGCCTCAACTGCTTTCTGTGGTAGTGAATTCCACAGGCTCACCACTTTCTGGGTGAAAAAATTTCTCCTCATCTCAGTCCTGAAAGGTTTACCCTGTATCCTTAGACTATGACCCTTGGTTCTGGACTCCCCCACCATCGGGAACATCCTTCCTGCATCTACCCTGTCAAGTCCTGTTAGAATTTTATAGGTTTCTATGAGATCCCCCCTCACTCTTCTGAACTCCAACGAATATAATCCTAACAGACTCAATCTCTCCTCATACGTCAGTCCCGCCATCCCAGGAATCAGTCTGGTAAACCTTCGCTGCACTCCCTCTATAGCAAGAACATCCTTCCTCAGATAAGGAGACCAAAAGTGCACACAATATTCCAGGTGTGGCCTCACCAAGGCCCTGTATAATTGCAGCAAGATATCCCTGCTCCTGTACTCGAATCCTCTCGCTATGAAGGCCAACATACCATTTGCCTTTTTTACCACCTGTTGCACCTGCATGCTTACCTTCAGCAACTGTCGTCTCGCTGCATATTCCCCTCTCTCAGTTTATAGCCATTTAGATAATAATCTGCCTTCCTGTTTTTGCTACCAAAGTGGATAACCTCACATTTATCCACATTTTACTGCATCTGCGATGCATTAGCCCACTCACTCAACTTGTCCAAAACACCCTGAAGCCTCTCTGCATCCTCCTCACAACTCACCCTCCCACTCAGTTTTGTGTCATCTGCAAATTTGGAGATATTACATTTAGTTCCCTCATCTAAATCATTAATGTATATTATGAATAGTTGGGATCCTAGTACCAATCCCCGCGGTACCCCACTAGTCACTGCCTGCCATTCGGAAAAAGACCCATTTATCCCAACTCTTTGTTTCCCGTCTGTCAACCAATTTTCTATGCATCGCAATACACTACCCCCAATCCCATGCACTTTAATTTTACATGCTAATCTCTTATGTGGGACTTTGTCGAAAGCCTTCTGAAAGTCCAAATAAACCACATCCACTGGCTCCCCCTCATTAACTCTACTAGTTACATCCTCGAAGAATTCTAGTAGATTTGCCAAACATGATTTCCCTTTCGTAAATCCATGCTGAATCTACCCGATTCTACCATTGTTCTCTAAGTGCTCTACTATAAAATCTTTGATAATGGACTCTAGAACTTTCCCCACTACCAATGTCAGGCTGACTTGTCTATAATTCCCTGCTTTCTCTCTACCTCCCTTTTTAAATAGTGGGGTTACATTAGCTACCCTCCAACCTGTAGGAACTGTTCCAGGAAGCAGGGTGTGAGGAAGTGTAGTCAAGGTAGCTGTGGGAGTCTTATAGTGAATATTGAATGGTAGCCTATCCCCAGAAATGGAGACAGAGAAGCCAAGGAAAGGAATGGAAGTGTCGGAGATGGACCATATGAAGGTAAGTGAAGGTGGAAATTGAAAGCAACGTCAATGAAATTTTCCAGTTCAGGACGACAGCAGAAAGTAGCCCCGATGCATCAATGTATCAGATAAAGAGGTGAGGGAGGGAGCCTGAGTAAGACTGGAACAAAGAATATTCCACATATCTCCCCATTCACACCTCCTCTAGACACATCTTTTGTTTCTTTACTTGTTCCATTACCACTTCCTTTGGCCCTATACCATGAAACCTTTTGTCATTTAATCTCTCCTGCCTTCTAACCTATCACAGACCTTCCCTTTTGTTCTTCTTCCCACGCTGCCCTCCCCCCCCTTTCACTTGCTGAAAACCTATTCCATTTCTTACTTTTCCCAATTCTGATGAAAGGCCATACAGACCTGAAATGTTAACTCTGTTTCTCTCTCCACTGATGCTGCCAGACCTGCTGAGTATTTCCAGCACTTTCTGTTTTTATTTTAGATTTCCAGCATTCACAGTATTTCACTTTTATTAAAGGGAAAGAAAAATTGGATTACGAAAGAGAAAACAGAGACAGAAAGAAAAAGTAAAAAAAAATTAAATGTCTCCTGTAACAATTAGAAGCTGAATGAATAATACACCACATGTGTAAATGTGAATTTTCAATGCCAATGAGGTTGTTTGGCAGTAATTAGGTCTTATCACTTCATTAAAAGGTTGAAATAGGCAAACCTTAACTTTTTTGTGGGAAGTTTAGTCCATATTTACTACATAAGTACAGGAACTTCACACTGTTCAATGCATTTGAATGGTGAGTCAGACGACAAGATACTGTTTTTGCAAAGCTAATGGAGGGGAAGTGCTCCTTGGATAGCAACTTCTGAATTTTAAAGTTTAACTGTGCATGTGTGCTCACCGGAAATGTTGTCCGATTTGTGCATAAATAACAATGAGCTCACTTAGCCTCACCCTTATTTTCACAGTAAATTCTGGGCCATGAATAACCAGTGTAAAACTTCACATTTGTGATCCCTGTCGAAAGCACTTTCACCCGAATTACTACCCAAGCATTTCATCCAAATTACATTTCAGGTAAAAGAAATTGAAATTTATTGTGGTAATATGTTTATGAACAATCTGATTTGCAGTAATTCTGAGTCCTAGAGATTACTTTGTTACATTACTTTATGAAATTTACAAATGAATCCTTCAAAATGGGTTACTCTATTAAACAGCATTGTATAAAGAACAAAGAACAGTACAGCACAGGAACAGGCCAGTCGGCCCTCCAAGCCTGCGCCGATCTTGATGCCTGTCTAAACTAACACCTACTGCACTTCCGGGGCCCATATCCCTCTATTCCCTTCCTATTCATGTATTTGTCAAGATGTCTCTTAAACGTCGCTATAGTAACTGCTTCCACCACCTCCCCTGGCAGCAAGTTCCAGGCACTCACCACCCTCTGTGTAAAAAAACTTGCCTCACACATCCCCTCTAAACTTTGCCCCTCGCACCTTAAACCTATATCCCCTAGTAACTGACTCTTCCAGCCTGGGAAAAAGCTTCTGACTATTCACTCTGTCCATGCCGCTCATAACTTTGTAAACCTCTATCATGTCGCCACTCCACCTCCGTCGTTCCAGTGAAAACAATCCGAGTTTTTCCAACCTCTCCTCATAGCTAATGTCCTCCAGACCAGGCAACATCCTGGTAAACCTCCTCTGTACCCTCTCCAAAGCCTCCATGTCCTTCTGGTAGTGTGGCGACCAGAATTGCACACAATATTCTAAGTGTGCCCTAACTAAGGTTCTGTACAGCTGAAACATGACTTGCCAATTTTTATACTCTATGCCCCGACCAATGATGGCAAGCATGCCGTATGCCTTCTTGACTACCTTATCCACCTGCGTTGCCATTTTCAGTGACCTGTGGACCTGTACGCCCAGATCTCTCTGTCTGTCAATACTCTGAAGGGTTCTGCCATTTACTGTATGCCTCCGACCTGCATTAGTGCTTCCAAAATACATTACCTCACATTTGTCCAAATTAAACTCCATCTGCCATTTCTCCGCCCAAGTCTCCAACCGATCTATATCCTGCTGTATCCTCTGACAATCCTCATCATTATCCGCAACTCCACCAACCTTTATGTCGTCCGCAAACTTACTAATCAGACCAGCTACATTTTCTTCCAAATCATTTATATATACTACAAACAGCAAAGGTCCCAGCAATGATCCCTGCGAAACACCACTAGTCACATCCCTCCATTCAGAAAAACACCCATCCACTGATACACTTTGTCTTCTATGACCGAGCCAGTTCTGTATCCATCTTGCCAGCTCACCTCTGATGCCATGTGACTTCACCTTTTGTACCAGTCTGCCATGCGGGACCTTGTCAAAGGCTTTATTAAAGTCCATATAGATAACATCCACTGCCCTTCCTTCATCAATCATCTTCGTCACTTCCTCAAAAAACTCAATCAAATTAGTAAGACACGACCTCCCCTTCACAAAACCATGCTGTCTCGCTATTAGTGTTAGGTTTCATGGCTTTGTTCTCTCCAAAGTTTCTTAAAACTTACAATACATCTTTGGAGATTCCAATTAACACTTTTTTTTTACACTTTGAAGGTTTATTGGGATTTGGACCTCTTATTAACTTCATAAGGGTTTTTCACATCATTATTGCTTTCCACTGACGCTGTGCACAGAATGAAGACCTGTTCTGTGTTAATCACCTACCTCCGGATGATTTCCTGTTGACCTACTTCTTTATTCTGAAATTATTCCCAACCCAATTTTCAAAGAATTAACGTCCATATTACTGGATGTATTTCCTGTTCTGTCGTCTATAATGTTATAAAGGCAAGAATCCTTAAAACCTTTTAAGCTGGATTGTTTCTATTCAATACTTTATCTTTACCAAAAAGAAAACTCAATAACTAGATAACTCCATCATAGAATAGAATCATAGAACGTTTAAGGCACAGAAAGCGGCCACTTGGCCCATTGTGTCTCTGCCTGCCGAAAAACGATCCACCTATTCTAATCCCACCTTCCAGCATTTGGTCCGTAGAACAGCAGTTTACGGCACTTGAGGTGCATACCCAGACTCCTTTTGATTGAGCTGAGGGTTTCTGCCTCAAACATCCTTTCAGGCAGTGAGTTCCAGACCCCCACCACCCTCTGGGCGATGAAGTTTTTCCTCATCTCCCCTCTAATTTTTCTACCAATCACTTTAAATCAATGCCCCCTCGCCACTGACCCCTCTGCTCAGCTGCTAATCCTCTGATTTATGTTGCACCCGGCAGGAAGATATTGCACAGAGAAAGAACTGAGATAAGGAACTGAGAAAGGTGACAAAGGGAAAGCAAGAAATTATGGACCAGTTAGCCTGTCATCTGTTGTTAGGAAATTGCTGGACTCTATAGGTCTAGCTAGAGTCTAGACTCTTTAGGATAGGATGAATAAACACATGGAAAACTTTCAGCTGATCAGAGAGAGCCAGCATTCTTTTCTTTTGGGCCTCCTTATCTCGAGAGACAATGGATACGCGCCTGGAGGTGGTCAGTGGTTTGTGAAGCAGCGCCTGGAGTGGCTATAAAGGCCAATTCTGGAGTGACAGGCTCTTCCACAGGTGCTGCAGAGAAATTTGTTTGTTGGGGCTGTTGCACAGTTGGCTCTCCCCTTGCGCCTCTGTCTTTTTTCCTGCCAACTACTAAGTCTCTTCGACTCGCCACAATTTAGCCCTGTCTTTATGGCTGCCCGCCAGCTCTGGCGAATGCTGGCAACTGACTCCCACGACTTGTGATCAATGTCACACGATTTCATGTCACGTTTGCAGACGTCTTTATAACGGAGACATGGACGGCCGGTGGGTCTGATACCAGTGGCGAGCTCGCTGTACAATGTGTCTTTGGGGATCCTGCCATCTTCCATGCGGCTCACATGGCCAAGCCATCTCAAGCGCCGCTGACTCAGTAGTGTGTATAAGCTGGGGGTGTTGGCCGCTTCAAGGACTTCTGTGTTGGAGATATAGTCCTGCCACCTGATGCCAAGTATTCTCCGAAGGCAGCGAAGATGGAATGAATTGAGACGTCGCTCTTGGCTGGCATACGTTGTCCAGGCCTCGCTGCCGTAGAGCAAGGTACTGAGGACACAGGCCTGATACACTCGGACTTTTGTGTTCCGTGTCAGTGCGCCATTTTCCCACACTCTCTTGGCCAGTCTGAACATAGCAGTGGAAGCCTTACCCATGCGCTTGTTGATTTCTGCATCTAGAGACAGGTTACTGGTGATAGTTGAGCCTAGGTAGGTGAACTCTTGAACCACTTCCAGAGCGTGGTCGCCAATATTGATGGATGGAGCATTTCTGACATCCTGCCCCATGATGTTCGTTTTCTTGAGGCTGATGGTTAGGCCAAATTCATTGCAGGCAGACGCAAACCTGTCGATGAGACTCTGCAGGCATTCTTCAGTGTGAGATGTTAAAGCAGCATCGTCAGCAAAGAGGAGTTCTCTGATGAGGACTTTCCGTACTTTGGACTTCGCTCTTAGACGGGCAAGGTTGAACAACCTGCCCCCTGATCTTGTGTGGAGGAAAATTCCTTCTTCAGAGGATTTGAACGCATGTGAAAGCAGCAGGGAGAAGAAAATCCCAAAAAGTGTGGGTGCGAGAACACAGCCCTGTTTCACACCACTCAGGATAGGAAAGGGTTCTGATGAGGAGCCACCATGTTGAATTGTGCCTTTCATATTGTCATGGAATGAGGTGATGATACTTAGTAGCTTTGGTGGACATCCGATCTTTTCTAGTAGTCTGAAGAGACCACGTCTGCTGATGAGGTCAAAGGCTTTGGTGAGATCAATGAAAGCAATGTAGAGGGGCATCTGTTGTTCACGGCATTTCTCCTGTATCTGACGAAGGGAGAACAGCATGTCAATAGTCGATCTCTCTGCACGAAAGCCACACTGTGCCTCAGGGTAGACGCGCTCGGCCAGCTTCTGGAGCCTGTTCAGAGCGACTCGAGCAAAGACTTTCCCCACTATGCTGAGCAGGGAGATTCCACGGTAGTTGTTGCAGTCACCGCGGTCACCTTTGTTTTTATAGAGGGTGATGATGTTGGCATCGCGCATGTCCTGGGGTACTGCTCCCTCGTCCCAGCACAGGCATAGCAGTTCATGTAGTGCTGAGAGTATAGCAGGCTTGGCACTCTTGATTATTTCAGGGGTAATGCTGTCCTTCCCAGGGGCTTTTCCGCTGGCTAGGGAATCAATGGCATCACTGAGTTCCGATTTGGTTGGCTGTATGTCCAGCTCATCCATGACTGGTAGAGGCTGGGCTGCATTGAGGGCAGTCTCAGTGACAGCATTCTCCCTGGAGTACAGTTCTAGGTAGTGCTCAACCCAGCGGTCCATCTGTTTGCGTTGGTCAGTGATTATGTCCCCCGATTTAGATTTGAGGGGGGTGATCTTCTTGATGGTTGGCCCAAGAGCTCTCTTCATGCCATCATACATTCCTCTGATGTTTCCAGTGTCTGAGGCCAGCTGAATATGACTGCATAGGTGTTGCCAGTAGTCGTTTGCGCAACGCCTAGCTGTTCTTTGTGCAGTACTTCTGGCTGCTTTAAGTGCTGCGGATGTTAAATCGCTGGGGGCTTTCTTGTAGTTCAAAAGTGCAATGCGCTTAGCGGCTATGACAGGTTCCAGCTCTTCATTATGAGATTGAAACCAGTCTGCATTTCTCTTCGCACTTTTGCCGTAGGTGGTCAAAGCTGACTCATAGATGGCGTCTCTGATGTGGGCCCACTTGGTCTCAGCATCCCCTGTGGGAGTGTTTTGAAGGGCTGTTACAAGTGAATTTAGAAATTTTTGTAACAGCTGTGGGTGAGAAATTCTGCTCGTGTTGATGCGCGGGTGGCCCTTCTGCTTGGAATGATGCAACTTCTTTGGTCTGAGTCTAACCTTGCTGCACACCAGGGAGTGGTCGGTGTCGCAGTCCGCACTGTGGAAGCTGCGTGTGATTTGAACACTGTTTAAGGCGGCTCGCCTTGTGACAATGAGGTCTAGCTGGTGCCAACGACGTGATCTTGGGTGCCTCCATGAAACCTGGTGACAGGGTTTAGTGTGAAAGAACGAGTTGGTGATGCAGAGGTTATGATAGGTACACAACTCAAGCAGTCTCTGCCCGTTCTCATTCATCCTTCCAACGCCATAGCGCCCAAGGCAGGAGGGCCATGAGTCATGGTCGGCCCCAACCCTGGCATTAAAGTCCCCCAGCAGGAATAGGTGTTCGGTGTTGGGGATGCTGCTAATGATGTTATGGAGTTGTTCATAGAACTGGTCTTTAGCTTCAGGTGCGGAGCAGAGTGTTGGAGCATAGATGCTGAGTAGGTGTACTGGACCAGAGGTGGTGAGCAGTCGGATGGACAGTATGCGTTCCGAGCCATTTGAGGGAGGCTCTATCATGCTGAGCAAGGAGTTTCTGATGGCGAAGCCCACTCCATGCTGTCTTGGTTCTTCAGGATCCCTGCCCTGCCAGAAGAAGGTGTAGTCTTGCTCTGCTAGAGAGCCACTCGCGGGGAGGCGAGTCTCCTGAAGTGCTGCAATGTCCACATTGAATCTACTGAGCTCGTTGTTAATGATGGCGGTCTTCCGAGAATCGTTGATTTGTGTAAGGTCTTCCGACAGGCCAGGACACATAGTTCTGACGTTCCAGCTTGCAAAGCGAAGGGCTGGTACCTTCTTTCCTTTTTTCATGTTGTTTGGTGCGGTGTATCAGTCCACCTTTCGGGCAATGACCCTGAGCTCCAAGCACCCATTGAAGCAGGCAGACTGTGGCGGGACAGAACCTTATTGACCGGGGGCTGCCCGGTTTGAGGCGGGCGGTAGCTGTCCAGTGAGGTGCAATGACCTCTCCCACCGACAAAGGCGACCCGTGGCGCCCAGTTTCTACGCCAATTTATCTGGACTTATAACCCGTAACTGCTGCCTTCCGTGTTGTTTTAGTCGCTGTGAGGCAACTATGGAGTGACCTCTCCATGGCGCATGCCTGGGCAAATTTATGGAGGTTGAGAGTTGCCCAGTCGTCAAAACCCCCCTCTCGGCCTTTCTGGTGGGGTCCAAAGGAGTGCAGGACACGACGTTTGGCACCAGTATGGCTGCAGGAACTGCCGGAAACATGCCAAAGGTGACACATGACCGCCTACGGGGTTCCGCTCCGGATTTTCTGTTAGGGTTTACTCCCTTAGCCTTGGTCTCTCCCGAGACGCCCACAAGGCAGTGGGGTTGTTGGGGCCCCTACACAGGTGTAGGATGGTGCCGGTGGGAGGAGGGGATGCAAGGGGGAGGGGTAGAGGGAGGGGGTGGGGGGGGGGTGCAGGGGAAGGGGGTGCGGGGTGAAGATGGTGCGAGGGGGGGGCGGGCTGGGACGGGGTTGTGAGGGGGTGAGCTGAGAGGGTGGAGCAGGGAAGGGGACGGGGGTGGGGGGGGGGGTGGAAGGGGGGTAAAGGGGGGGAGGGGGGGTGGAATCTGGTGCAGGTAATAAGCCATTTCCTCAGTGCCCACCATCGACGTCCGGAAAGCTCGTCCACGTCCTTCGGGAGGTGAAGCATCATTTGGCAGACTTAGAGGTGATTACATTTGCTAAGGGTTTTTTTTTTCTGCAGTGGTTTAAATAAAGGCATGCAGCATTGCCGACAGTGCGCTGCAGATGCTCTCCGAGCCATCTCCCGCGGGCGCTTTGAAGTTGCGGCCGGGGGTGCCGTTCGTGGATGTTTTGGGTGTTCGGGGCACCTTTTCACAGGACTTCTCTCGGGTCCCGCAGCTCCTTCTTCACCTCAATGGACTTACCGCATGCCGTGGCTGCAGACACTCTGGACTGTGAAGACAGCAGGATCGGAGATTGAAGTATCGGCAGCTGTTCTCGTCAATTTCATCCGGATCAATTTCATTGAGAAAACAAAGAGCATGGAGTTGTGAAAACTAGGTGATGAACCTGATTGAACTTTTTTGAAGAGGTAACAAATTAGCATTGAAAGGGAAGGAGTATTAGTAAATGTAGTGGACATGGAAATGCCTATAGATGTTATTTATTGGACCTCAAGAAGATATTTGGTAAAGTCTCTCATAAGAGACTGTTAGCTAAAGTTGAAGGTCATGGAGATGAAGGCAAATTATTGGCCTGGTTAAGAAATTGGCTGAACAGTAGGAGACAGAGAGTAGAGATAATGGGCAGGTACTCTGATTGGCAGGATGTGACTATTGGTGTGCTGCAAAGATCTGTGTTGGGGCCTCATCTATTCATTATATTTATTAACGACTTAGATGATGGGATAAAAGGCTACTTACCAAGTTTGCCGATGGCACAAAAAAGGGTGGTATTGTAAGCAGTGTAGATTAGAGTCACAGAGTTATAGAGTTATACAGCACAGAAACAGGCTCTTCGGCCCATCGTGTCTGTGCCGGCCATCAAGCACCTATCTATTCTAATCCCATTTTCCAGCAATTGGCCTGTAGCCTTGTATGCTATGACATTTCAAGTGCTTATCTAAATACTTCTTAAATGTTGTGAGGGTTCCTGCCCCTACCACTCCTTCAGGTAGTGTGTTCAAGATTCCAACCACCCTCTGCGTGAAAATGTTTTTCCTCAAATCCACTCTAAACCTCCTGTCCTTACCTTAAATCTATGCCCACTGGTTATTTTTTTTATTCATTCATGGGATGTGGGGGTCACTGGCTGTGCCAACATTTATTGCCCATCCCCAATTGCCCTTGAGAAGGTGGTGGTGAGCTGTACTTCCTAGGGTCCTACCATCCATTGTATATTCCCTTGCCTTGTTAGTCCTTCCAAAATGCATCACCTCACTCTTCTCAGTATTAAATTCCATTTTGATCCCTCTGCTAAGGGAAAATGTTTCTTCCTGTCTATCCTATCAATGTCCCTCATAATTTTGTATACCTCAATCATATCTCCCCCTCAGCCTTCTCTGCTCTAAGGGAAACAACTCTTGCCTATCCAGTCTCTCTTCATAGCTGAAATGCTCCAGCCCAGGCAACATCCTGGTGAATCTCCTCTGCATCCTCTCCAGTGCATTCACATCCTTCCTATAGTGTGGTGACCAGAACTGTACACAGTCCTCCAGCTATGGCCTAACTACTGTTTTATACAGCTCCATCATAACTTCCCTGTTCTTATATTCTATGCCTCAGCTAATAAAGGCTAGTTTCCTATATGCCTTCTTAACCACCTTATCTACCTGTGCTGCTGCCTTCAGTGATCTATGGACAAGTACACCAAGGTCCCTCGGACCCTCTGTACTTCCTAGGGTCCTACCATCCATTGTATATTCCCTTGCCTTGTTAGTCCTCCCAAAATGCATCACCTCACACTTCTCAGGATTAAATTCCATTTGCCACTGCTCTGCCCATCTTACCAGCCCATTTATTTCGTCCTGTAATCTAAGGCTTTCCTCCTCACTATTTACGACACCACCAATTTTCGTGTCATCTGTGAACACTTACTGATCATACCTCCTATATTCACGTCTAAATCATTCATGTACACTACAAATAGCAAGGGTCCCAGCATCGAACCCTGCGGTACACCACCGGTCACAGGCTTCCACTCGAAAAACAGCCCTCGACCATCACCCTCTGCCTCCTGCCACTAAGCCAATTTTGGATCCAATTTGTCAAATTTCCCTGGATCCCATGGGCTATTACCTTCTTAACCAATCTCCCATGCGGGACCTTATCAAAACCTTACTGAGATCTATGTAGACTACATCAACTGCCTTACCCTCATCTACACATCTAGTCACCGCCTCGAAAAATTCAATCAAGTTTGTTAGACAGGCTCTCCCCCGACAAAGCCATGCTGACTATTCCTGATTAATCCCTGCCTCTCCAAGTGGAGATTAATCCTGTCCCTCAGAATGTTTTCCACTAGTTTCCCTACCACTAATGTTAGACTCACTGGTCTGTAATTACCTGGTTTGTCCCTGCTACCCTTCTTGAATAATGGTACCATATTAGCAGTCCTCCAGTCCTCTGGTACGTCTCCTGTGGCCAGAGAGGATTTGAAAATTTGTGTCAGAGCCCCTGATATCTCCTCCCTTGCCTCACATAACAGCCTGGGATACATCTCATCTGGGCCTGGGGATTTATCCATTTTTAAGCCCACTGAAACAGCTAATACTTCCTCCCTTGCAATGCTAATTTGTTCAAGTATATCACAATTTCCCTCTCTGATCTTTACACCTACATCATCCTTCTCCATAGTGAACACAGACGAAAAGTAATAATTTAAAACCTCACCTATGTCCTCCGGCTCCACACGTCGATTGCCACGTTGGTCCCTAATGGGCCCTACTCTTTCCCTGGTTATCCTCTTGCCCTTAATATATTGATAAAACGATTGATAAAAGGATTTTCCTTTGTCTTGCCCACCAGTGTTTTTTCATGTCCCCTCTTCCTAATTTTTTAAGTAACCCCCTACACTTTCTATCCTCCTCTAGGGCCTCTACTGTTTTCAGTGCTTTGAATCCGTCATATGCCTTTTTTATATTGGTTCCCTGGACTTGTTGGTCCTACCTTTCACCTTTACGGGAACATGTTGGCCCTGAACTCTCACTATTTCCTTTTTGAATGACTCCCACTGGTTTGATGTAGACTTTCCTACAAGTAGCTGCTCCCAGCCCACTTTGGCCAAATCCTGTTTTATCATATTGAAATCGGCTTTCCCCCAATTCAGTACTTTTATTTTCGGTCTATCTTTGTTCTTTTCCATAACTACCTTAGATCTTACAGAGTTATAGTCACTATCTCTGAAATCCTCCCCCACTGACACTTCTACCACTTGTCTGGCTTCATTTTTTTTATTTTTTTATTTCCAAAATATACTTTATTCATAAAAATCTGTAAAAATTACATTGCCAAACAGTTTCCAAACAGCACCAAAAAATACAAACATTGCAAGGGAGATCAGTTTCCTTCAATACTGTCATGAGTTTCTTCCCAACCCTTCCGTTTCACAATTGTCATGTCAATTACAGTCTGGCTTCATTCCCTAGAATTAGGTCCAGTACTGCCCCTTCTCTTGTAGGACTTTCTACGTGCTGACTCAAAAAGCTCTCTTGGATGCACTTTAAGGATTCCGCCCCATTTAAGCCTTTTGCACTAAGACTATCCCAGTTAATATTGGGGAAGTTGAAATCCCTTACTATTATTGCCCTATTATTTTTACACCTCTCTGTGATTTGCCTCTACATCTGCTCCTCTATCTTTCCCTGGCTGTTTGGAGGCCTGTAGTACATTCCCAGCCAAGTGATTGTCCCCTTTTAGTTTTTAAGTTCTACCCATATGGCCTCATTTGAGGAACCTTCTAAGATATCATCCCTCCTTACTGCAGTAATTGACTCCTTGATCAACAGTGCAATGCCACCTCCTCTTTTACACTCTCCCCTGTCACACCTGAAGATTCTATACATTGGAATATTAAGCTGCCAGTCCTACCCTTCCCTCAACCATGTCTCTGTGATAGCAATAATATCATATTCCCATGTATTAATCAATGCCTTCAATTCATCTGCCTACAGTCCTTGTGTTAAAATAGATGCAATCCAGCCTTCCATTGTTCTCTTGTGCCTTAACAGGTCTATATTTGCTCTGCTTTCCAGACTGGCTCAGTTTCTCTTCTATATTTGACTGTGCATTACCACTTACTGTACCTCCACTCTGTATCCCATCCCCCTGCCAAATTAGTTTAACCCCCCACCCCACCCCCCAACAGCATTAGCAAACCTCCAAGCAAGGATGTTTGTCCCGTTCCGGTTCAGGTGCAACCCGTTGAACTTGTATAGGTCCCACCTTCACCAGAAACAGATCCAGTGATCCAGGAGACTAAAGCCCTCCCCACTGCACCATCTCTTCAGCCACGCATTCATCTGCTCTATCCTCCCATTCCTATACACCAGGGAGGCAACATACCATCCTGGAGTCATGTTTGCGGCCACAGAAACGCCTATCTGTACCACTTACGATAGAATCCCCTATCACTATAGCCCTGCCACTCTTCTTCCTCCCCTCCTGTGCAGCTGAGCCACCCATGGTGCCATGAACTTGGCTCTTGCTGCTTTCGCCTGAGCTATCTCCCCCAACAATATCCAAAGTGGTATATCTGTTGGAGAGGGGGATGGCCACTGGGGACTCCTGTACCACCTACCTTCCTCTACTCTGCCTGGTGGTCACCCATTCCCTTCCTGCCTTTGCAGCATTTTCTTGCAGTGTGACCACCTCGCTAAACGTGCTATCCATGATGATCTCAACATCGCGGATGCTCCACAGTGAATCCACTCGTAGCTACAGCTCCATAGCGCGGGTAGCCAGTAGCTGCAAATGGATATACTTCCTGCACACATGTTCGTCAGGGACACTGGAAGCGTCCCATTGATTTCCCACATAGTGCAGGAGGAGCATATCACGGGTGCGAGCTCTCCTGCCATGATCTACCCTTAGATTCCTTAATTACTCTCTTTAATTAAAAAATACAAATTACACGAGGGGCCTTCTTCTACTCCAAACACTACCCATTACAATCTAAATTCCTTAATAAATTACACTAATTTAGAACAAAACACACTTTAATACTTCTAACCTTATCACTTATATGGTAGGTTTTGAGGTTTTTTCAAAAAGAACTTTTCCCTTATTTTTCTCAGTTATTTATAGGCACTAACAGCTGTTACTTACCCAACCAATCACCTTGCAGCTTTCCTGTGATGTCACTGTTGACTTTTTTTTTCTTTTTTTCAAACTCCGGCGCGCCTGGACTGCTCTCTGCTCTGCTCCCAGATGGTAAGTGTCTAGACCGCGATCCTTGGGCTCTATTTATCCGCTCCATGCTCAGTGTTCTCCCCGCAGGTCCGCTCCGCTCCCAGAAGGTAAGATTGAAGCATAAAATTACAAAGAGATATTATTAGATTAAATAAATGGGCTAAACTGTGACAAATGAATTTCAATGTAGGCAAATGTGAGATCAACCACTTTGAGGATAGAACAGGGTACTTCCAACATGGTGAAAAGCTAGAAAAAGTGAAGATCCAAAGAGACTTAGCGTCCAGGTACATAGATCATTAAAATGTCATCATCAGGTACAGAAAATAATCAAAAAGGCTATGGAATGCTGGCCTTTATAACTAGAGGACTAGAAAACAAGGGGGTAGAAGTCATGCTTCAGCTGAACAAGTCCTGGTTTGACCACACTTGAAGTACTGTGAGCAGTTTTGGGCACCACACCTCAGGAAGGATATATTGGCCTTGGAGGAGGTGCAGTGTACATTTACTGGAATGATATTTGGACTCCATGGCTTAAATTATGAGGAGCAATTACACAAGCTAAAGTTGTATTCCCTGGAATTTAGAAGGTTGAGGAGTGATTTGATTGAAGTTTTCAAGGTATTAAGGGGAAAAGATAGGATAGATAGGAAGAAGCTATTTCTACTGGTTGGGAAGTCTGGGACTAGGGGAATGCTCTAAAAATTACAGCCAGACCTTCTAGGAGTGAAATTAGGAAATACAGATGATTTTGCAAGTTTGGAACTTTCTTCCGCAAACATTAATTGATGCTAGATTAATTATAAATTTCACATCAGAAATTAATGTATTTTTGTTGACCAAAGGTATTAAGCGAAATGAGGCGAAGGCAGGTATACGGAGTTTGGTCGTAAAACAGCCATAATCTCATTGAATGGCGGAACATGCTTAAAGGAAGGGCTAAATGGCCTGCTCCTGTTCCTATGTACCTAAATCAAGCATTCAACTTGTGCTTAGGTCTGTGGCCCTGTTTGTTAGTTCTCACCATACCTCAGTCCTGTCATATTTGTGGTCACATATTTTTAAATTATCCATAATATGTGGAAGCTAACATTCATTTGAAGAATGACGGCAACAATATGAAGAATGACCTATCTTCAGTATTTATTATTGGAATCAAGCAATTGATTGATAATATGTACGTGTAGTAAATTTATTCTTACACATTGGGATGGATTTTGTGGTAGTAATTGACAGTGAAGCTATTAACGTTCGCCATCATTACTGCTCTGAAACTGACTACAATTTCTAGAGTCTGCACATGTGCAATTACATGCAAAAATCTAGAAGCCAGAAGTTCTTGTCTGTGATTCTATGCTTTTCCATAGGGTGCACAGTTGAAGCACCCGCAGGCTGCAATCAATTCGAAGTCACTGAACAAAAAAGAATCTACCTTTTACAATGTAATGTCACTGTTAAAAAAAAACTGTTACGCCTCGTTAGTGAGGTATTACTGGGTTTTTAATGGTGTACTAAGCCATAACTACTACCAAAGAACCTCTCTAGCCCTGGAAAACTAATTTTATATTTGTGTAATGTCAAATGATTCCATTCTAATAAAAATTCCAAGTCGTTTAATATGTTTTAAAAGTTTGTTTATGATGTTTATTGAACTCTCTGCAAAATATAATTAGAAGTGAAGGATAATCAGTGTATTTCATTTCCTGGTTTGCGATCTATGAAAATACTTCAATGTGATCGTCTGCTTCCCTTGCTGGATGACATCATTGCTGCTGGATGCCTGAAGGTCTCCCTGACTTGGCACCAGATTCAAATTAATGTCTTTGGAAAAGGGGAAATCCATGCCACAGAGATCTCCAGATCCTTGTGAGCAGCTACCTTCAAGGTCAACGACGAACACCATTACTTCACTGCTACTCCAAAACCCTGGCCATTATTTTGTAAGGGAGCATTGCTTTTCAAAGCAATCTCTGATATTACAAATCACCATAAAAAAAACATTTAAAGTAGTACTATAAATGCTTTAGTTTCATTCACCTTTGTTTAAGTTTTTTTTTGTTAAAGGTATTTTTCCTCCATAGATTTCTCTCCATATCTGAAAGGAAATTTGACTTTCATCCAAAACAGACACAAAGCCAAAGTTGCAGCTAGTCAGCCCACCCATTCATGCCAGTATGAGGCCCAAAGCAAGTTTGTGGCTCGCTGCCTCAGGGTGGCACTATTTCAGGTGGCCTGGAGGCTGAGCAAAGTTTAGTCGGGGGAGAATGCCCCAGGTTGGCAGCTGCCCACATTATTCGTGTGGAGCCTAGGAGAACATCTGAGGGCCTTGGTCATTAATTAACCATTCAGCAGGGAGATGTTCCACATCTACCAATGCCAAGCTGCCAAAGTGCCAAATGCTCACTCTTTAACAGCATGTCAATATAAATCATCACAGAATGCCACAATTTGAACATAGCAATAAATAGAGGCAAACCCATAAGTACCTCCATTGTCTTTATACAGAATAGCACATTTTTAGGATGTCCTTGAACATAGTCATGCCAACACCAATACTATACTCCATGCAATGACCCATATGATGCAACTCACCTGGGTCCATGTATTCCTATAAATAATGTTCAGCTGTGTCTGAATCTGATACTTCTGGATGCCATGCATGTGTAAGGATCCAGTTGGCTTTTACCACATGTATAATCCAAGGTCTTGGCCTTTATCTTAGCAAACTTGAATTTAGTTAAACGACTCAACTGAATAAAAAGAAATTAGATTAGATAAATTGGTACAGCTAAGCCACTTGCGATACTGCAGGTCAGTCCAAAACAATCATGTTGAAAGCAATGCCAAATGCACTGAATAAAATCTCTTTCACCATGTTTCATTCTGTGCTGATAAGGTAATTTGAATAAAGTATATACCACTATGGTATAGGTATTAGCAGGCCTGCTACTTAATCCTGGAAAGTAGACATTGGGCTGAATTTTGTCAGCTCGTTGCTGGTCCTGGTGGCAGCTTCAGAATCGGATGCCGTGGCCAAATGTCAGATTTGTGGCGGGCAGCCACGATCACATGGCAACTGGCCAATTAACATAACCAAGGCACAGGACCAGTCCTATTGCAGGCATTGATGGCGGTGTCAGCTTACGAGAATGCAAGTACTGGTGCCATCTTTAAAACGCTGCCAGCCCTGCTTGTACTGTTGCCTTTCACTGATGCAGTGAATCTGAAGGCTGCTGGACCCCTTTGCTGCTGCTGTAACTCCTGGATCTCCCTCTACTACTGCTGCTGCTGTTGGACCCCCCTTTGAATCCCCCTCTACTATTGGTGTTGCTGCTGGACCCCCCTCTGAACCCCCCTCTATTACTGCTGCTGCTGCTGGACCTCCACCGCCGACCCCCCTCCCCACCGCTGCTATTGCAGCAGCTGCTGGACCCCCCTTTGTTGCTGCTGTAACTCCTGGATCCCCCTCTAATACTACTGCTGCTGGATGCCCCCCCCCATGAGCCCCCCCTCTACTACTGCTGCTGCTGAATCTCCCCACCCCCCGCTCACTGCTATTGCTGCTGCTGTTGCTGCTACTGCTGCTGTAACTCCTGGATCCCCCTCTACTATTGCTGTTGCCACTGGACATCCACCCACCCCCACCCCCCGCCTCCATGAACTACTGCCGCTGCTGCTGGACTCCCCCTGCCCCACTCCCCCCTACTGCTGCTGCTGCTGTACCCACCCCACCCCCCCTGCCCCCGCCACCCCCCCCCCCCCCCCAATCACTTCTGAGACTTCTGCACCTCCCTGTGCCAGGACTGTGGACCCACTGGATAGAGTGGGAGCCAACTGGGACCATATCACAGGCAAGATACAGAGTGGCCCCATGGTTTAGCAATGCCTCCCTGGAGATTCTCCTTCAGGCTGCAAGGGAAAAACAGGAGGGCCTCTTTCCAAGGGATGGCAAGAAGAGACCTGCCCATCTGACCAAGCAAGCCTGGATGGAGATCACAGAGGAGATCAGCAACCATGGGGGTCACCCCCCTGGAACAGGGTCCTGAGCTGCAAGAGGGTCAATGACCTCCTTCACTCCACCAAGGTGAGTCCTTCATATCCATCTTTTCTTTGGGGCTTGCATGTGGCTACACAGGAGGGAATGTTACATAGGGAGGGAGTGACTGCATCGGCAGCAGCAAGGGGGTGAAGCAATATCACATCCTGCCAGATGCATGGTTGCATCTTAGCGAGAGGCCACCTTCTTTCACAGCTCACACCCTGCGAGTGGACATGGGGAGGGACCATTTGGGAGACCCCATCAGGGGACAAGGGGGTGCCACTGGCATAAGTGTCCTGTTGTTCTTCATGCAAAGTCTAACTGTCCCTCTTTCTGCTTGCAGGAGAAACAGGCCCATAACACAATGGAGACATCGAGGACTGGCAGTGGGATCTCTGATGCGCGGCTTCTGATGCCAGCAGAGGAGGAGGCTCTGGAGCTAGCGGGAGCCCAGTGAGACTGAAGTCTCCACACAGAAATTGAGGGGGCATTGTGTTCATGTGTCCTCCACCACACATCTGGAGATCCACATGATGCATGGTTGGCATGAGGACATCTGAACAACCTAACCCACAAGTATTTGTGTTTTTTCATGTAGGTCATGGCACATCAGAAGCAAGCTCAGCCATTGGGACAGGGGGCCTGCTGTCGACCTCTGAGCAGGAGGAGGAACAGTCAGAGCATGCACTGTCACATCATTTCCCTGCACCCTCCACCAGTGCAAATACTTTCATGTTGGTGGGTATGTGCTCAGGCTTAGATTCAGGATCACAAGCTGAAGACAGCACCACACAGCTGACAGAGACTGAGACAGCTGAGGCCACTGACAGTCTGAGGACTGTGGGTGGTCAAGTCCATGCTAAGCCCCTGGCTGATGATGAGTCTCTGGTGTCAACAACACAAAACATGCTGGAGTTGCAGAGAGAGGTAAGGGAACATCTGGCAGATCTGCCAGAGGCAATGCGTGGCCATGAACAGATGGTGGAGGAGTCCATCCATTCCATGAGTGCTCCCATGTCCCAGGAGTGTGAGCGCTTGTCTTCCTACATTAAGAGGTTGGCAACCCTAATGGAGAGCCAGATACCACAGATGAGTGCAGACCGACACACCATCGACTTGGCCATGAGCTGAAAGCAGCAATGGCAAGGCGAGAGAAGGACAAAGCCCTGGACTCTTCTCCAGGTCCTTGTCGTTCAATGGGCAGCAGAGAGGTTCAAGTGAGCCTTGAAAGGGAGGAGGAGAGGCTGACCTCGACAATTGGGGGCTCTTCTCAGGATGCTCTGAGTGTGGACACTGGCTCCTCAGCCCCTCTGCTAGTGAGCCCAACTCCTGTAGCCACGATGACTGAGGAGGCTCCTGCACCTGTGCAGGAACCCCTCAGCCTACCGGGGCCTTCCAGACCTCGAACAGCCAGAGGACACCCGCAAAACCTTCCCAGGCCATGGGACAGCCCAATCAGCAGCTGGCCTCCATCTCAGCTGCCAGCACAGGGCTAGCACCATGTAGAAGCACACAAAAGAATATAAAGAAGAGCACCTGGATGCATCTGGGCTTCATGGGTCTATTAATTGTGGCCATTGCATTGGTTGCTAAAATTGTTCTTGTAAATAGAGGTCAGAATCATTGCTGTAAATGGCACATGCTATCATTGCTGACTTGTGAGATGCAACCTTCACCCTTGCTCCCTCAATGGGCTGCCAGTGTAGGCACAGGCCACGTTTGGTCAGCTTCTCAGATGTGTCAGAACATGTGGTAAAGCTGGGCACTAAGCACTGGAGTGTGATAGGATAGAGGTAACAGGTGAAATACAGTGAGGGCACTTTGAGAAGCCATCATGGTGGCAGGAAGCAGGTATGTTTGATATTGTCTTGTGCCTCCCTTGTGCGTCTCTCCTTGGCCCTGGACTCCAGTGCAAGGGGTTCAAGGTCCAGTGCTGCCTTCTCAGTAACCTCCTCCATATCCTCCTCATTGTATGAGGCCTGGGGATCAACCATGTCCTCTTCATGCATGGCTTTTTCCCTCTGTAGTGCTAGATTGTGTAGAGCACAGCAGATCATCACGATACATGAGGCCCTCGCAGGGGCACACTGCAGGGCTTCACCAGACTGATCAAGGCACTGGAATCTCATCTCCAATGGCCTCAATGTTCTCTCTGATGGACCCATGGCAATTGTTTTACCTCTCCTCTGCTGCAGTGTGGGAGTTCCTCAAGCTCATGAGTAGCCATGTCTTCCTGTTCCCAAGAATCCATCCCGGAAGGCGAACAGGGGGCCCGAAAAGCTGTGGCACCTGGAACTGTCAAGGTATGTAGGCACTGTGGCTGCTTCCCGGGAAGCGGGCACACATCTGCAGGATGTCTTTCTGGAGGCCGCAGACCAGTTGTACATTGAGCAAATGGAAAACCTTCCTGTCTCAGAATAAGGGGCAGGCCATTTAGGACTGAGGTGAGGAGTAATTTCTTCACTCAGAGGGTGGTGAATCTTTGGAATTCTCTGCCCCAGAGGGCTGTGGAGGCTCAGTCAATGAGTATGCTCAAGACTGAGATCGATAGATTTCTACATATTAAAAACATCATGGGATACGGGAATAGTGCAGGAAAATGGTGTTGAAGTAGAAGATCAGCCACGATCTCATTGAATGGCAGAGAGGCTCGAAGACTCTTGCTCCTACTTATGTTCTTATGATGAAGGCTGCTGGCTGTTCCATGGGATCCTTGATGGCCACATGAGTGCAGTTGATGACACCTTGCACCTGGGAGAATCCAGCAATGGCCCTGATGCTGATGGCCCTCTCTGCCTGACTGTCAGAGTCGGTCCGGTACCGGCACTCTTGAACAAGCTATTGGTCACCTCCTTGATGCAGCAGTGGCTGCTGCCTGTGAGACCCCATACATGTCCCCAGTGGATCCCTGCAAAGAGCCAGACTTGTAGAAGTTGAGAGCTATGGTGACCTTCAGAGGCACGGGCATTGGGTGTCCACCGCGCCCATGAGTTGCAGCTCATCCTGCAGCATGGCGCATAGATCAGTGACAGCATCCCTGGAGAGCCTCAGTCTTCACTGACATAGCTGCTCAGACATTTGGAGGTAGTTGAGGCGAGTCCAGTACACTCTCGGGTGCAGGTATGTCCTACTTGGCATGGCTGGCTGCTGCCGCTTGCCTGTTGGAGCTGCACGGGTGGGCCCAGCTAGATCCTGGCCCTCCCTCCCTCTGAGCCGCTGCTGCATGGCATAGGAGTCCACAAAGACTGGTGTATGAGACCCATGCCAGCTGATCTTTGCCTTTCCCCTGTATTGCCCTTGCAGAGATGACTTGCCCCTCAACACCACCCTTGCAGAGACCCCAGCACCCAAGAATGCACGCACTCTACTCTTGCACCCGAGACTGCGCCCATCCTACCCTGCACCCAAGACTGCGCCCACCTTCCCTTGCACCCAAGGCTGAGCCCATCCTACAACCTGAGACTGTACCCACCCTACCCTTGCACCTGAGACCATATTCATCCTTGCAGAGAACCCAGCAACACAGATGGACAATGACCTCTGCTCACCCCTCTTCCGTTATCCACTGCTCCCCATGGCTGCCTTCCCGCCATGGCACTGAGGCTTTGCCTCAGTGCTGCCACGTTTAAATGGCTGGGATTTGAAGGCATGTAATCACTGTGCATCTTTGACTAAATCTGAAACCCCCCATAAAATTTGCTTCAATTCAATGCAAATGCATTCTAACTAGCTGTTCACCAATTCAAATTGTAGTCCACCACTTCATGGCAGCAATGCTGCCTTGGAGTTTTCCTGCCACTGACAAAATCCGGAACCAACTTCACGACGTTGGGTTTCTGGGTGAATGCATCCACCTCGATTTTTTGGCCCCCTGCCCACACCTTCACTCCCACACTGGCGGGCCAGATTATTGAACCTAGCACCAGTGGACATCCTCTAACCTGAAACTACATTCAAGTCTCCAAATCAACCCATTTTCAAAATAATTGGGCTGAAATTTACCCTGATGATGCAGGGTCCCGGTGGCGGGCCAGAAGTGGCATGTACCAACCCCACCTTGGCACTTGTCAGATTCCTGGTGAAATTCCACGGTGGGCTGCCAATTAATTGCCCACCATTGGGGACATCATCCCTTTAAGGGCCAAGCGCCTGCCTTTAGAGCTGCTGGCCTGTCGGAGGGCCAGCTGTTCAGCAGTACCAGCAGCATCATTGGGAGTGGTGGCCACTGCTTGTACTGCAGGAGGTCTGCAGTGGTGGAGATGGAGGAGACCTCAGGACACAGGTATGTGGGGTCAGGGTCGCCATGGCCAGTCAGACAGGCCCCGGCGAGAGGGGTTTGGTGGGGGTTTGTGAAGGTTGGGGGGGGGGGTCTTACTGCGGGGATGGCCATTGCTACTGGGGGGGTGGGGGGGTGCCACTCCCTGGCGATGGATTGCTCCAGAGGAGGGACACCCCAGAGCCCACTAGGAGGCCGCCAGGTCTTACCTGGCAGTGTCTCTATGCAGCGGTGGGCTCTTCTGATGTTCATGACATGGCAGCAGAGGTGAAAACTGTCTTTAAGTGACCCTTAATCGGCTACTTAAGTGGCTCAATTGACATTGGGCAGGAGGGCTACCCTCCAATTTCCCCACAGCGGACAAAATAGCATGGGGACAGGACAACATTGGGGACAAGACAACATTGGGCACATTGCCCGATGATACCCCATGCCATTTTGCATGACCCCGCTTCCATTCCCATCTCCAAGGGCAGGATAAAATCCAGCCGTTCAGGTGTTTGTGTTTGTGTGTAAGAAAAAAAAGCACGAGCATAAGAGAGAGAGTGAAGGAAAGATAAACTTTAAAATTCAAACTATTACAGAGGAACACTATTAAATGAATAACGATTTTGCCAAGTAATTTTATTCACTTAACCATTCTGTTCTTTCATTAGTTTAACTGTTGTATCAAGTTTGGTAAGAAGCTAACAATGCACTGCACACTGGGTTGGAATTACACAGTCACACAGTTGTTACGGATAACTGAAAGTGTATTTATGTACTTTACTTCATTATAACATACAGTCTGGGGGGGGCAGTTGGCTGGAAGGCTAGAGTGTAATGCAGAAGAAATGCCAACAGCATGGGTTCAATCCCCATACCAGCTGTGATAGTTCATGGAGGCCTGTATCCTCGCCTTGCCCCATGCTTGAGGAGGACTGTCCTCAAGCTATACATTATCAACTGTCTGTCTCTCTAATGGCGAGAGATTCCTTTGGGACTACAGCTACTACAACAACAATGTGCAGCAAAACATCCTTTTTAAAAAGAGGCTATGATAATCCAAACTGTTTAGTGATTTCACTCTGGAATAGTGAGAAATTTTCAGCCCATTCAGCATCTCAGCAAGAGAAAGAACTTATATCTTTCAAGGTAGCCTTTTTATTATTTGCAGAGACAGAACCCTCAATATTAAACCCAACTCACCCACCCCAACCCCCAAGACAGGCAGGATAGGAGGAGTGTTAAAATGTAAAATTGACATAACCCAGCCCTAGTACACCACCTGTGTACCCACCGCCTACTTAACAGTGGCAGATATCAAGGCGTCCACGCATCTTACTGTGGAAAGGCAGGCCAATTATCATCATATTGATATCAGACTCCTAATGTGCAATTTTTAGCCTAATTTGAAATTAACTGGTGCTGCATGGATTTCCTGGGTTCGGGAAACTTGGCAATGAAACAGGCAGGAGCTGCCAGTTCCCCGAGATAAGCGGCTCTTTTAACACCCTTTGTAGACCAGGAGGAGCAGGAGTGTTACCTCCAGATCCCTCAAGGAAGCCTTCAGCCTCCCCAAGCTCTGATCTCCAGCCTCCCCTGCACAGACACCCCCTATTGTGGGCCTCCACCCCACAGCCCTCTCAACTGGGGGCCTCCGTTCCAACTCACCTACCCACAAGCCAGCGCGTCCATTTGGACAGCTGCCTGGTGGGAGGCAGACCTACAAGTTACAAATGAGGCCCTGCTATTATGATCAGCAGGGCCTCTGCAGCTCCGGCCTTGCTGGCTTCTTTGGCTGTTTATGGCCTCACCTGTACCCTTCCCATAAATAAAGGGAACAAAATTTCTGCTGCAGTTTGTTGCCAAAAGGTTGCTGCTAAAACATAAGAGAGTTGTAAGCATCACAAAGCTTGAGCATTATCTCCTGATGCAGTTTTCACAACTAAACAAAAATGCTTGTCACATTGATTAGCAAAAGTGCTTGAATCCAAGCAACTGATGAGGTGAAAAGACTGAAACATCCCTGAACTAGTTACTAAGCAACTTTCACACTGAGACAAAAATACTTGTAAAAAGAGCTTAACACATTGATTGGCAAAAAGGGATTAACACATCCATTTTAGAAAAGTGGTACAATGTTTAATGAATAAATCCGGACTTTTGCAATTCATTTAAATGTTTTGACAGTTTGACAGTTATTCATTGGAAAAGATAGATAATGTATTTGTGCATGGAGATTTTATTCTCTTAAACATTTCATTATTTTATCAGTTATTCGATATCACTGCTCTAGAGACTTTTCCAATGGCAGTGTCGTGGTACTGTGAAGAGGATGAAGAAAGACTTTTAGATACTAATTGGATCGAATTAGCCATTTAGCCCCCACTTTTGTTGCAACTCTTCTCCAGCTTCTTGATCATTTGTTGATTTCTTTTCTTTGGGAAACTAGTCAAGTTCACAACTTTAAAATTTTATCATATGAAATGTCACATTTAAAAATGTTAAGTCTGCCCTCCAAATGAATGCATTCAGGAAATCTTTTGCTGCCATTAACTCCAAAAGCAGCAGTAAAAACAGAAAATGCTGGAAATACTCAGCTGGTCTGGCAGCATCTGTGGGGAGAGAAACAGTTAACGTTTCAGCTCAATGACCCTTCAACCCAAAAGCAGCAAGTTGAATTCCTGCCTCTTTCCTACTCTATTGCAGTTTTAATTATCACTCCATCCTTCAACTTATTAAGTACTATATTTCATATAAACTTTATTCCAATTCTCCCCTCTCATTTGTATTGTCATATTGCTTTAATTGCTTTAATACTGATCATATACTTCGGAATGTGTAAATAGTTTAGTATGCATCATCACAGGAAATGATGCAAGTTAACATGTGATACAGTAGTTGGAGCAATGTTAGCAGGTAGCACGTGTTATGACGCGCTCTCCTAGAATCCTGTTATTCAATAAAGAACCCTTTTTTTAGTTTACCAATCATTGGTATAGTGTTTGGTACTTTTGTGTTAAGAGCCAATAACACAACAATTTGTAGATGGTGAACTCATTCTAAGTCTTCTTATTTCATGTTTGAGCTTTGAGTGTCTGCAGGCTGTTCAATATAGGAACCATGCTTGCTGAAATCCTTTCCTTGTTCAGTGTTCACTCACACACATGCACTTTCCATTTATTTATTTAGATATACAGCACTGAAACAGGCCCTTCGGCCCACCGACTCTGTGCCAGCCAACAACCACCCATTTATACTAATCCTACATTAATCCCATATTCCCTACTACATGCCCACCACCTACCTGCACGAGGGGCAATTAACAATGGCCAATTTACCTATCAACCTGCAAGTCTTTGGCTGTGGGAGGAAACCGGAGCACCCGGTGGAAACCCACATGGTCACAGGGAGAACTAGCAAACTCCACACAGGCAGTACCCAGAACTGAACCCGGGTCACTGGAGCTGTGAGGCTGCGGTGCTAACCACTGCACCACTGTGCCGCCCTATTTGGTGACACAGAGCAGCAGTCAGGATTTGGCTCAATTTTCTCTCCCTAGTCCAGAGGACAGTCAAGTCAACTGCAATAGGCTCACCATTGCCTCAGCTGAAATCAGCTAACTCAGCACAGACCATGGTTCAAACCTAGCATTTTCTTGATCTTATATGGCTCAGTAGGATATAGAACCACGCTTGTGCAAGCAACGAATAATCTAGATGCAAATTAGTAACTACTGTCCGGTTAGATGAAGTATTCTGACTTCTCCTACCCTGCTTTCCAATTTTTTTATGTGTTTGGTGATCAGGAGGATTATTTTGGTGGAAAGGTGAAAACAGATACTAAGTGGGTGTTGTGTTAATAAAACATGTTTGTTTGAAAGTCTGGTTTTAGTATGCAATTTTGGGGCTAATTGCTGATTACCATGATGTGAACTTGCCTAGAGACGCTAAAACAGACACCTGCAGGTTTAGCACTGATTAGAAGCAATTTTCAAGGAGCGGTATATGTAACCTCCACACAACCACTTCCACTGAAGGTGTGGAGTGTGCTGGGTGACAAACCATGGCATGATTCAGGATTGGCCAGAGACCGAGGTAGAGGGCGCACAGGTTCTTGGAGTGGCACTGGAGCTCCTGGTGGAGGTGGTCGAAAGGAGGAGGGATGTTCTGTACCCACACCGGGGAAGGAGCGCAACTCGTTACCCCCTCTCCACCCTGTTCCTCTCTCCTGCAGCAGCTGGTGCTGCTCTGCCTGGCCTTATATCCTCTTCCCATTCCTCCTCCAAACAACAGGAACCTTTAGCAAGATGCCCATGACCAAGCACTCATGTTCTCCTGGTGACTCCTATAAGGTGCCCAATATGGTAGAGTAGCACAGCACTCACTCTCTTTAGGTTAAATCCTTACAGAACTTCCAGAATAAATGCTGATAGAGTGTTATGAGGCCTTGACAAACTGTCACAGAAAGTATACTGATGTGTCTCAAAAGTCCTTTTTAAACCTCCAGCAGCAAGTGAACAGTGAAAGCTGAGCATGTTATTAAGTAGCACTTGAAATTCTCAGCAACGTCTTGTTTATTCAAGTTCAGCTGGTCGCTGTTAGGAGAGGGTGTTAGTTGAAGCACTAGCCACCAAAATGTCATGCAACCTCTTTAAGGAGTGCTAGCAGGCAATTAAAGTGGTAATCAGCCCCTTCACAAACTTCTGGGCAGCCAACTCTTGCGCACATTTCAACACCTTTTACAAGATGGTATCTTGTGCTAAATATTAGCTAAACCATCGTTGCAGCTCAAGACCCCATCTTGGCCACCTCAGAGGCTCTTAAGTGCCTAAAGTAGCGGGGAAAAATCGCTCTCCAGCTTCCTTAACTAAAAGGATTAGTAGAACTCATACAGAACTATTATGTGAACTTTTTTGAAGTTCATTCACTATGTCTATATTATAATATACATCAGACAATGAATTTTCTTCCAGTATATATTGAAAAAGTGCCCTGTCAAGTGATCTGATATACTTTCATATTCTACATCATAAAACTGTTAATGCACTAATGAACTTCCTGGTGGATGAACATATCCTCCTTACATTTATGTCTTTATGTTTCCAGTCATAAAACTACCACGCTCCAAAGTTGGTTGTGCATGCCTTGTTTTGCCTAATCTCCGCGATATCCAAATACTTCAAAATTTTCTTTATTTCCATTTTGTGGAACTTGCCTGTCCTTCCAGACCTGAGCCCACCAAATCACTGGCAGGGCCTTGCAAAATTATGGTTGCAATGTTAATTTTAATGTCAGACTGGGCTCAAGTATTCAAGATGTGTTTGTTCTGAGTCCTGTTCATAATAGATGGGTGGGATGTAGTGGAATTAACTGCTGTTTAAATTTGCTTCATCCACAGAGCATGTACCATATATCCTAGCATGAATTCTATCGTACTGATTTCACTACTTGACCAATGACTCTTCAAAATGTTCCCCTAGTTTCCAGAGACAGTCAAGAAAGATTCCACATATGGATCTATATGAAACACCTCCATCATTCAACTGTAGTCAAGGTTGCTTTCCATAAATGGTAATTCTATGGTTCCAGCAACAGAGAGACCTTTGTGTTATATATATATACCTATCCCCATAACCTTCAAATTCATTTGCTATATTACATAAATATAGTACAGTAATAATTGTTTATTTCTGAAAACATAACAGGAGAATGGTCTGAATTACTTTTCTCATTGACATTCATTGACATTTATGTTTTTAAACATTAACTGGTTTTGCTGGGAGTGTGTGTTATAATTATATAATAATATAATAATAATATAATTATAATTAGTAGCAATCCCACCTTTCTGTCCAAAAGATTATTAAGCAGTATATCCTTGAAGTAGGTATCTATTCTATATTTTCCATTTAGGATTTCTCGTTTTGAAACTGTAGCATCTAGAATTATAGGCCACAACATTGGATAAGGCCTGAAAAAAGTTTTCAAAAATATACTTTATTCATAAAATTTATAAAAGTACATTACATAATAGTTCAAATTTGACATTATATAAAGTGCAATACAGTTAATTTTTTTTCAATACAATAAGTTGTACTTTGAGGTGTCTCACTACACTTACAATTACATGCTAGATTTACAATATACATTTATATTTCATGTCAAATATTCATTTGTGCAAACAGACCCGAGGGGTTTTTCACAGGTTCCAGCTCCTTGGTATACTATGGGGAGAGGGCCTTAGACTGTGGCCTTTCCCCATTGATCCTTTGCAGTGGCTGCCCCATGCTTTAGTGCATCCCTCAGCACGTAGTCCTGAACCTTGGAATATGCCAGTCTGCAACACTCAGTAGCAGATAGCTGTTTGCAGTGGAAGACCAATAAGTTTTGGGGAGACCAAAGAGCATCTTTCAATGAGTTGATGGTCTACCAGCAGCAGTTGATGTTTGTCTCAGTGTGTGTCCCTGGGAACAGCCCATAGAGCACAGAGCCCTATGTTACAGAGCTGCTATGGATGAACCTTGACAAAAACTGCTGCATCTCTTTCCAAACCTTCTTTCCAAAGGCACATTCCAGAAGGAGCTAGGCCACAGTTTCTTCCCACCACAGCCACCTCAAGGGCAGCATATGGTGGCACTGAGACTCCGGGAGTGCATAAAGGATCTGGCAGGGAAGGCCCTTCTCACCACCAGCCAAACTACGTCTTGGTGCTTGTTTGAAAGTTATGGCTATGCGGCATTCTGTCTAATGACTCTGACAGTCTGCTCAGGGAACAATCTGACAGGATTCACCATCTCCGTTTCTGGCAAGGTCTTGAGGACATTTACATGCAGACTACTGCCTGATGAACTTGTGGTCAAAGGTGTTTTTCTGCACAAACTTTTCCACGAGGGACAGGTGGTATGGCATGGTCCAACGGAAAGGAGCGTTCTGTTGCAATGTGGTCAGATTCATCCTTAGCAAGACCAGGGACACACAGAACATCAACATGTAGTGGCACTTGGTGTTTGCATACTGAGGGTCTACACACAGTTTGATGCAGCCGCACACAAAGGCGGCCATCAGGATGAGCTTGACATTGGCTATACTTTTCACTCATTTATCTAGAGATTTGTACATAGTGTCGCTGTGAGCATGGTCCATGTTCTATCCCCAGATAAAGTAGAAGATGGTTTGGGTGACAACTGCAGCACAGGAGCAGGGTATGAGCTAGACCTGCATCACGTACAGCAACACCGAGAACATCTCACACCTGATGACCAGGTTCTTACCCACAATTTAGAGGGACTGTTCCTCCCACATGCCCGGTGTAATATATGGTTAAGAGCTGATCATTTTGCAATACTGCCCTCTCTGTTGGGAGGTCTTGTTGAATAGAGGAGTGAGACAGCATGGTGATTAAGTAGTCCCAGTGTAAGTTATTTCCAGTCCAAACATAGCAGAAAGATGGCGATGAGGGAGGGATAGTTTTTTTTTACATTTGTTACGACTGTGGCAGGAGGAGTACACTGTTTTTTTCTAGTTCCACTTCTCCACAGGTCACAACATATATTTAAATATTTACCCAATTACCGATACGGTCATTCATAGACTCTATTTTTATCCAGATTAAAATACACCAACCAAGTTTCTTTAATATACAACAAAATTATCAGTTTATTATAAAACAAGACTTAACCAGTATCGAAGCAAAGCATTAACACACAGACTGAAATATGAAAGTTCTCTTTTTACCTTAGCCCCTCACACACAAACACCAGTTAACCGGAAAAAATAGATTTTATTTATCGAGCACTTTTACAAAAAAATACAAAAAAGAATACTTTGGCTAAATACTTGCTAATTCTTGAAGAAAAAAAGAGAAGATTTGGAAAGCCGTCAGTTGTCTCTTTTTGGGTTTGGCATCCCAAATGTGCGTAGGCGGCTGGGTTCTTTCTCTGGAGCAATTCGTTCAGGCAATGTTGAGGATTTATCTGGCAGGCTTTTCCAGAGTCTCAGGAGAAATGTGGCAAACGAAGTTTCAGGCAGGCATTTTAGGAAGAATGCATCGTCAATTTCTCTATTTCTTAGACTCACAGGGCGGCACAGTGGCGCAGTGGTTAGCACTGCAGCCTCACAGCTCCAGCGACCCGGGTTCAATTCTGGGTACTGCCTGTGTGGAGTTTGCAAGTTCTCCCTGTGTCTGCGTAGGTTTCCTCCGGGTGCTCCGGTTTCCTCCCACATGCCAAAGACTTGCTGGTTGATAGGTTAATTGGCCTTTATAAATTGCCCCTAGTATAGGTAGGTGGTAGGGAAATATAGGGACAGGTGGGGATGTGGTAGTAATGTGGAATTAATGTAGGATTAGTATAAAATGGGTGGTTGATGGTCGGCACAGACTCGGTGGGCCGAAGGGCCTGTTTCAGTGCTGTATCTCTAAAACTAAAAACTAAAAAACTTCTAAGAGCTTCTCAAAGAGATAGAAAAATTGGCAGACTTTTCAAAGAGATAGAACAGGCTAAGCTGGGGTTTTGTCCTTTAGGTTGATTTTTAAAACTCCAACTGACTGTCCAAAGTAAAACCAAAACAATATCTCAAGAGTCAAGCTTCCTGACGCCTATAAATCTTGACCTGTCACTTCTCTGTAAACTCTCCCCCAAGTCAAAAAGCCCTTGCTGGGTAATTATCTGAAGACATGTGACTTCCACTAAGGGTTGATTACAAGCCAAGTCCAAAAGTCCTTATGATCTCTTTTTTTAAAAAAAACACAAAGTCCAGCATCTATGAAATCCTTTTCTTCAGTTTTAAAACACAAGTCCTCAAAATTTGACAAAAAATGGAAGTAATTTCATTGGAATAATGAAAGACCGGAGAGCACAGTGACACTTTTTGGAACCCCTGAAGTTAAATTTAATTGAGAAAGATTACTCCATGTGCATATGCTGTTTTCCTACACAGCTCAGTAAGTCAGATATGAACTGTGAGTAGATGTGAATTTAGACTGAGTGGTGTATGTAGTTGCATGAAAAAAAAACCACATAAAGCTTAGTTGGGGTCAATAGGGGAATTCAACCCTGACAAAGCGGATCGAGTAATTATGAATGAAGGCTTAACATTTGGATGAAAGTGAAAAAAATAAGTGATGAGGAGAAAGTTAATGTCTTCCTCACCATGATAATGTTACGATGAGGATGGAGGCGTGCATTGTCTTTCTATAGTTCCACTTCTTCATTGGTCACAATATATATTTAAATGTTTTATTCAGTTACTGATATGGCCAATTATATACTTTATTTATTTTAGTTTCAGAATAAACTTCTACCAAGCAGGTTTCTTTAATAAACAACAAAATCATTAATTTATTATAAAACATGACTCATTCAATTAAGATGCAAAGCTTATTAACACACAGATTGAAATATAAAAGTATAAATATATTCCCTTCTAAATAAGCCAACTCACATGCACACATACACTGGTTAAAGGAAAAATAGAGAAGCTTTCTCGCAGAGATCAACTTTACAAAAAAGCTTATGGCCAAATACTTGCTAATTCTTGAAGAAAAAAGATATGGAATGTTCCAGTTGATATGGCATCTGGATACACCTAGACAGGTGTCACTAGACACATGTGGTTGTCACTGGGACCTTTTCAGAAGCAGTTCCTTCAGGAGATATTGAAAGGAAGTTTTGTAGAATCTTCTCAGGAGAAATGCTGCATCGGTTTCTCCAGTTCTGATGCTGGATTCTAAGGGTTTCTCGAAGAGGTGGAACAGGATGAGCTGGTGACCTCTCTCTCTTAGCAGGCTTACACCCCAACTGCCCATTCAAATAGTTCAAAAATGAAACCAACTCCTGACCACCATGAATCTAGACATCTCACTTATCTGTAAATAACTCCAATAGCCATCAAGACTCCTGCTGTTTACTTAGCTTAGGACATGTGACTTCCAGTAAGTGTTTGTTTTTAAACAAAGTCCCAAGAGTCCTTCCAGTGACCCTTTTTAAGAAAAAAAAACAAGTCCAGCATCTCCTCAGGTACATCTACAGTCTTTTGAACCTAAGTCCTCAACAATATTAACAACTGAAGAATTTTCATGACAATAGGGCCAGATACCTTTGATGTGTTATCTAAACAGTGTTGGCCAACAGACCCCAGCACTATGAGATAAACTGAAATAAATGAGATTCCGGACTCATATTATGGCACAACTAAGAATAAAATGGCACTGAGAGTTCCATTCTGTCAAAGGAAACAGTTGCCAAGTGAGTCTGTAGCAGATTACATTCTTGATTTAAAGAAACTCTCCCGCCACTTTGCATATGCCGCAACCTCAGAGATAAACCTTAGAGGCAATTTTGTAAGAGGCTTGAAGAACAATAAAATCCAGGGCAAGCTGTTGAGTTGAAGAAATAAGCTGACATGGAAGGAGGCCTGTGATGAGGCGACGGCCATGGAAATGGCAGAAAAAGATAGTTGCAAATTACAAGGGAGCTCTTTTTCCAAGCTGGCAGGTGAGATCCACTGGATTTCAGTGGAAACCAGGCTATGGCAATCAAGTCTCAGAGTCAGAAGTTCAGATATTACCATTGCCATGGTAGCCACAAACCATCTCTATTTCCAGTCAAAGTGCTATTCCTGTAGGAATGTCGGTCATATCCAGACAGCACGCAGGAGTGGAGGAAACAGGTCAGGGTCAAGCTCTAGATTGCAGTCAAGCATCAGGTCGTGGTCAAACACCAGGTCGGCGCCAAGCATCAGTTTGCAGCCAAGCACGAAGTCGAGGTTGGGGTAGATCAAAAGCTAGTTTGGGAGCCTGGAAATCCTTGAATGTGCATATGATAGATATGGAAGCAGAAGTTGATCAAGAGTTGTACTTTGTCAGAGAGCAACAAAAACAGCACATGGAAGATGCGAGTAATAGGGCTGGTGATATAATACCAGTGCCCACAGCAGAAATGAAAGTAGAAGATTCACAACTTAGTTTCATCATTGATACAGCTGCAGCAGTGTCTGTCATCTCGGAAGGAGATACAAGAAATCCCTAAGTCACATTCCTTTACTCAAAGGTGTGAAACTGACTAGTTATTCCAATAACAGTATCCCAGTGGTAGGTCAAGTTAGTGTTAGGGTGGAATATGATGATGCATCGTATTACTGGCCATTGGTAGTAGTTGGAGGGAAAAAAGTCTCCCTGATGGGGAGGAATTGGCTGAAGAAGATACAGTTAAACTGGGCTGAGTTATTCACAGTAGGGATCAGTAAGAGTATGTTTGACATTGAGAAAGTGTTCAGAGAGCACAAAGTGGTTTTTGAGCAAGGAGGACCAAATGATAAAATTAGGCATCACAAGCCTGAAGTTAAGATAAAGAACAACGTACAGTTGACATTTTGCAAGGCTAGGCCAGTTTGAAGCAGTAATTGAAGAGTTTGGTAGATTAGAAAGATCAAGGGCAATTAAAAAGGCGAAGAACAGTGAATGGGCCACACCCATTGTGGTAGTTAAAAAAGCAGATGGATCCAGATGGGGGAGGCGGTGGCGTAGTGGTATTGTCACTGGACTAGTAACCCAGAGACCCAGGGTATTGCTCTGGGGACATGGGTTCGAATCCCACCACAGCAGAAGGTGGAATTTGAATTTAATTAATAAATCTGGAATTAAAAGCTAGTCTAATGACGGCCATTGTCGATTGTTGTAAAAACCCATCTGGTTCACTAATGTCCTTTAGGGAAGGAAATCTGCTGTCCTTACCCGGTCTGGCCTACATGTGATTCCAGACCCACAGCAATGTGGTTGACTCTTACATGCCCTCTGAAATGGCCTAGCAAGCCACTCAGTTGTACCTAACTGCTACTAAGTCAATAAAAAGGAATGAAACCGGACGGACCACCTGGCATCGACCTAGGCACCGGAAGCGACAACGGCAAACCCAGCCCTGTCGACCCTGCAATGTCCACCTTACTAATATCTGGGGGCTTGTGCCAAAGTTGGGAGACCTGTCCCACAGACTAGTCAAGCAACAGCCTGACATAGTCATACTCACGGAATCATACCTTGCAGTCAATGTCCCAGACTCTGCCATCACCATCCCCGGATATGTCCTGTCCCACCGGCAGGACAGACCCAGCAGAGGTGGTGGCCCAGTGGTATACAGTAGGGAGGGAGTTGCCCTGGGAGTCCTCAATTTCTACTCTGGACCCCATGAAGTCTCATGGCATCAGATCAAACATGGACAAGGAAACCTCCTGCTGATTACCACCTACCGCCCTCCCTCAGCTGATGAGTCAGTACTCCTCCATGTTGTACAGCACTTGGAGGAAGCACTGAGGGTGGTGAGGGCACAAAATGTACTCTGGGTGGGGGACTTCAACGTCTATCACCAAGAGTGGCTCGGTAGTACCACTACTGACCGAGCTGGCCGAGTCCGAAAGGACATATCTGCTAGACTGGGTATGCGGCAGGTGATGAGTGAACCAACAAGAGGGGAAAACATTCGTGACCTCATCCTCACCAATCTGCCTGCTGCAGATGCATCTGTCCATGACAGTATTGGTAGGAGTTACCACCACACAGTCCTTGTGGAAACGAAGTCCCGCCTTCACATTGAGGATACCCTCCATCGAGTTGTGTGGCACTACCACCGTGCTAAATGGGTTAGATTTCGAACAGATCTAGCAATGCAAAACTGGGCATCCATGAGGCGCTGTGGGCCATCAGCAGCAGCAGAATTGTACTCAACCACAATCTGTAACCTCATGGCCCGGCATATCCCCCACTCTACCATTACCATCAAGCCAGGGGAACAACCCTGGTTCAATGAAGAGTGCAGGAGGGCATGCCACGAGCAGCACCAGGCATACCTCAAAATGAGGTGTCAACCTGGTGAAGCTCCAACACAGGACTATCTGCGTGCCAAACTGCGTAAGCAGCATGAGATAGACAGAGCAAAGCGATCCCATAACCAAAGGATCAGATCTAAGCTCTGCAGTCCTGCCACATCCAGCCGAGAATGGTGGTGGACAATTAAACAACTAACTAGAGGAGGTGGCTCCACAAATATCCCCATCCCCAATGATGGGGGAGCCCAGCACATCAGTGCGAAAGAAAAGGCTGAAGCATTTGCAACAATCTTCAGCCAGAAGTGCCGAGTTGATGATCCATCTTGGCCTCCTCCTGATGTCCCCAGCATCACAGGTGCCAGTCTTCAGCCAATTCGATTCACTCCACGTGATATCAAGAAACGACTGAAGGCACTGGATACTGCAAAAGCTATAGGCCCTGACAATATTCCGGCAATAGCACTGAAGACCTGTGCTCCAGAGCTTGCCGCGCCCCAAGCCAAACTGTTCCAATGCAGCTGCAACACTGGCATCCAGCCTGCAATGTGGAAAATTGCCCAGGTATGTCCTGTACACAAAAAGCAGGACAAGTCCAACCCGGCCAATTACCGCCCCATCAGCCTACTCTCAATCATCAGTAAAGTGATGGAAGGTTTCATCAACAGTGCCATCAAGCGGCACTTGCTTAGCAATAACCTGCTCAGTGACGCTCAGTTTGGGTTCCGCCAGGGTCACTCAGCTCCTGACCTCATTACAGCCTTGGTTCAAACATGGACAAAAGAGCTGAACTCAAGAGGTGAGGTGAGAGTGACTGCCCTTGACATCAAGGCAGCACTTGACAGAGTATGGCATCAAGGAGCCCTAGCAAAACTGAAGTCAATGGGAATCAGGGGGAAAACCCTCTGCTGGCTGGAGTCATACCTAGCGCAAAGGAAGATGGTTGTGGTTGTTAGAGGTCAATCATCTGAGCTCCAGGACATCACTGCAGGAGTTCCTCAGGGTAGTGTCCTAGGCCCAACCATCTTCAGCTGCTTCATCAATGACCTTCCTTCAATCATAAGGTCAGAGGTGGGAATGTTCGCTGATGATTGCACAATGTTCACCATTCGTGACTCCTCAGATACTGAAGCAGTCCGTGTAGAAATGCAGCAAGACCTGGACAATATCCAGGCTTGGGCTGCTAAGTGGCAAGTAAGATTCGCGCCACACAAGTGCCAGGCAATGACCATCTCCAACAAGAGAGAATCTAACCATCTCCCCTTGACATTCAACGGCATTACCATTGCTGAATCCCCCACTATCAACATCCTAGGGACTACCATTGACCAGAAACTGAACTGGAGTAGCCATATAAATACCATGGCTACAAGAGCAGGTCAGAGGCTAGGAATCCTGAGGCGAGTAACTCACCTCCTGACTCCCCAAAGCCTGTTCACCATCTACAAGGCACAAGTCAGGATTGTGATGGAATACTCTCCACTTGCCTGGATGGGTGCAGCTCCAACAACACTCAAGAAGCTCGACACCATCCAGGACAAAGCAGCCTGCTTGATTGGCACCCCATCTACAAACATTCACTCCCTCCACCACCGACGCACAGTGGCAGCAGTGCGTACCATCTATAAGATGCATTGCAGCAATGCACCAAGGCTCCTTAGACAGTACCTTCCAAACCTGCGAACTCTACCAACTAGAAGGACAAGGGCAGCAAATACATGGGAACACCACCACCTGCAAGTTCCCCTCCAAGTCACATACCATCCTGACTTGGAACTATATCGCTGTTCCTTCACCGTCGCTGGGTCAAAATCCTGGAACTCCCTTCCTAACAGCACTGTGGGTATACCTACCCCAAACGGACTGCAGCGGTTCAAGAAGGCAGCTCACCACCACCTAATTGCCAAGGGCAATTAGGGATGGGCAATAAATGCTGGCCTGGCCAGCGACGCCCACATCCCATGAATGAATAAAAAAAAAATTTGGATTGTGGAAATTTTAAGCAAACGGCAAATAAGGTGAAAATAATACTTACCCACTGCCTACTGGTGCAGATTTCTTTTCTAATTTAGCCAATGGGAAGGTGTTCAGTAAGATAGATCTGTCAAATGCATACTTGCAAGTAGAATTAACTGACAAGAACAAGGGATTGCTTATCATTCATACACACAAAGGGTTGTACCAGTATAAAAGATTACCATTTTGGGGGTGTTTACTGCTCCTGCAATTTTCCAGAGCATCATGAATCAGGTACTAATTGGGATGAAGGGATTGTGCTGCTTCTTCAATGACATTCTAATTCGCAGTAAGACGGAGGAAGAGCACATTGTAAGGTTGAACAAAGTGCTAGATCGACTTTGAGAGTATGGCATTAAAGCAAAAAAAGCAATGTTGCTTCATGGCGTCAGAGTAATATACCTGGGTCACCAAATAGATGGTGAAGGTATCCACCCAATGCAGGAGAACGTTGAGGGGATTTTGGAAGTAAAGAGACCAGAGAATAAAGAAGAACTTGGAACATTCATAGTTCAACCCCAATTTAGCCAACACATTCGGCTCACTGTTTAAATTGTTCAAAAACGGAATTGCTTGGGAGTGGTCTGTGGAGTGTCAGAAAGCATTTGAAGAAGTGAAGCTAGTACTGAATACAGATACTGTTTTGGCCCACTATGATTCCAAGAAACAACTGGTTTTAGCATGCGATGCTTCACCACAAGCATTAGGTGTGGTGTTATCTCACACAATGGAAGATGGTATGGAGAGACCTGCAGCATATGCTTCATGTACATTAACTAAGCCAGAGCAAAATCACTTACAAGTGAGCAAGAGGCATTATCCATCATATATGGTGTTACAAGGTTCCACAAGTATGAGTATGGTAGGAAATTCACTTTGTTAACAGACCACCAAGCCCTTACGATCATATTTGGTTCAAAGAAGTGGGTACCATCCTTAGCGGCAGCATGGCTTCAGAGGTGGGTGTTGATTTTGTTGGCCTGTCTGTACGATATTAAATATTGTAAATCAGCAGATCATGCTAATGTGGATGTTCTTTCAAGATATCCCATGAAGACTGATTCATTCTGAGCCACTGAGTTATAAAGAAATTCTTTTACATACACAAGTGACATGCCAGTGTTTGCCAGAGAAGTTAGTGAAGAAACTTGCAGGGATATGGTGCTCAGTCAAGTGTTAAATTATGTCATGAAAGGCTGGCCTGAACAGTCTGCTGATGAGAAACTACAGGACTGTTGCATACGTAGAAATGAACTGGGGTTAGATCAATGCTGTCTCCTTTGGAGTTTAAGAGTCATTATTCTGCCAAGATTTAGAGAGAAAATGTTGGAGAAACTACATCAAGAGCACACAGGGATAGTCTGTATGAAAGCAGTAGCAAGAAGCTATTTTTGATATACAAAGATAGATAGAGATATTGAAGAATTGGTGAAAAGTTGTGAAATGTGTCTCAGAATGAGAAATGATCCACGCAAAGTTCCTTTCATTCTGTGGTCAAACACAAGAAAACCATGGCAATGAGTACATGTCGATTTCTTTGAAGTGGAAGGTAAAGAGTATTTTGTTTTGGTAGATAGCGATAGCGAGGGGATAAATGTTGAGTTTTGCCCAATACCACAAGTGTCAAAACTGTTGAGGTTTTGGGAAGTTGGTTTGCAATTTATGGGTTGCCAGAAGTGTTGGTGTCAGACAATGGCCTTCTGTTTATGTCAGAAGAGTTGCTGAGAAAGGATGGAGTCAAATACACTCTGGTACCACCATATCACCCAACATTGAATGGTGCTACAGAAAGAGGTGTACAAATTGTGAAGAGGTTTTTGCAAAAGTGCTGGGTGATAAGCTAAGCAGTGATCCCCATATTTCCCTTCAGCATAGGCTAGACAATTTTCTATTCTCTTACAGAATAACCCCACTGTTGTATGTTTGGTTAGTCTGAGTCTTCAGTAGGTTTTAACAGTATCTAGTTTATTACATACTAAGAACTAGACACAGCTTCATTCAAGTGTGACTGACTCCTCTGATGCCACACTGCTTCTTCCCCCAGGTCTCTCTCATGTGATCTCTTACATCATCATATTGGGAGGTGTTACTCACACTGTCCCAGACAGTAACCATTTCAAACATTTATACTACAGCCACAGTCTACAACAGGTTGCTCACCTTATGAGTTAGTGTTTAAACATACTCCTAGAACAAGGTTTGGTTTGCTTAAGCCTGACGTCAATAGTAAAGTAAAGAAAAGAAAGATAAAATAAAGGTGAGTCATGGTGTACCAGGTATGAAAACTAGAGAGTTCAGTGCTGGTCAGAAGGTCATGGTAAAATCCACCGAGGTGGTAAGGAGAAGTGTGTCTTTGGAGTTGTTGTAAAGAGACTAGGTGCATTAATGCACCTAGTGAAGATTGGAGAGAAACTCTGTCAGTGTCATGTAGATTATTTGTTTGAACAAGTGAATCTGATGAAAGGAGAGCATGATAACTCTCCTATAGTCTAAATTCTTCCTACAGTCCAAAGTGGAAGTCAGAAAAAAAGGGAAAGTCACAAAGAAACTGAAAATTTGCCCATATCACAGAATCTACCATTAGAGCAAAGTGAGCCAGAGGTTTTGATTAAAAGTAATCAGTCAATTTTACAGCCACAACCACGAAGTGGAGTTGGTAGTCAAAGCCAAAGTTCATGTTTGACACAGTCTAAGATGTTGAGAGAGCAGAATCAAGCTCATGGAAATGGAAATGGAAATGGGAGAAGATACCCAGACAGAAAGAGAAAAAAAGCCAGATAGATTAATTGAGAGCATGTATGAAGGAAGAAGCAAGAAGTTAAAGAGGAATTGGGAAATTGGAAGTTCAAGCCTACTTCCTATTCCAAGAGAGGTTAAGTATTATCATTTTTTGTTACTTTGTTTTGTTGAGTAAAAGGCATGTTGAAATACTTGAAGTACTGCAGTTAGATACTGTGCGTATGCAAATAGTACACAAATCACAAGCTACACACATATATATATACACATATATACATATATTGCAATATTATTTCAGGGAAGAAGTTGTTCTTTTCATTTATTTTGTCAAATGATGATTTTCATTACGCATATACTGAGGCACAAGAAAATATTTTTTACATGTAATTTGCTCTAGTTGTAACAGTCATATAGGTATTGGTTGTGATTACAGAAAAAACAAAAATGCAACCAACCTGATAAATTGCAGGTATTGTTGAGATTGGCTGAGTCATATTGTATTGTGAGATAGTAATTTTTTTAAGTGGGGAGGGATTGTGGTACATGGTAAGAACTGATCATTTTGTAATACTGTCCTCTCTGTTGGGAGTCATATTGACTAAAGGAGTGAGACAGCATGGCCAATTAAGTGGTTTCTCTGTTTGAGCTATTTCCAGTCGAAGCACAACACCCTGCCTCTGTTTGTCCTTGGCTATACACTACTCCCAGTATTTGCACATGCCCTGACCCTTTCACACCATATCCCCAGTACCTTCAGGTATTCTAACCTGATGGGGACAAAGGATCGATTGGCCCAGTTCCTAAAGAATGTGGCCTCACTCTTGCTGTAATTTCCTTTCACTTTAGAGGCCAGTTCAAACTAGTCACAGATGCTCTTCAGTCTGCAAGCTAACAGCAGATCCAGCAGAAGACGGCGACATCATCCATGTAAGGGAAGCTTTGACTTGGGCACCTCCACTGCCTGGGATCGCCACCTCTCTTATGCCTGCATTTTTCCTGATGGACTTGGCAAAAGGTTATAGCACACGAGCAAGACAGAGAAGTAAGGACAGCCTTGCCTGACTCCAGATTTGATCGGAAAGCTTCCTGATTCCCATTTATTGATTGAAACTGCACTATTGATGTTTGTGTAAAGCAGTTGGATCTGATTGCAGATTCCATCCCCAAACCTCTTGTTGGACAGCACATCTATCATGTAGGTGTGTGATATTCTGTTAAAGGCCTGCTCCTGGTCCAGACTGATGAGGCCTTCACCTGGCCCTGTTCTGTACATAGGTGATCGTATTCCTCAGTAGCGTGGGGCTACCAGACATCATCCTGCCAGGTACAGATCACCAACTCCAGAGCAGACATGGCCCGATTGGCAATGACTTTGGATAGAATTTTGTAATCCACATTAAGCAGTGAAATGGGTCGCGAATTTCTGATTTCCTCCCCCTCCCCCTTCTGCTTGTAAATTAGGGTGCTTATGCCTTTCCTCATGGATTCTGTCATGTTGCCAGCCAGAAGCATAGTCTCATACACTTCCAGAAAGTCTGGGTCGATCCAGTCCCAGAGAGTCGAATACATCTCGACCGGTAAGCTGTAGCTTCCAGTAGTTTTACCCATCTTGAAGGACCTGACAGCATTTGTCAGCTTATCCAGAGTTAACGGTTTGTGCAGATTCTCCCACATACTGTTTTCTAAGACCTTCGTGATAGAGGACAGGAAGGACTGGGAGGCCGTGCTGTTTGTGGGTTTCATGTCATACAGCCCAGCACAAATGGATTTTATGTTCCTTAGTATTTCAGGCTGCGATGACTTCAACGAGCCATGTTCTTCCTTTGGCTCGCTGATCACAAAGCTCTCTCTGTGTACCTCTTGGAAGAAGAAATGCGAGCATGTTTTATCCTGCTGTACAGATCAGACTCTGGACCAGAAGATGATCTTGGAGGCCTCCACAGCAAAGAGCGAGGCCTGCTGGCTGTTCACCGCTTGGAGGTCCTCTTTGATCTTGACCCCCATCGACCACAGCAGGAGCAGATTCCGCATGCTTTTCTGGAGTCAGGACATTTCCCTCTGTCTCTCACCTTCTGAACACCTTTGCGGATAAATAATCTCTTGATGTTCGCCTTGATCACTTCCCATCAGCACGTCGGGACTAGAAGAAGGGCTTCACGGTTCTCCAAACTTTTTAATCCCTTTTAACTTCCTTAATGTTTCCTGAGACTAAGAATTTCATGTTAAACTTCCATGTATCACTGCCGACCCTCTGGTCTTCCTGTAAGTGACAGTCGGCCAGTAGGAGGCAATGGTCAGAGAAGTACACTGGTTTGACATCAATGGATCTGACTGTGAGTTCTTGGGACATCTATTCTGGAATGGACGGACCTGTCTGGTCTTGACCAGGTGTATCTATGTGGTGCTCCGTCAGCAGGGTTGCTGAAGACATTTTGCAGCTTGGTGTCCTTTACCAGTAGTGTCCAGTTTTCTATCTGCCCTGCCAGATTGTCCAGTCACATCAATGATGATTCTCCTTGCTTTTCTTTCTTGAGGTTTCTTCACCAGTGTTCTTGGTGGTGGGAGAGTTGTTGATCTCCTTTGTGGCAACCACGTTAGCTGTTCTTTTCTCCTTTATCACCTTGATCCTTGTTGCCAGTGCGTAGCTAAGGTTGCACTTTGGGCAGGTCTTACTCTCCCTGCAGTGCTTTGTCTGGTGGCATTCCTGCTTGCAGAGACATGTACTCTGGGTGGTAGAGTTCAATGTTCATCACCAAGAGTGGCTCAGTAGTCACAGTACTGACTGAGCTGGCTGAGTCCTGAAGGACATAGCTGCCAGACTGGGCCTGCAGCAGATGGTAAGAGAACCAACATGAGGGAAAAGCCTACTTGACCTCACCCTCACCAGTCTATCTGTCACAGAAGCATCTGTCCATGACTGTATTGATAGGAGGAACCATCACACTGTCATTGTGGAGACAATCTTTAACTTTATGGCCCAGCATTTCTGTCACTCTACCATTGCCATAAAGCCAGGGGATCAACCTTGGTTCAATGAGGAGTATAGGAGAGCATGCCAGGAGCAGCACTAGACATAACTAAAATGAGATGCCAGTTTTGTGAAGCTTCAACATAGGACTACATGCATGCTAAATAGCGGCAGCAGCATGTGATAGGCAGAGCAAAGCTCTGCAATTCTGCTGCATTCAGTCATGAATGGTGGTGGACAATTAAACAACTAACTGGAGAAGGAGGCTGCACAAACATCCCTCTCTTCAATGATGGGGAAGACCAGCATGCCAGTGCAAAAGACAAGGTTGAAGCATTTGCAACCATAGGCCAGAGGTGCTGAGTGGATGATCCATCTTGGCCTCCTCCCAAGGTCCCCTGCATCACAGATGAGTGGACCCTGATAACACCCGGCTGTAGTACTGAAGACTTATACTCCAGAACTAGCCATGCCCCTAGCCAATCTGTTCCAATACAGCTACAAAACTGGCATCGACCTGACAATGTGGAAAATTGGCCAGATATGGCCTGTCCATAAAAAATCAGGACATATCCAATATGGTCAATTATCACTCCATCAGTCTACTCTCAATCATCAGTAGAGTGATGGAAGGTGTCATTGGTGTAGTATAATATACATAAACTGTTGCTGGGTGGATTATATATATAGACCTTAAGCATCATCATAGAATGTGATGTCACGAATCTGTACTTCACGCTGCTCAGTGTTCATGTAGATACCCTGCAATGAGAAGCTTTTTCTTATGTTGTCTGATGCAACATCAATGAGATGCATGGAGTACAGGTTGATTGAAGATCTCAAACAGGTTTATTAAACAGCTAACAACTATATACAATACAGAGCTAACTATTACAGGACTTGCCTCTTGGTGTTAGAGTAGCAGAGTGAGACTGGCATGTAGTCACATGACTATGTATTAGTGAAAGAAATGCTGGGCCATAAAGTTACAGATTGTGGCTGAATACAATTCTGCTGCTGCTGATGGCCCACACTACCTCATGGGTGCTCAGTTTTGAGTTGCTAGATCTATTCTGAATCTATCCCATGTAGCACAGTGGTAGCGCCACACAACACAATGAAAGGTACCCTCAGTGTGACGATGGGACTTCGTCTCCACAATGACAGTGTGGTGGTCACTGCTACCGTTACAGGTATGGACTGATGCCTGGCTCATTAGCATACTAAGATCTTAAAAGTACATAAAATAAAAGCAAAATACTGCGGATGCTGGAACTCTGAAATAAAAACAAGAAATGCTGGAAATACTCAGCAGGTCTGGCAGCATCTGTGGAGAGAGAAGAAGAGTTAACGTTTCAGGTCAGTGACCCTTCTTCAGAATTGGCAAATATTAGAAATGTAAAAGGTTATGAGCAAGTAAAGCGGGGGTGGGACAAGAGATAACAAAGGAGAAGGTGTAAATAGGACAAGGTCACAGAATAGCTGACCAGACGGTCATGGAGCAAAGGCTAACAATATGTTAATAGTGTGTTGAAAGACAAAGCATTAGTACAGATAGGGTGTTAATGGACTGAAAATTGAACAGCCGCAAGTACAAACAAGAAACAAAAAAGTGGGTAAGCAAACTGAACAAACTACTCCACAAATGCTTCTGTTGATTTGCTCTCCTTGTATTTGCTAAAAGCCTCTCTTTTCCTTCTCACCGTCCCTGAATGTTTTTGGTCATCCATGGTTCTCTGGGCTTATTGCTCCTACCTACTACCCTAGAGGGAACATGTTGGGCCTGTACCCGTCCCATTTCCTCATTGAATGCCCCCCACTGCTCTTCTGTAGATTTCCCAACAAGTAACTCTTTCCAGTCTACCTTGGCCAGATCTTGCCTTATTTTACTAAAATTCGCTCTCCCCCAATCCAAAACCTTTTTTTGCAACTTTTCTATTTCTTTCTCCATAACAAGCTTAAATTGTACCATATTGTGGTCGCTATCACCAAAATGCTCCCCCACCAACACATCAACCACCTGTCCGGCTTCATTGCCCAGAACTAGGTCCAGCACTGTACCCTCCCTTTCGACCTGGTTATGGTGCCGATACTGTTAGCTGCACCTAGTACTTGCAGGTTCAGTTGTTCATCTACAATGGCTTCATATTTTCTGCCATCTTCCAGCAATACATTGATGCTGTGGCCTTTTTTTTACCCCAAGAGGTATTTCTGAAAAGCTTCAATGGGTGTTGATATGATCACCAGCTCCATTATTCAGTCAGACAGCTCAGCTTCTGAGAAGTTGCATTCATTGCCCTTGCTATGGCATCTGCTTATGAACTGGTCTATTGATTCCTGTGGCTGTTGCCTGTAGGACATCAATTCCAGGCGGTGAATTCTGAAATTCACTTGTAATCGGAGCTGATATTCCAGCACTTTCCCTAACTTTGCGGGATCTTTCTGGTCCTCCAGATATGCCTGAGGTATTGATTCTGTGCAATCCCTCACTTCCAATTGTTATCATTATTTTTAGAGCTTGCTTCTCTGGTTCTACCATCACTTGGTCTGTGAAGCATTACTGCATTCTCTGTTTGAACAGTTGGAATGCTGATAGAATGTCAAAGGCTTTCCAGATCATGATGGGAAAATTGGTATCCCTGATATGGTTTTGTTTTGCTTTAAGAACTTGTTTTAAGACCTGGTTCTGTGACTCTGTACTACTTGTCCTTAAAAAAAACTCTTCTTTAGACTGGTTGGTTTGATTGACAGCAGCAGCTTGTCTGTTTGTCTAGCTTCTAGCACTAAGCCTATTCTGTTTCCACAGCTGTGCAACAGGTACTTCCAGTGCTAGTTTGTTTTTACAGCCTCTCAAGAGGCAATTCTTAATGCTTGAGTGGTTTTATAAGTTTTTTTTAACTCAGACTGAGTGAACCAAAGCCCTTCACTCCTAGGGAGCCTTTGAGAGAAAAAGAACTCAATCTTTTCTGGACTTCAAGGCTTCTCTCTTTTTTTAAAAAACTGGGATTCCTGTGCGACGGCAGACTGATTCACTGGATCACAGTGATTGATTTGCAGCCTGTCATTCAGCATTCTATCGTCTACAGCTTGGGGTAACTCCTTCTGTTTTTCTTACTGTTTGAGCCAGTATTTTTTGAACTTTCTCTCTCCAGTGGCTGTAGGAAAGTCGTTTTCAGGGCTGTTTTATTCTGGTCTTCAAACTTGGATTTTTTCATCTCATCACAGCTGCCACCATGCAATGAGAAGCTTTTTTTATGTTGTCTGATGCAACATAAATGAAATGCCTCGAGTTCAGGTTGTTTGAAGATCTCAGACAGGTTTATTAAACAGCTAACAACTATATACAGAACAGAGCTATTACACTACTTGCCTCTTGGTGTTACAGTAGCAGAGTGAGACTGTCAGGTAGTCACATGACTATGTTCTGGTACCTGGCTCATTAGCATACTAAGATCTTAAAGGTACATTACTCTCAAAGGCAATCACACAACATACCCTAGTAAGAAGACCCTTGTAAATAAACTCCTGTTACTTTGACCCAAAGTCTACTTTCCTCATTCAGTACTAATAACACACTGACAAGGTAGCGTATGGTGGCAGTGGTAAAAATGAATTTTGCAACATAAGAAAACAGAAGGGAGTGAAGACTTCAAAGAAACATGGAAAAATTGATACCATTACCAGAAAGCTTCAAGCAGGCAGTGGGGCCCGACCTGACCAAAGCGTGGCTGAGATGGATTCAAAGATTTGACGGGTACCGTTCCACGTCAGGTTTAACAGCATGATCAGGCAAAGAACAGGTCAGTGTTTGCTTTACGCCATGAGAGACAAGTGCGAACGACATTCTGACTACCCTGGGGATCGATGAGAAAGAAATCCCATATGGCAATGTGATTAAAGCCTTAGAAGGATACTTTCAGATCAGGAAAAATGTAATCGTGGTGAGAGCTAAGTTCAACAAGCGCACCCAGAAAATCAGTGAAAGTATCGATTCATTTATTAATGACTGTATAAAGTACTGGAGGATTGTGACTACAGGAGTCTGCGAGAGGAACTGATTCAGGACAGAATAGTAGCCGGGGTTATAGACGAAGCACTGTCAGAACAGCTACAGTCGAAAGGAGATTTGACTTTGTAAAAAGCCATTTTATCGAGCAGGCAGGCAGAAGTATGAAAAAGTATTTGACTAATAGGTCATTGGGATTGGAGGAATCCAGCCTCGAAAATTCTGGAATCGGTCGGGTCCGTTCAGAAAGCAGAGAGTAATGGTGCCAGAAAGCCCAAGAGGCGGGAAAGATACCTATAGGCAGAAACACTGAATTGCAGTAGGTGTGGCCGGGAACAGCACCGGCAAGAAAATTGTCCAGGCTGGGAAGCTGAATGTTTCTGGTACAAAAGGGGCATTTCAATGGGTCTGTCACAGCAGAAAGCAAACGCTGCAGACTGATAAAAAGATAGAGGAAATAAAGGAGGGTCAAACAATTAATACTCCCTTCATGGGAGAAGGGCAGGGGAAAAAATGAAGATTGCTGGCAAGCAGAAATTTTAGCGGCAGGAAATAAAACTACTTTTAAATTACATATGGGAGCAACGGTTTCTATCCTGTCTGATCAAACACCTTGGCTGAGGAAAGAAAGGCTTAGGAAAACCAACAAAAAATTATATGGGCCAGGAGGAATTCAGTTGAAGGTTGTGGGAGAAATACAGACAACCTTAACACACAGAAACAACCCTATCCCAGAAACCCTACATATCATTAAGAACCAACCCTGTTCACTCCTTAGTAAAAGAGAGTGCCTAGCCTTAAAGATGTTATGCAGAGTGGAAGCAGATCATTCCGGAAAACTCTTCATTGGTGATCTGAATACTGAAACAAATGAAAAGGCACTTGAAGCAGTGTTTGGCAAATATGGAAGAATAGTAGAAGTTCTGCTGATGAAAGATTGTGAAACAAATAAGTCGAGGGGATTTGCTTTCGTTACCTTCGAAAGTCCAGGAGATGCAAGGGATGCAGCCTGAGAGATGAATGGGAAGCCTTTGGATGGAAAACCCATTTATAAAAAGTTTGTCATTTTTATAAATGACCTGGATGATTAGATTAGATTAGATTAGATTAGATTAGAGATACAGCACTGAAACAGGCCCTTCGGCCCACCGAGTCTGTGCCGAACATCAACCACCCATTTATAATAATCCTACACTAATCCCATATTCCTACCAAACATCCCCACCTGTCCCTATATTTCCCTACCACCTACCTATACTAGTGACAATTTATAATGGCCAATTTACCTATCAACCTGCAAGTCTTTGAGGGTGTAGAAGGGTGGGTTAGTAAATTTGCGGATGACACGAAGGTCGGTGGAGTTGTGGATAGTGCCGAAGGATGTTGTAGGTTACAGAGGGACATAGATAGGCTGCAGAGCTGGGCTGAGAGATGGCAAATGGAATTTAATGCGGAAAAGTGTGAGGTGATTCACTTTGGAAGGAGTAACAGGAATGCAGAGTACTGGGCTAATGGGAAGAATCTTGGTAGTGTAGATGAGCAGAGAGATCTTGGTGTCCAGGTACATAAATCCCTGAAAGTTGCCACCCAGGTTAATAGGGCTGTTAAGAAGGCATATGGTGTGTTAGCTTTTATTAGTAGGGGGATCGAGTTTCGGAGCCACGAGGTCATGCTGCAGCTGTACAAAACTCTGGTGCGGCCGCATTATAGGAAGGATGTGGAAGCTTTGGAAAGGGTGCAGAGGAGATTTACTAGGATGTTGCCTGGTATGGAGGGAAGGTCTTACGGGGAAAGGCTGAGGGACTTGAGGTTGTTTTCGTTAGAGAGAAGGAGGAGGAGAGGTGACTTAATAGAGACATATAAGATAATCAGAGGGTTAGATAGGGTGGATAGTGAGAGTCTATTTCCCCGGATGCGAGAACACAGCCCTGTTTCACACCACTCAGGATAGGAAAGGGCTCTTTTTGGGATTTTCTTCTCCCTGCTGCTTTCACATGCGTTCAAATCCTCTGAAGAAGGAATTTTCCTCCACACAAGATCAGGGGGCAGGTTGTTCAACCTTGCCCGTCTAAGAGCTAAGTCCAAAGTACGGAAAGTCCTCATCAGAGAACTCCTCTTTGCTGACGATGCTGCTTTAACATCTCACACTGAAGAATGCCTGCAGAGTCTCATCGACAGGTTTGCGTCTGCCTGCAATGAATTTGGCCTAACCATCAGCCTCAAGAAAACGAACATCATGGGGCAGGATGTCAGAAATGCTCCATCCATCAATATTGGCGACCACGCTCTGGAAGTGGTTCAAGAGTTCACCTACCTAGGCTCAACTATCACCAGTAACCTGTCTCTAGATGCAGAAATCAACAAGCGCATGGGTAAGGCTTCCACTGCTATGTTCAGACTGGCCAAGAGAGTGTGGGAAAATGGCGCACTGACACGGAACACAAAAGTCCGAGTGTATCAGGCCTGTGTCCTCAGTACCTTGCTCTACGGCAGCGAGGCCTGGACAACGTATGCCAGCCAAGAGCGACGTCTCAATTCATTCCATCTTCGCTGCCTTCGGAGAATACTTGGCATCAGGTGGCAGGACTATATCTCCAACACAGAAGTCCTTGAAGCGGCCAACATCCCCAGCTTATACACACTACTGAGTCAGCGGCGCTTGAGATGGCTTGGCCATGTGAGCCGCATGGAAGATGGCAGGATCCCCAAAGACACATTGTACAGTGAGCTCGCCACTGGTATCAGACCCACCGGCCGTCCATGTCTCCGTTATAAAGACGTCTGCAAACGCGACATGAAATCGTGTGACATTGATCACAAGTCGTGGGAGTCAGTTGCCAGCATTCGCCAGAGCTGGCGGGCAGCCATAAAGACAGGGCTAAATTGTGGCGAGTCGAAGAGACTTAGTAGTTGGCAGGAAAAAAGACAGAGGCGCAAGGGGAGAGCCAACTGTGCAACAGCCCCAACAAACAAATTTCTCTGCAGCACCTGTGGAAGAGCCTGTCACTCCAGAATTGGCCTTTATAGCCACTCCAGGCGCTGCTTCACAAACCACTGACCACCTCCAGGCGCGTATCCATTGTCTCTCGAGATAAGGAGGCCCAAAAGAAAGAATTTCCCCGGATGGTGATGGCAAACACGAGGGGACATAGCTTTAAGTTGAGGGGTGATAGATATAGGACAGATGTTAGAGGTAGTTTCTTTACTCAGAGAGTAGTAGGGGCGTGGAACGCCCTGCCTGCAACAGTAGTGGACTCGCCAACTTTAAGGGCATTTAAGTGGTCATTGGATAGACATATGGATGAAAATGGAATAGTGTAGGTCAGATGGTTTCACAGGTCGGCGCAACATCGAGGGCCGAAGGGCCTGTACTGCGCTGTAATGTTCTATGTAATGTTCTATGTTCTATAAAGTACAGTGAGCTATTAGACCAGCATTTAAATTAGTAGATCACACAGACCACCTCCACCCCCAAGAAGCCATGGTCCTCCTAGGAGGATTCAACAAGGAATGCGAGGTTCCCCCCAAAAAGGTGGGCACGGTGAGTGGATTCAGGAGAAGGAACGGTGCTACCTGAAGAGGAATGCACCACCACCTAAAGGGCCCCTTCCTTCAGGGGCAATGCGAAGTGGCTCAAGAGGAGCTCCTTCAGGTGAAAGGGTCCTTATGGTTCACCTCCATCTCACAAAGTGATGACACCATCCAAAAGAACTGATAAAAGATCAACAGGATCAGCTACCAGAGAGCGCGGATGAACTGGCGACACAAACAACAACGGATAACCCAGACAACAGTGAAGACAGAGAACATGAGTCATCTGATAGTTCCACTCCCTCAGGAAAGTGAGGAAGAAGAACTGAAAGACTCAATACCCCAAACAAGTAAAAGAAGAACATGCTATGGCAGAGTCATGAGAACCCACAGTATTACAGACCTGATGAATGGAGTCAGAGACATTGGGGAGATGTAGTACAATGTAAATAAACTGTTGCTAGGTAGATTACGGATATAGACCTTAAGCATCATCACAGGATGTGATGTCATGAGTCTGTACCTCGTATTGCTCAATGTTCATGTAGATACCCTAGTAAGAAGTCCCCCTGTAGATAAACTCCTTTTACTTTGACCCAAGACTACTTTCCTCATTCAATACTAATAGCATACTGACAAGATAGTACAATTGGCAGTGTTGGCAAGCAGGACTTACTCAGCAATAATGTTCTCACTAATGCTCAGTTTGAGTTCTGCCAGGGGCATTCAGATCCTGACCTCATTACAGCCTTGGGTCAAACATGGACAAAAGAGCTGAATTCCAGAGATGAGCTGAGAGTGACCGCCTTGACATCAAATCTGGCATCAATGAACCCTAGCAAAATTGAACTCAATGGGAATCGGGGAGAACTCTCTACTGATTGGAGTCATACATTGCACAAAGGTAGATTATTGTGGTTGTTGATGCCCCAGGACATCACTGCAGGAATTCCTCAGGGTAGTGTTCTAGACCCAACCATCTTCAGCTGCTTCCTCAATGACCTTTCTTCCATCATAAGGTCAGAAGTAGGGGTGTTCACTGATAATCAGTACTATTTGCAACTCCTTAGATACTGAGCCAGTCCGTGCCCACATGCAGCAAGATCTGGACAACATTCCAGCTTGGTCTGATATGTGGCCAATAACATACGTGCCACACAAGTGCCAGGCAATGACTACCTCCAACAAGAGAGAATCTAACCATCTCCCCTTGATGTTCAATTGCATCACCATCGCTGAATCCTCCATCATCAACATCCTGGAGGTTACCATTGACCAGAAACTTACCTAGTCCAGCCATATAAATACTGTGGCTACAAGAGCAGGTCAGAGGCTGGGAATTTTGTGACGAGTAACTCACCTCCTGACTCCCTAAAGCCTGCCCTCCATCTACAAGGCACAAATCAGGAGTGTGATGGAATACTCTCCACTTGCCTGGATGAGTGCAGCTCCAACAACACGTGGGAAGCTCAACACCATCCAGAACAAAGCAGCCTGCTTTTTCGGCACCCCATCCACCATCTTAAACATTTACTCCAACCACCACTGACGCACAGTGGCAGCAGTGTGTACCATCGATAAGATGCATTGCAGCAACTCACCAAGCCTCCTTTGACAGCATCTTCCAAACCTACGACCTTTACCACCTAGAAGGACAAGGGCAGCAGACGCATGGGCACACCACGACCTGCAAATTCCACTCCAATCCACACACCCTCTTGACTTGAAAATATCTTGCCATTCCTTCACTCTTGTGTGTTAAACTCCTGGAATTCTCTTTGTACCAGCACTGTGGGTGTACCTACACCATATGGACTCCAGCAGTCCAAGAAGGTGGTTCACCACCACCTTTTTAAGGACAATTAGGGTTGGGCAATAAATGCTGGCCAGGCCAGCGGCACCCACATCCCATTAACAGATAAAAAAAAATTGCTTTTCAGTAGGGTGCCATGTGTTCAGTCTTGCCGCAGGTGTGACAAATTTTAGGCTGCCCATGTAGGTCAAGTAGCCTTGACTTCCTCCGATGGCCCAGCTGAAAGAGGGGTGAAGGATATCTCCCTTGATGTCCACCTTCAAGGTAACCATCACCTGCTGCTTACTAGTACAGATGCCAAATAGGTCACTGACTTCACTGTTGTTTCCAGCCACTTCGACATACCTAGCGAGGAATGTGAGCACCTCCACAACAGGCACATAGGGGTTATACATATGAATGGTCACCAAGTGATTCTTTTGCAATGACAGAGTGAAGAGTGAGGATCGATATTGGAGTCTCTTTTCCTTTCTCCTTAAATGCTTGCAGAATCTTCGGGCATCCCACGATGCTTTTGAAGGTCATATCAAAATATCCACTGCTGGGGAAATCTTGCAGGTAGAAGATATCCGTGACTTGGAATCCACAGCAGTCGAATAAGATTCTCTTCACAAAGAAGGTGCGGTCCAGTGGCATGTCTTCATCTATCTTCTTCACTGTCACCCTTGCAGTGTTACACACTCCCTGGCTTGGAGTTCAAGGGTTAGTTGCAGCCATTCTGGAATGTCAAGTCTTTACTGTATCGGTTTTAGACCTCAGGCAGCATGAAGATCCACCAAATACAGGAGAACTCAAGCATCATTGGGGCATTAGGCTGAAGCCAGCTTGCGATCCACCCAAAAACAAAAAACAAAGACACTTGCAACTCGGCACTTACACTTTATCTGAGACAAAAAGCAGAGAACCAGATGCAGGGACTGTGATTTGAGATTATCCTGTTGCTTCCAATGCAGGCGGAATGCAAAGAGCGCTGCTGTTCATTTAAATGATTGTAGCATGCAACCAGCGCTAAGTGTGCTGCTGAGTGGCTACATGCCTGAGTGACTCCATGCCTGAGTTACATGCCTATTTGCCTTCCGAATTGCTTCCTGTACCTGCCTGTTAACTTTTCTGTGTTTGTTTTCAAAGAACATGCAAATCTGTCTGAACACCAACGTTTAATAGTTTCTCACCATTTAAGAAAATATTCTTTTTTTCTATTCTTCCTTGCAAAGTGAATAACTTCATATTTCCCCATATTTTACTGCATCTGCCACCTTCTTGCTCATTAACTTACCTATGTAGCTTTGCAGACACTTTGTGCACCTCTTGCTTTCCACCCCACCCCACTCCCATTCCTCACCACATCCCTACCTTTGTGGCTTTCTCCTTTCAGATACCCAAGAACTGTAAACTGGACAGGCAGTGGTGGAAGAGAACGAGGTGGAAGAGCAGGAAGACAGTAATGAAGGAGAAATGCCATCACTCGCTCTCACATCGGTAGCCATCAGCTCAATTACTAATATGGCATGTACCTTACAGGATAGCTTAGAGGCAGGATATTCATGCGGTGAGACACTGGGCATGAGTGGCCGGCAGTCAGGGCAGGAGAGAAGGGTAGCAGAGGTGCCAGCTCGCGGGAGGATGAGACGTATGTGGGTTCTGCTGCAGAGGACTTAGGTGAGCACTTTGATGGGGTGGCACACAGGAAAAGGCTGATGGGTATGCACAATGTAATGTTTGGTGCATTGGCAGGCCTGCCAAAAAGCCTGCAATCAATGTCAAGGAGCATGGAGGAGTCTGGCACCAACTTGGAGCAGGGTTTTCTGCAGAGCTTGAAGCCCATCCTCTCCATAAGAACATAATAAATAGAAGCGAGAGACGGCCATTCGGCCCTTCGAGACCTCTCTGTCATTCAATAAGATCATAGGTGATCTTCTACCTCAACTCCACCTTCCCGTATTATCCCTATATCCCTTAATTCCCTTAGTACCCAAAAATCTATTGATCTCTGCATTGAATATACTCAATTATTGAGCTTCCACAGCTCCCTGGGATAGGGAATTACAAAGATTCACAACCCTCTAAGTGAAGACATTTCTCCTCATCTCAGTCCTAACTGGCTGACCCCTTATTCTGAGACCCAGCATCTACTCTGTCAAGTCCCTTAAGAATTTTGTGTTTAAATTAGATCCCTTCTCATTCTTCTAAATTTTAGGAAATATAGTCCTAGTCTACTCAATCTTTCCTCATAGGAGAATACCCTCATTCCTGGAATCAGTCTATTGAACCTTTGTTGCAGTCCCTCGAAGGCAAGTATACCCTTCCTTAGTTAAAGAGTGTTAGGAAAGTGCTTCCATTTTCTGTTAAGTTTTGAGGACTTGTGTTTTAAAACTGAAAAGGATTTCATGGACCTTTTTTTATAAGGGTCACTGAGAGGTTGTTTTGAAAACAACATTTACTGGAAGTCACCTGTCTTCAGGTAAGTACCCAGCCGGGATCTTTTGACCAGGGTAAAATGTTTACAGAGAAGTGACAGGTCAAGATTTATAGGGGTCAGGAGGCTTGAATGTTGAGATATTGTTTTCGGTTTCAATTTGAACAGTGTGTTGGGGTGTGAACTGTTTCGAAGGCAGTTGGGGAAAACCAGCCAAGTGAGCAGTCACCATCAGCACCATCTTCCATCTCTTTGAGAACTTCCTGAGAATCAATTGTAAGGAATAGAGAAACTGATGCTGCATTTCTCCTGAAAAGCCTGCCAGAAACCCCTGCTGTCACATTTTTCCTAGAAAGCCTGCCAAACTGATCTTCAATGTCGCCTGAAAAGAACTGCTCTAGAAAGATCCCAGTGATAGTCATCTATGCATTTTTGGGATGCCAAACTAAAAAGGGACAACTGACATCTTTCCATAGCTTCTCTTTTTTCTTCAAGAATTAGCAAGTATTTGGCAAAAGTATTCTTCTTGTCTTTTTTTTGTAGCAGCTCTAAAGAGAAAATCTCTATTTTTTTCAGTTAACCTGTGTGTGTGTGTGTGTGTGTGTGTGTGTGTGTGTGAGGGGAGCTAAGGTAAAGGGAACTTTCATATTTCAATCTGTGTGTTAATGCTTTGCTTTGTTACTGGTTATGTCCTATTTTATAATAAACTGATAATTTTGTTGTTTATTAAAGAAATCTGGTTGGTGTATTTTATTCTGAGATAGAGTAGAGTTTATAATTGACTGTATCAGTAACTGGGTAAACATTTAAATATATGTTGTGAACTGTGGAGAAGTGAAACTAGAAAAAACAGTGCACCCTTCCCACCTCAATCGTAACAGGAGACTAAAACTGTACACAGTATTCTAGGTGTGGTCTCACCAAGGCTCTATATAATTGTAGTAAGACAACTTTACTTTTATAATCGAATTCCTTTGTAATTCAGGTTAGCATACCATTTGCCTTCCTAAATGCTTACTGTACCCGCATGGTAGAGTAAGTGGTGGCCAACTCCAGGAGAAGACTTGCGGACCCAACATGATGTAGCGTCTGATGGCTGGTGTCTCTGCTTTCATTGCAGCACAAGCAGAAGACACCCAACATCTGGGTGCTGCAGTGAAGGCTGTGACTGAAGTCATGCCATGCAAGCTAGGTTGCTCTCATGCAAGCTCAGCTTTCTGCCATGCAGGCTCAGAATGCTGCCTTTATAGCTGCAGTACCATTATTCAAAGGAGCTTGAAGGGCCTCAGAGCAGTGCAGCAATCTGTCCTCCAACACATTGCTAAGATTGCTGAAGTGCCACCCTGGGGGAGTGGCAGTGGTGCCATGGAGCATCAAGCTTCTGCCCTCTCTCAAGATGACAGCATTCGTGCTCCCATCACTTCCAAACCAGCAGTGCCCTTACTGTTGACTGTCAACAAGTCAGTCCAGACTCCCGCTGCCCATGCCAAGGTGAAACATTCCGTAGCTGGACCTTCTGGGCCGAGAGCTGCTCGAAGTTGTCCTACAGGGCCATCTCCCCTATTGAAAGACAGCAGCCTTCCATCAGTCATGCTGCAGCCACTGGGATAGCACTGCATAGGAGCACTGACAAGAAAAAGGCACTAAGGGAATGCACAAGGGGGATTAGTTGACTTTTTATGAAATATGGCATGGTTTGATTTATAAATTTCATTTGGAAAGTTTATTTTGTGTTGAATTTTATTTTTGCAATGTGCCCAAGTGGACACAGGGATGTCAGTAACAGAGGAAAGGTGAGATGTGGTACTACTGGTGAATGGAGAATTGAGGTTTCATTTACTGTTATTACAATCATATGAATCAATCATGGTCAGCCCAGCCAGAAAGGAGCTGTGTTAGTTGCCTCCTCCCTTCCTCCTCCACCTGGGGATAATTTCACTGCTATTCTTCAAAATATTGTCATTGCATCTTTTACATCCACCTGAGATGGGAGACAAGGCCTCAGTTTAATGTATCATCCAAAAGATGGCACCTCCAACTGTGAAGCACTCCCTCAGTACTGCACTGGAGTGTCAGCTTTGATTTTTGCGTTCAAGTCCTGTTGTGGGACTTAAACCCACAACTTTCTGACTCAGAGGCGAGTGTCAAAAGATATCCCTTGTCTCCCAGTAGCCACCCTTTGGTTTCTTGTGGTGGCTTAAATGCAGATGGTACCGCAGACTGCCGCAGTATTAAGGATCATGACTGCTGCCAGAATACAGAGAATTGATCTTCATGGCACACTGCACATGGTCGCACACGAGCTGGATATTGAGGGAGTGGAATCTCTTTCAGTTGCAATACATCTGAGTTGACATACAGCACCCACAAAGCAACATGCATGCAGTCAATGGCACCCTGCCCTTGGGAAATCCTGCAATTCTTGCAAAGCCATGTGCTCAGTCAGCCTGCTTCTCTCTGGCAAGAGAGAATGAAATGTTTTCAGTTCTCTTGGAAAATTACAGCAAACGGGGAGATGTTGTAAATATTGCCCACTCCAACCTGCAAGGAGCCAGTGCTTTATAGCCAATGAAGTACTTTTGAAGGTAGTTACTGCTTTAAAGTAGGAAACATGACAGCCAATTTGTATACAGCAAGCTCCCACAAACAATAACATGATCATGGCCAGATAATCTGTTTTTGTGGTGTTGAGGGTTAACTATTGACCAGGACACTGGGTATATTTCCCTTGCTGTTCTTCAAAATAATGCCATGGGATCTTTTACATCCACTTGAGGGGGTAGATAGGGCCACAGTTTAATGTCACATCTGAAAGACAGCACCTCCAACGGTGCAGCACTCCCTCAGGACTGCATTGGAGTGTCAGCCATGACTTTTGTGCTCAAGTTCTGTAGTGCGGCTTGAACCCCAATCTCTGACTCTGAGGCCAGAGTGCTAACAACTGAGACATAGCTGTGGCTGGAGCAGGTGGCAGATTTCATTAAAGACCTCCTTAGTGAAGCGGAGATGTCTATCATACTGTTCCTTGCTGAGGTTCAGGTTGGAGAATTGCACCCTGAACACCTTGGATGGATGTGGCCGCTTGCTGAGAGCCCTTCTCCCCCTCCTCCTTCTCACTTGTCCTGCTCTGTGTTGCCTCTGTTTATTCTCCTTGTTATGCTATAGGCCAAGGGGGTTGCATGCTATTACACCCATGTCTGCTTGTGCAGCATCCTTGAAGTCAGGACAAGGTCCTTCAACACATGCCACGCCATTCCCTGTAGATTTCAGCAACTTTAAACAATTCTGAAAACCATCAAAAAGCAAGAACCAGCAGAAATCAATCAGTAACTAATCTGACAGTGGTTGATGATCCCTTTCAACAGTGCTGGTAGAAAGGTGTAGCACTGAAAAAGGCTATTTGGTCCATCAAGTCAGCATCAGTGCTTTTCTCCACTTAATCTAATCTCCATCCTTTGTTTGCTCCTTGTATCCTTTAGCATTTCTTGTTTTCAACCAACTAACCAATTGAAATAAAATAATTAATGGATTCTGCTTCAACAACAAATTGTGGCAAGAATTCTACCACCATCTGTGGAGAGGTAATTTTTTCTAATTCCCTTGTAATTCTTTTTGTTAAATGTCTTAAATTTATTCCCACTTATTGTCTCGCTGACTAGTGAAACAATCCAAGGCATAATCTTGAAGATCAGTTCATTGCTTAACCTTCTCAGCAACATACAAGCTGTCCGTGTATCCTTCTGCTGAAAAGGCAAATTATTTATTCAGAAATACAAGGCTTTAAAATGTATTTCCTTGCTGGATGAGCTCATCACACTGAGTTATTTAATCACACCACCACTCAGTGACATTTTCCTAATAGTACTTAAACATGCAGTTACGGAAAACTGTTTGATATGAGGACAGCCTTTCAAAATGTCACCACACTTCTCATGTTCCTGGATTAAACGAGTATTAAATCTTGTGTGTTAAAGCCTACAGACAGGTTACTATCTTCTTTTTGAAAAACTATTTTCAGGAAATCAGCTTTCAAAATATGTTCTCTATCTTTCTCAGCAGCTGGCATTACAAAATGACCGTGTAATGATATAAAGCAATTATACCAAAACATCATGAAGTATGACAGTGGTTGGTGAGAAGGAAGCTATACTTTACATTGAAATCTGTCTTGCAGTGTGATCGATACTTGTGTGTAGCTGTCTCAATGGAGTATTAAAGCTTTCCAATAGCTTTATAATTTTTACATTGTTGGACTTTATTTTGTTTACATTAAATTAAAACTTTCTCAATATTTCTCCCCAAACTCAGTTAACATGTTCACAATCACTCCAAAATCATCTTGCATTTCTCATCAAACAGCTAACAATACTGCTTTAGCTCTTTGTATTTACAGCTTCTGTTGAAATAACACAGCACTCGAATGGCCAGACCTTCAGCAGAAAATGACAAATTCTGTGCTGCCTTAAATATACAATCATGAACAAGATGATTGGGGGACAAGCTTTGGGCATCCTAAATTGGTACTTTTACATTTGTGAACAAACACCTGACAATTTTCTCAAATGTCAGCAGCATTATCATAAGACCAAGTAGCCATTATGTCTGAAAATATTCGGGCTGATATTCTGGTCCCATGGTCGGTAGTATCAGAATGGAACAATCAACCAGGTGCTGAGAGAACAGGTGAAGAGCGCTCCTGTAAAATTGCTGTCCACTGCATGCTGAGCATCATATTCTCACTTGAAATAGATGGGAACCCCCATTTTACTATTAAAATCAATGGAAATTAGTGCAGTGCATTAGCATAGGGCATTGTATTACATTGTTCATATAAAACAAATGATCTGAGTCAGTTACATTCTGGTCTGAAGGGGAGCTCATTATTTAGACCAAATATGCAAGTGGATTTTAACTGTAGGCTTGCGGCAGTTGAGTTGTTCAGTCTTTATTTTTGGAGGCTTTTGTCCCTGATATTTGTAGCAAGATTTATCATTCCTACCATCAAAATTATGGACATGAGGAAGATAATTTTAACTTACATTGCAGGGCGAAAATTGGCAAAAAGAAATACCATAGCACATTTTACACCCTGCCTGATTGAAAATCATGTTGGGGTAAAACAGGCCGCTGTTTGACAATTAACAGGTCTTTAGCCGAGCATTAGAAGTTAAAATTATTGGTATTCCTCTTTTTTTAGGGTTATTTGGAAGAAGAGGATGAAAGGAGGGATGAAAAACAGGTTCAATTAGACCAGAAGTAGACTCCCCTCACACAAACAACATATCTACAGAAACAAGCAGAGCTTCCAAGGAATGTCCAAGAAAAATTCACTTTGTTTCAGCATGGAGGCAATGGTGAATTCATACCAAATGCTTGAATAGAATCATAGAATAGTGAGAGCACAGAAGGAGGCCATTCGCTCAACATGTCCATGCTGGCTCTCTGCAAGAGCCACACTGCCGGACCCGCGCCCCTGCCTTTTCCCTATAGCCCTGCAATTTTTTTCTATTCCCATAATTACACAATTCCCTTTTGAAAGCCACATTTGAATCTGCCTCCACCACAATCTCAGGCAGTGCATTCCAGATCCTTACCACACACTGAGCAAAAATGTTTTCCTCATGGTGTCTTTGGTTCTTTTGCCAGTCACCTTAAATCAGTGCTCTCTGGTTCTCGACCCTTCCACCAATGGGAACAGTTTCTCCCTATCCTCTCTGTCCAGAACACTCATGATTTTTAACACCTCTACGAAAGTCTCCTCTGAACCTTCTCTCAGGAGAACAGTCGCAGATTCTCCAATCTATTCACATAACTGAAGTCCCTCATACCTGGAACCACTCTCATAAATATTTTCTGCGCTATCTCTAATGCTTTGGTGCCCAGAATTGAATGCAATACTCCATTTCAGGCTGAACCAGTGCTTTATAAAGATTTTCCATAACTTCCTTGCTTTTGTACTCTATACCTCTATTACCTCTATCTAGGCAGTAACCTAGGGGCTAAGAAGAGTGAGGAAATTAAGAATATTGATAGCAGACGAGAAAAAATATTGGAGAAACTTGAGGGACTAAAATCTGACAAGTCCCCGGGACCAGATGGCTTACATCCCAGGATTCTAAAAGAGATAGCTGCAGAAACAGTGGGTGCACTAGCTATGATTTTCCAGAATTCCTTAGATTCAGGAATGGTCCCATCAGATTGGAAGTTGACAAATGTTACACTGCTTTTCAAGAAAGGAGGTAGAGAGAAAACAGGGAACTACAGGCCAGTTAGCCTAACATCAGTTGTTGGGGAAATACTCAAAATTATTATTAAAGAACTCTTGACATTGCACTTGGAAAAGCATAGTATGATTAGAACAATGCAGCATGGTTTACTAAAGGGAGATCCTGTTTGACAAATTTATTGGAGATTTTTGAGGATGTAACTAGTAGGGTAGATAAAGGGGAACCAGTAGATGTAGTATACCTAGATTTTTAAAAGGCATTCGATAAGGTGCCACATAAAAGATTAATAGGCAAGATAAGGGCTCATGGTGTTGGGGGTAATATATTAGCATGGATAGAGGATTGGTTAACAGACAGGAAGTAGAGATTGGGCATAAATGGGGCATTTTCAAGTTGGCAGGCAATGAATAGTGGGGTGCTACAAGGATCAGTGCCGGGGTCTCAGCTATTTACACTCTATATTAATAACTTGGATGAAGAGACAGAGAGTAATGCATCTAAGTGTGCTGATGATACAAAGCTCGGTGGAAAGGTGGGGAGGACCTAGAGAGGTTGCAAAGAGATATAGACATGTTAATTGAGTGGGCAACGAGATGGCAAATGGAGTATAATGTAGGGAAGTGTGATGTTGTTCACTTTTGTCATAAAGTAGAAAAGCAGAATATTTTTTAAAAGGTGTGAAACTGGTAAGTGTTGATATTCAGAAAGACTTGGGGGTACTCGTAGAAGGAACGCACAAGGTTAACATGCAGATGTAGCAGACTATTAGGAAAGCAAATGGCATGTTGGCCTTTATTGCAAAGGGATTTGAGTACAGGAATAAAGAAGTCTTACTAAAATTGTACAGGGCTTTGGTGAGACCGCATCTGGAATACTGTGTGCAGTTTTGGTCTCCACATTTAAGAAAGGATATACTTGCACTGGAGACGGTGCAGCGGAGATTTACTAAATTGGTCCCTGGGATGAGGGGGTTGTCGTATGATGAGAGGCTGAGTAAATTGGGCCTATATTCTCTGGGATTTAGAAGAATGAGAAGTGATACAATTGAGACATACAAGGTTCTGAAAGAGCTTGATAGGGTAGAAGCTGAGAGATTGTTCCCACTGGTCAGGGAATCTAGAACACGGGGACACAATCTCAGGATAAGGGGCCAATCATTCAAGACTGAGATGAGGAGAAATTACTACACTCAATGGGTTGTGAATATTTGGAATTCTGTACCCCAGAGGGTTGTAGATGCTCCATCATTGAATACATTTAAGGCTGGGATAGATAGATTTTTGGTCTCGCAGGGAATCAAGGGATATTGGGATTGGGCAGGAAAGTGGAATTGAAGCCCAAGATCAGCCATGAACGTATTGAATGGCAGAGCAGGCTCGATGGGCCATAAGGTCTACTTCTGCTGCTATTTCTTGTGTTCTTGGGGAAGTAACAAGGAGGGTTGATGAGGGTAGTACATTTGATGTAGTCTATATGGATTTTAGCAAGGATTTTGATAAGGTCCTACATGGCAGACTGGTCACAAAAGTAAAGGCCCATGGGATCCAAGGCAAAGTGGCAAATTGGATCCAAAATTGGCTCAGAGGCAGGAAGCAAAGGGTAATGGTGGATGGGTGTTTTTGCGATTGGAAGACTGCTTCCAGTGGTGTTCCCCAGGGTTCTGTACTAGATCCCTTCCTTTTTGTGGTACATATCAATGCTTTGGACTTGAATGTAGGGGGTATGGTTAGGGAGTTTGCAGATGATACAAACATTGGCCATGTGGTTGATAATGAAGTAGAAAGTTGTAGATTGCAAGAAGATATCAAAGGACTAGTCAGGTTGACAAAACAGTGGCAAATGGAGTTCAATCCAGAGAAGTGTGAAGCAATGCATTTGGGGAAGGCTAACAAGGCAAGGGTATACACAAATGATAGGATACTGAGAAGTATAAAGGAAAAGAGGAGCCTTGGAGTGTATGACCATTTGGCCCATTGTGTACGCACCTGCCAACAAGGAGCCATCCAACCCAATCTCACTTGGACTCTTGGTCTGTACGCTTGTAGGTTATGGCACCTCAAGTGCATATCCAATTACTTTTCAAATGTTATGAGTGTTTCTGCCTCTACAACCCTTTCTGACAGTGAGTTCCAGATTCCCAGAACCCTCCAGGTGAAAAAAAAATAGCCATCAAATCCCCTCTAAACCTCTTCCACCAAATCTATGGCCACTTGCTTTGGAAATACAGCTCCAGGACCCTCCTAACGGAGACAGTGTAGCACTGCAGTTCCAGAGGCTTCGTAGTGGAGACAGTTCGGCACTGCAGCTCCAGGGTCCTTTGAGCCGAGAAAACTCAGCACTGCAGTGCTAGGGTCCACCTAGTGGACACATCTTGGCACTGCAGCTCATTGGTCACCCTAACGGAGACAGACAGGAACTGCAGCTCCAGGGTCCTCCTACTGGAGACAAATGGAAAATTCAGCTCCAGGGTCCTCCTAGTGGGGACAGTCTGGCACTGCAGCTTCAGGATCAGCCTGGGGTGGATGGGCCATTTCCTGATGCCAACGCCCCTGGTAAAATTGCAGCAGGGTGGGAAGGGATCGGGACTGGCACCGCCCACTTCCCAATCAATTTTATGGCATCTCTCCCACCTCCCACTTAATTTTACGGCACCCCACTGCCACCGGCCGCTCTTGTGTGGGGGCGTAAAATTTCGGCCATGGAGACAGGCCGCAAAGGCAGCTCCAGGATCTTCCTAGTGGAAACAGTCTGGATAAACAACTGCAGGGTGCTTCTAGTGGAGGTAACCTGGAACTACAGTTTCAGGGTCCTCCTCGTGGAGACAACCTAGCACAGCAGCTGTAGGGTCCTCCTAATGGAGCAACCTGCCACTGCAGCTCCAGGATCTTCCTAGTGGAGACATTCTGGGACTGCAGTTTCAGGACCCACCTAGCAGAGGCAGTCTAGCACTGCTCCTCCAGCTTCGCAGCCCCACCTTACCCGTAGCGGAGGTAACCTGTCACTACAGCTCCATAGTTCCAGCAGTGGAGGCAACCCAGCACTCAGCTCCAGGGTCCTCCTTGTGGAGACAATCCAGCAGTGTAGCTCCAGGATCCAAGAATCATAGAAAATTACAGCACATGTGGAGGCCATGTGGCCCATCGCCTATGCACCAGCTGACAGAGAGCCATCCTGACTAATCTTACTTTTCAGCTCTTGGTCCATAGCCTTGTAGATTACGGCTCTTCAAGTACATATCCAAGTGCTTTTCAAATCTTATGAGTCTGCCTCTAAGACCCTTTCATCAGTGAGTTCCAGATCCCCAGCACCCTCTGAGTAAAGAAAATTCCCTTGAATCCCCTCTAACAATCCTGCCTCTTACATAAAATGCTCCTAGGTTGTGGGCCCCTCAATTATAGGCAATAGGGCCTTGCTATCCACATTATCTAGTCCCTCATAATTTTATACACTTAGAATCATAGAATGATAGAATTGTTACAGCACAGATGGAGGCCATTCATCCCATCATGTCCATCCCAGCTCTCTGCAAGAGCAATTCACCAAGTCCCATTGCTCTGCCTTTTCCCCATAGCCCTGCAATTTTTTTCTCTTCCGATGATTATCCAATTCTCTTTGAAGGCTTCAATTTAAGTGGCCTCCACCACACTGTTAGGCAGCACATTCCAGGTCCAAACATCTCGCTGAATAAAAAGATTTCTATATTTTGCCATTTCTTCTTTTGCCAATCACCTTAAATCGGTGTCCTCCGGATTTCGATCCTTCCATTAACAGGAACAGTTTCTCCCTATCTAATCTGTCCAGACCCCTCATGATTTTAAACACCTCGACAAATCTCCTCTTAATCTTTTCTGCTCCAAAGAGAACAGCCCCAACTTCTCTAATCTATCCATGTAACTGAAGTTCCGCATCCCTGGAACAATTCTCATTAATCTTTTCTACAACCTCTCTCATGCCTTCATCTTCTTCCTAAAGTGTGGTGCCCAGAACTAGACATAATACTCCAGTTGAGGCTGAACCAGTGTTTTATATGTGTTTATAATAACTTCCTTGCTTTTGTATTCTATGCGCCTATTTATAAAGTCCAGGATCCCATATGCTTTATTAACCACTTTCTCAACCTGCCCTGCCACCTTTAATGATTTGTGTACATATACCCCCAGGTTCCTCTGCTCCTGAACCCCCTTTGGTATTACACCCTTTATTTTATATTGCCTTTCCTTGTTCTTATACCAAAATGAATTACTTCACACTTCTCTGCATTAAGTTCTTTCCACCAGCCAATCAATGTTCTCTTGAACAAAAACAAGAAATGCTGGATTCACTCAGCAGGTCTGGCAGCATCTGTGGAAAGAGAAGCAGAGTTAACGTTTCGGGTCAGTGACCCTTCTTCGGAATGTTCTCTTGAAGTTCATCACTATCCTCCTCATTGTTCACAATACTTCTAAGTTTTGTGTCATCCACAAGTTTTGAAATCATGCCCTGTACACCCAAGTCTAGGTCATTAATCTATATTAAGAAAAGCTGGGATCCTAACACCAACACCTACTGTGATATAGCTTTAACTGCTTTAATACGAGTTGACATACTATTGAATATGTAAATAGTTTCAGATACATCATCACAGGAAGTAATACAAGCTAACGTGTTATTTTTTATTCATTCATGGGATGTGGGCGTCGCTGGCTAGGCCAGCATTTATTGCCCATCCCTAATTGCCCTTGAGAAGGTGGCGGTGAGCTGCATTCTTGAACCACTGCAGTCCATGTGAAGTAGGTAGGTACACCCACAGTGTTGTAAGGAAGGGAGTTCCAGGATTTTGACCCAGCGACAGTGAAGGAACGGCGATATAGTTCCAAATCAGGATGGTGTGTGACTTGGAGGGGAACTTGCAGGTGGTGGCGTTCCCATGCATTTGCTGCCTTTGTCTTTCTAGTTGGTAGGGTGTGATACAGTAGTTGGAGCAGTGTTAGTCAGCAGGTCGTACGTGTACTGAAGAGCTATCCTGTAATTCTGTTATTCTGTAACAAAGAACCTTTCATTCAACTACCAATCATCCTCATAATGTTTGTTTTGTTTGTGTTAGAACACAATAACACAATATAGTGGCAGCAGAACACAACAGGGTAACAGCGATACAGATGTGCTCCACATATTAATAGCCATATTTGACACAAGCAGCGATCACAAGTGCAACATTGTGGAAAACAGCTTCTTCCATGTAAAAACATAAAAGCCTGGGACAACACTGAAGGAAGAAGCAGCAACGGTGTGACATAGGACCACCCTTGAGAATTGGAACTCCGAGAGAGTGTGAGTAACCAAAAGGGGGAGCTTGTTGAATGGTAGTCAGCCAGAAAGGTAGAGTTGCTGGTAGGATTGTGCTCAAAAGGGGAAAAATTAGCCTATCTGAATCAGGGCTATGAGAATGCACTGCCATTAAGCATCATGGTTTTCCTGCCAAAAGAGCTTTATGGGCAGAGTATCTCCATGCAGAGGCTGAAAGCCTGTGGCCACAGCCACAGAGGTTAGGGCATGGCAGAGGTCCAGTGCTGCAGGTGCAGGAGGCCTGCACTGTGTTTTCCTTGTCGGAAAGCTATTAAAAAGGAAATAATTTAAGGGGAAAGCTCTGGCAAAAGAATACTTGTAAGCGAGACCAAGGCGGACCAGCGGGGGACCGGCGAGTGGGATTTCCAGTGGCTTAAAAGAGGCTGCAAGAGGCCTGGGAAAGAGCGAGACCAAGGCGGACCTGCAAGGGGGCAAGCACCGGCAAGCAGGAGTTCCAGCAGCTTAAGAGAGGCTGTGAGAGGCCTGGGAAAGAGCAAGACCAAGGCGGACCTGCAAGGGGGCAAGCACCGGCGAGCAGGAGTTCCAGCAGCTTAAAAGAGGATGCGAGAAACCTGGGAAAGAGCAAGACCAAGGCGGACCTGCGAGGGGACAAGCACCGGCAAGCAGGAGTTCCAGCAGCTTAACAGAGGCTGTGAGAGGCCTGGGAAAGAGCAAGACCAAGGCGGACTTGCGAAGGGACAAGCACTGGCGAGTGGGAGTTCCAGCGGCTTAAACGAGGCATACTCTCACACAGTCTCACAGGGACAGTGAGAGAGTTCCATGACTGATGTCACAGTTCAGAAAGTGACACGTTGCAAGGGGAGGCAGCTGATTGGTAAATAGGAACAGGTTGGTATTTCTACCCTATTTTTACTACTTTCAATAGCTGAAGTAAAAGTAAAGGTAGGGACTTTAGATTGTAGTAGGGAGTGTTTGGAGTGGAATAAGGTCCCTAGCGTATAAAGTACTCTAAATTAAAGGGAGTAACTAAGGAACTTAATCTAAGGGTAAGTCATGGCAGGAGAGCTCAGCCCCGTGGCATGCTCCTCCTGCGCTATGTGGGAAATCAGGGATGCTTCCAGTGTCCCTGGCGACCATGTGTGCAGGAAGTGTGTCCAGCTACAGCTACTGGCTGACCGCATTTCACAGCTGGAGCTGTGGATGGATTCACTGTGAAGCATCCGCGGTGCTGAGGACATCATGGATAGCACATTTAGCGAGGTGGTCACACCACAGATAATGGCTGCACAGTTAGAAAAGGGATGGGCGACCACCAGGTGGAGCAGTAGGCGTAGGCAGGTAGTGCAGGAGTCCCCTGTGGCCATCTCCCTCTCAAACAGATATATCACTTTGAATACTATTGGGGGGATGGCCTCTCAGGGGAAAGCAGCAACAGCCTAGTTCGTGGCATCACGGATGGCTCTGCTGCACAGGAGGCGGGGGGTGGGGTGGGTGGAGACTGGGAGAGCCATAGTGATAGGAGATTCAATTGTAAGGGGAACAGACAGGCGTTTCTGTGGCCGCAAAAGAGACTAGAGGATGGTATGTTGCTTCCCTGGTGTTAGGGTCAAGGATGTCTCAGTGCAGCTGCAGGACTTTCTGAATGGGGAGGGTGAACAGTCATGGTACATGTCAGTACCAACGACATAGGTAAAACAAGGGATGAGGTTCTGCAAGATGAATTTAAGGAGTTAGGAGCTAAACTAAAAAGCAGGACCTCAAAGGTAGTAATCTCAGGATTAAAAACAAGAAATGCTGGAAATACTCAGCAGGTCTGGCAGTATCTGTGGAGAGAGAAGCAGAGTTAACGTTTCAGGTCAGTGACCCTTCTTCAGAACTGGCAAATATTAGAAATGTAAAAGGTTATAAGCAAGTAAAGCGGGGGTGGGGCAAGAGATAACAAAGGAGAAGGTGTAGATAGCACAAGGTCACAGAATAGCTGACCAGAAGGTCGTGGAGCAAAGGCAAACAATATTTTAATGGTGTGTTGAAAGACAAAGCATTAGTATAGATAGGGTGTTAATGGACTGAACAGCCGCAAGTACAAACATGAAAAAAAACAGTGGGTAAGCAAACTGAACAAACTAAGATGAAGTAAAATAAAATAAACACAAAAAATATAGAAAAAAAGGGGGAAAAAAATAATAATAAATAAATAAATAAAAATAAAAGTAAAATGGGGGGCCCATCATGCTCTGAAATTATTGAACTCAATATTCTGTCTGGCAGGCTGTAGTGTGCCTAATCGGTAAATGAGATGCTGTTCCTCGAGCTTGCGTTGATGTTCACTGGAACACTGCGGCAATCCCAGGACAGAGATGTGAGCATGAGAGCAGGGGGGAGAGTTGAAATGGCAATCTCAGGATTACTTCCTGTACCACGTGTTAGTGAGTATAGGAACAGGAGAATAGGCCAGATGAATGCATGGCTGGAGAAATGGTGCAGGAGCAAGGGATTTAGGTTCCTGAGACATCGGGACCCATTCTGGGGAAGGTGGGACCTGTACAAGTGGGATGGATTACACCCAGGCAGGACCAGAACCGGTATCCTTACAGGGGCTTTTGGTAGTGCTGTTGGGGAGGATTTAAATTCGAACGGCAGGGGGATGGGAACCTGAGTTGGGAGACTGAGGAGGGGGAAACAAGGATAGAAAGGAAAGACAGGAAACAAAAAGGCAAAAGTGGAAGGCATAGAAATCAAGGGCAGGAAACAAATAGGGCCATAGTGTGAAATAATGCTAAGATGACTAAGAATGTTAATAAGACAAGCCTAAAGGCATTATGTCTTAATGCGCAGTGTACTCGCAATAAGGTAAGCGAATTAACCACGCAAATAGATGCAAATGGATATGATATAGTTGCGATTACAGAGACATGGCTACAGGGTGACCAAGGATGGGAACTGAACATCCATGGGTATTCAATATTTAGGAAGGACAGGCAAAAAGGGAAAAGAGGCAGAGTAGCATTGTTAGTAAAAGAGGAAATCAATACAATAGTGAGGAAGGATATTAGCTCAGAGAATCCTGATGTGGAATCTGTATGATGGAGCTAAGAAACACCAAGGGGCAGAAAATGTTGGTGGGGGTTGTATATAGACCCCCAAACAGCAGTGGTGATGTAGAGGATGGTATTAAACAGGAAATTAGAGAAGCATGCAATAAGGGTATAACTGTAATTATGGGTGACGTTAATCTTATATTGACTGAGCAAACCAAATTAGCAATAATACTGCAGAGGAGAAATTCCTGGAGTGTGTACGTGATGGTTTTTTTGGACCAATACGTTGAGGAACCAGCTAGAGAACAGGCCATCCTAGACTGGGTATTGTGTAATGAGAAAGGATTAGTTAACAATCTTGTTGTGCAGGGTCCCTTGGGGAAGAGCGACAATAACATGATAGAATTCTTCATTCAGATGGAGAGTGAAGTAGTTGAATCCGAAACTAGGGTCCTGAATCTCAATAAAGGAAACTATGAAGGTATGAGGCCTGAGTTGGCTATGATAGATTGGGGAACATTACTTAAAGGGTTGACAGTGGATAGGCAATGGCCAGCATTTAAAGAGCGCATGGATGAATTACAACATTTGTTCATTCCTGTCTTGTGCAAAAATAAAACAGGAAGGGTGGCTCAACTGTGGCTTACAAAAGAAATTAGGGATAGTATTAGATCCAAGGAGGAGAAATATAAAATGGCCAGAACAAGCAGCAGACCTGAGGATTGGTAGCAGTTTAGAATTCAGCAAAGGAGGACAAAGGGATTGATTAAGAAAGGGGGAAAATACAGTATGAGAGTAAGCTTGCAGAGAACATAAAAACTGACTGTAAAATATTCTATAAATATGTGAAGAGAAAAAGATTAGTGAAGACAAATGTGGGTCCCTTACAGTCAGAAATGGGAGAACTTATAATGGGGAACAAAGAAATTGCAGACCAATTAAATACATACTTTAGTTCTGTCTTCACAAAAGAGGACACAAATTACCTCCCAGAAATGTTGGGGAACATAGGGTCTAGTGAGAAGGAGGAACTGTATGAAATCAGTATTAGTAGGGAAATGGTGTTAAGGAAATTGACGGGATTGAAGGCTGATAAATCACCAGGGCCTGATAATCTACATCCCAGAGTACTTAAAATAGTAGATGCATTGTAGTACTAGAAATAGTAGATGCATTGCTGATCATTTTTCAAAATTCTATTGACTCTGGAACAGTTCCAATGGATTGAAGGGTAGCTAACGTAACCCCACTATTTAAAAAAGGAGGTAGAGAGAAAACAGGGAATTATAGACTGGTTAGCCTGACATCAGTAGTGGGAAAAATGCTAGAGTATCATAAAAGATGTAATAGCAGAGCACTTGGAAAACAGTGACAGGATCGGACAAAGTCAATGTGGATTTACGAAAGGGAAATCATGCTTGACAAATCTACTGGAATTTTTTGAGGATGTAACTAGTAGAATAGATAAGGGAGAACCAGTGGATGTGGTTTATTTGGACTTTCAGAAGGCTTTCGATAAGGTCCCACATAAGATATTAGCTTGCAAAATTAAAGCACATGGGATTGGGGGTAAGTTACTGCTATGGATAGAGAACTGGCTGGCAGACAGGAAACAAAGAGTAGGCATAAACGGATCTTTTTCCAAGTGGCAGGCAGTGACTAGTGGGGTACTGCGGGATCAGTGCTAGGACCCCAGCTTTTCACAATATATATTAATGATATAGATGAAGGAATTAAATGTAATATATCCAAGTTTGCAGATGACACAAAGCTGGGTGGGAGTGTAAACTGTGAGGAGGATGCAGAGAAGCTCCAATGTGATTTGGACAGGTTGAGTGGGTGGGCAAATACATAGCAAATGCAGTATAATGTGGATAAATGTGAAGTTATCCACTTTGGAGGTAAAAACTGGAAGGCTTATCTGAACGGCGATAGATTGGGAAAGGGGGAGGTGCAGCGAGACCTGGGTGTCTTTGTGCATCAGTCGCTAAAAGTAAGCATGCAGGTGCAGCAAGCAGTTAAGAAGGCAAATGGTATGTTGGCCTTCATAGCGAGAAGATTCGAAGAGAGGAGCAAGGATGTCTTGCTGCAGTTATACAAGGCATTGGTGAGACTACACCTTCTTGAGTATTGTATGCAGTTTTGGTCTCCTTATCTGAGGAACAAAGAACAAAGAAAATTACAGCACAGGAACAGGCCCTTCGGCCCTCCAAGCCTGCGCTGATCCAGATCCTCCATCTAAACATGTCGCCTATTTTCTAAGGGTTTGTATCTCTTTGCTTCCTGCCCATTCATGTATCTGTCTAGATACATCTTAAAAGACGCTATTGTGCCCGCGTCTACCACCTCCACTGGCAACGTGTTCCAGGCACCCACCACCCTCTGCATAAAGAACTTTCCACGCATATCCCCCCTAAACTTTTCCCCTCTCACTTTGAACTCGTGACCCCTAGTAATTGAATTCCCCACTCTGGGAAAAAGCTTCTTGCTATCCACCCTGTCTATACCTCTCATGATTTTGTACACCTCAATCAGGTCCCCCCTCAACCTCCGTCTTTCTAATGAAAATAATCCTAATCTACTCAACCTCTCTTCATAGCTAGCGCCCTCCATACCAGGCAACATCCTGGTGAACCTCCTCTGCACCCTCTCCAAAGTATCTACATCCTTTTGGTAATGTGGCGACCAGAACTGCACGCAGTATTCCAAATGTGGCCGAACCAAATTCTTATACAACTGCAACATGACCTGCCAACCCTTGTACTCAATACCCCGTCCGATGAAGGAAAGCATGCCGTATGCCTTCTTGACCACTCTATTGACCTGCGTTGCCACCTTCAGGGAACAATGGACCTGAACACCCAAATCTCTCTGGACATCAATTTTCCCCAGGACTTTTCCATTTACTGTATAGTTCACTCTTGAATTGGATCTTCCAAAATGCATCACCTCGCATTTGCCCTGATTGAACTCCATCTGCCATTTCTCTGCCCAACTCTCCAATCTATTTATATTCTGCTGTAATCTCTGACAGACCCCTTCACTATCTGCTACTCCACCAATCTTAGTGTTGTCTGCAAACTTGCTAATCAGACCACCTATACTTTCCTCCAAATCATTTATGTATATCACAAACAACAGTGGTCCCAGCGCGGATCCCTGTGGAACACCACTGGTCACACGTCTCCATTTTGAGAAACTCCCTTCCATTGCTACTCTCTGTCTCCTGTTGCCCAGCCAGTTCTTTATCCATCTAGCTAGTACGCCCTGGACCCCATGCAACTTCACTTCCTCCATCAGCCTACCATGGGGAACCTTATCAAACGCCTTACTGAAGTCCATGTATATGACATCTACAGCCCTTCCCTCATCAATCAACTTTGTCACTTCCTCAAAGAATTCTATTAAGTTGGTAAGACATGACCTTCCCTGCACAAAACCATGTTGCCTATCACTGATAAGCCCATTTTCTTCCAAATGGGAATAGATCCTATCCCTCAGTATCTTCTCCAGCAGCTTCCCTACCACTGACATCAGGCTCACCGGTCTATAATTACCTGGATTATCCCTGCTACCCTTCTTAAACAAGGGGACAACATTAGCAATTCTCCAGTCCTCCGGGACCTCACCTGTGTTTAAGGATGCTGCAAAGATATCTGTTAAGGCCCCAGCTATTTCCTCTCTCGCTTCCCTCAGTAACCTGGGATAGATCCCATCCGGACCGGGGACTTGTCCACCTTAATGCCTTTTAGAATACCCAACACTTCCTCCCTCCTTATGCCGACTTGACCTAGAGTAATCAAACATCTGTCCCTAACCTCAACATCCGTCATGTCCCTCTCCTCGGTGAATACCGATGCAAAGTACTCGTTTAGAATCTCACCCATTTTCTCTGACTCCACGCATAACTTTCCTCCTTTGTCCTTGAGTGGGCCAATCCTTTCTCTGGTTACCCTCTTGCTCCTTATATATGAATAAAAGGCTTTGGGATTTTCCTTAACCCAGTTTGCTAAAGATATTTCATGACCCCTTTTAGCCCTCTTAATTCCTCGTTTCAGATTGGTTTTACATTCCCGATATTCTTTCAAAGCTTTGTCTTTCTTCAGCCTCCTAGACCTTATGTATGCTTCCTTTTTCCTCTTAGCTAGTCTCACAATTTCACCTGTCATCCATGGTTCCCTAATCTTGCCATTTCTATTCCTCATTTTCACAGGAACATGTCTCTCCTGCACGCTAATCAACCTCTCTTTAAAAGCCTCCCACATATCAAATGTGGATTTACCTTCAAACAGCTGCTCCCAATCTACATTCCCCAGCTCCTGCCGAATTTTGGTATAGTTGGCCTTCCCCCAATTTAGCACTCTTCCTTTAGGACCACTCTCGTCTTTGTCCATGAGTATTCTAAAACTTACGGAATTGTGATCGCTATTCCCAAAATAGTCCCCTACTGAAACTTCAACCACCTGGCCGGTCTCATTCCCCAACACCTGGTCCAGTATGGCCCCTTCCCGAGTTGGACTATTTACATACTGCTGTAGAAAACCTCCTGGATGCTCCTTACAAATTCTGCTCCATCTAGACCTCGAACACTAAGTGAATCCCAGTCAATGTTGGGAAAATTAAAATCTCCTATCACCACCACCCTGTTGCTTCTACATCTTTCCATAATCTGTTTACATATTTGTACCTCTATCTCACGCTCGCTGTTGGGAGGCCTGTAGTACAGCCCCAACATTGTTACCGCACCCTTCCTATTTCTGAGTTCTGCCCATATTGCCTCACTGCTCGAGTCCTCCATAGTGCCCTCCTTCAGCACAGCTGTGATATCCTCTTTGACCAGTAATGCAACTCCTCCACCCCTTTTACCTCCCTCTCTATCCCGCCTGAAGCATCGATATCCTGGGATATTTAGTTGCCAATCATGCCCTTCCCTCAACCAAGTCTCAGTAATAGCAATAACATCATACTCCCAGGTACTAATCCAAGCCCTAAGTTCATCTGCCTTACCTACTACACTTCTTGCATTAAAACAAATGCACCTCAGACCACCAGTCCCTTTGCGTTCATCATCTGCTCCCTGTCTACTCTTTCCCTTAGTCATGCTGACTTCATTATCTAGTTCCTTACAGGCTTTAGTTACTACCTCCTTACTGTCCACTGACCTCCTCATTTGGTTCCCATCCCCCTGCCACATTAGTTTAAACCCTCCCCAACAGCGTTAGCAAAAGCACCCCCAAGGACATTCGTTCCAGTCCGGCCCAGGTGTAGACCGTCCAATTTGTAATAGTCCCACCTCCCCCAGAACCGGTCCCAATGTCCCAAAAATCTGAACCCCTCCCTCCTGCACCATCTCTCAAGCCACGCATTCATCCTGACTATTCTTTCATTTCTACTCTGACTATCACGTGGCACTGGTAGCAATCCTGAGATTACTACCTCTGAGGTCCTACTTTTTAACTTGGCTCCTAACTCCCTAAATTCTGCTTGTAGGACCTCATCCCGTTTTTTACCTATATCATTGGTGCCTATGTGCACAACGACAACTGGCTGTTCACCCTCCCCTTTCAGAATGTTCTGCAGCCGATCTGAGACATCCCTGACCCGTGCACCTGGGAGGCAACATACCATTCGGGAGTTTTGTTTTCGACCACAGAACCGCCTATCTACTCCCCTTACAATCGAATCCCCTATGACTATAGCCCTTCCACTCTTTCTCCCGCCCTTCCGAACAGCAGAGCCAGCCACGGTGCCATGAACCTGGCTACTGGAAGGATGTTCTTGCTATGGAGGGAGTGCAGCGAAGGTTCACCAGACTGATCCCTGGGATGGCAGGACTGACGTATGAAGAGAGATTAGGTCGATTAGGCTTGTATTTGCTGGAGTTTAGAAGAATGAGAAGGGATCTCACAGAAACCTACAAAATTCTAACCGGACTGGACAGACTAGATGCAGGAAGGATGTTCCCGATGATGGGGGAGTCCAGGACCGGGGGTCACAGTCTAAGGATAAGGGGTAAGCCATTTAGGACTGAGATGAGGAGAGATTTCTTCACCCAGACAGTGGTGAACCAGTGGAATTCTCTATCATGGAAAGCAGTTGAGGCGAAATCATTAAATATATTCAAGAAAGAGTTAGATATAGTTCTTAGGGCTAAAGGGAGCAAGGAATACAGGGAGAAAGCGGGAACAGGTTACTGAGTTTGGATGATCAGCCATGATCGTATTGAATGGCAGAGCCGGCTCGAAGGGCCTACTCCTGCTCCTATTTTTTTCTATGTTTCTAAGATGTTTTGAGACCATTACCACAAAATACCCAGTGATGAATTGGAAAGTGCTGGATATCCTTCATGAATTCCAACTTTTTCCAACAGTGTATGGAGTCATGCTTTTTAGATTTTGCAGTCACAGAACTTGACAGGCAAGCTATAAAAATAAAGATAGTGTTTGGTAATAAAGTTCTCCATTGCATCTACCCTCTGGACTGTCAGAAGCAGATCAGTAAGACCATCTAAACTCTGTACAATGCCGGAAAACCAATTAAAAGTCAAGGTCAATTTCAAGATCCATTGACTGAAGCTGATGGTCTATAGACAACAGCCCAAAGAAACTATTGACCAGTTTGTCAGTAGATGCCAGGAAAAAGGCAGAATGCAATTTCTCAGATGCAGGACTCTCCAAGAGAATAATGGAGTTGGTAATCACATCAACTCCAACAGAGGCACACCAAAAGGATCTGCTTGAAAAGAAAAAAGGTTATGATATTGACAGTCCCCTCAAAGATGGCAGAAAATATGAGGTCATAGCTACGAGTAGGCAATGTATACAAGTACTTGGAGCAGCAACAACCATAGGTAAGATAGGGAAGGCTCCTTGACAGGGCAAAGCAATTGACAAGTGCAGTACAACCATAAAACTGTCCTGCATTCAGAGACACTTGCAAGGTGTATGGTCTAAAGGGACACTGGGCAAGACTGTGTAGAAAATCTGGCAGTGAAAAGCACTCAGAAACCACAGCTCAATAAAGAACAGATGTTGCCTAGTGACGAGAATAAAAAAAGTGTTCACGAAATACCAGTTTAAACACAGGCTTGTCCATGAGATAGGCAAACACCTGGACAGCAAAGGAGGCACAGAAAATGAACAAGCTTTCCACATGATGACAGTCAGATAGCATATGGGTGCAATTACACAACTGGAAACCTTCACCACAATAGAAATTATACGTCCTAACAAAAGTGGCAAGCACATGCTACGACTGAAGATAGATACTGGGCTGAGCGCCAACATTTTATCACTGCACCTACTCAAAGACATGCACCTTGCGAATTGGGAGTCTGTGTTACAGTCAACAAAAGCTAGACTCTCTGCATATAATGGTTCACCAATCAACTGTGTGGGAGCATTCACACTGGAAGTACAGATATGGAGCTCTGCATGGTCACCACAAGTCTTCAATTTTGTTTACATCAATGGTCTAGTGGTATCAGGATTACCAGCATGCAGCGAACTCTGGATCATGATGATTCATTAGATCTTTAAAGTGCCAATGCCAGACAATCAAGGCAAGTGCGACCCCACTGAGTCCATTCAAGATCTGAACCAGAAGGACCCGAACAGATGTGACACCATGGGCAGTTTTATAGGAGATGCTGTTCTTCATCTGAAAGACCACACAGTTCCCTCCATAGATCCACTATAGAAATGCAGTGTCCACATAAAGGACAAACTAAAGACTGAGCTTGACACAATGGAATCACAAGATATTATGCTCCATGTTCAGCAAAACACTGATTAGTGTAGCTCTATAACCACTGTAATTACGAAAGATGGTACCATTAGAGTATGCCTGGATCCAGAAGATTGAATCAAGCACTCAAAAGATATCCTTACAAAATTCCTACTTTAGAAGAGCTCAACCCAAGTTTTGCTATAGCCAGGTTTTTCTTGCATTTGGATGCGAAACATGGATGCTGGTCAGTTCACCATTCTGAAAATTCACAGGAACTAACAACTTTCAGAACACCATTTGGAAGGTATTGCTTTTTATAGTTACCATTTGGTTTGTCAGTGAATCAAGACCTGTTCTAAAAGCATATGGATCGCATTACTGAGAGTGTTCCTGGCTGTGTTTGCATTGCAGATGACCAAGGAAGAGACTGACAGGAATCTTCACATTCCAATGGAGAGAGCTGGAACAGAAGGTATCATGTTTAATAGCAAAAAAAACGCTATCAATGTGAGCTTTTTTTTTCAGTTCACTATATTCTGACACTGGAATACGAGCGGATCCCAGTAAAGTTCAGGATGTACAATCAATGCCTACTCCTCAAGACAAGGACTATTTAGGGATGTTTGGGCCTGTTTAAATTTTTAGTACCGTATTTCTCGAATTTCACTGAGAAAGCATCATCGCTGCTCAAGAAAGATATGCCATTCTTGTGGCACAAAATCATCAACATGTGTTCGATACGTTAAAACAGTCACTTTCTGCTGAAGCATGTTTGAAATATTATGACCCAAGGAAAGAAAGTAAACTCAAAGTAGATGCTTCACAAAAGGGTTCTGGAGCATGTCTGTTAAGGAACGTTGGCAAATTGCATTTAGTTCTAAAGGTTTGTCACCCATGAAGGCAAACTATTCAAACAAAGAGCAAGAAACATTTACAATAGTGTTTGGTATCATCAGATTTCATACATACTTATTTGGCAAACGCTTTATTGTCGAGACTGATCACAAGCCATTGGCAATGATTTGGCATAAACCACTCACCAGTGCACCACCTCAACTCCAAAGGCACAGGTACAGGGATACAATTCAATATAAACCTGGAAACCTCATGGTTATGTTTGACACAATGAGCAGACTACCAAACCCCAGGAAGACAGAAGATATACCACCAGGTGTCAAAGTGAATGAAGCAGATATTGAAATAGAAGGTGTTTACAATATTGACCTAATGCAATTTGGACAAAAGAAACGTGAAGAGCTCCAAGAGGAGACTTCCAGAGATCCTGTCCTAAAGGCAGCTTATCATCAATGGATCACCAGATGCAATGCAAGAGATTCCCACAGACTTCAGAACCTTTTGGCCATATTGTGACGAATTAGGGACACCAAGTGGAATCATCTTCAAAGGTAGACAAGTGCAGATACCTAAAATACCTCATCAATACTTCCATACAAGGTGAAGGGTAGGATCAACAAGTCCAGGGAACCCTGGATGTCTAGGGATATATGGGATTGGATCAGGAAAAAAAAGGAGGCTTATGGCAGATTCAGAGCGCTGAAAACAGCGGAGGCCCTACAGGAGTATAGAAAGTGTAGGGAGGTACTTAAAATAGTAATTAGGAGAGCGAAGAGGGGACATGAAAAAACACTGGTGGGCAAGATAAAGGAAAAACCTAAGGTGTTTTATAAGTATATTAAGGGCAAGAGGATAAGCAGGGAAAGAGTAGGGCCAATTAGGGACCAAAGTGGCAATGTGTGTGTGGAGCCGGAGGACATAGGTGAGGTTTTAAATGATTATTTTTCATCTGTGTTCACTATGGAGAAGGACGATGTAGGTGTAGAGATCAGGGAGTGGGATTGTGATATACTTGATCACATTAGCATTGAAAGGAAGTACATATTAGCTGTTTTGGCGGGCTTAAAAGTGGATAAATCCCCAGGCCCAGATGAGATGTATCCCAGGCTATTATGTGAGGCAAGGGAGGAAATAGCAGGGGCTCTGACACAAATTTTCAAATCCTCTCTGGCCACAGGAGACGTACCAGAGGATTGGAGGACAGCGAATGTATTACCATTATTCAAGAAGGGTAGCAGGGACAAACCAGGTAATTACAGGCCGGTGAGTCTAACATCAGTGGTTGGGAAACTATTGGAAAAAATTCTGAGGGACAGGATTAATCTCCACTTGGAGAGGCAGGGATTAATCAGGGATAGTCAGCATAGCTTTGTCAGGGGGAGATCGTGTCTAACTAACTTGATTGAATTTTTCAAGACTAGATGTGGAGATGAGGGTAAAGCAGTTGACGTAGTCTACAGGGACTTCAGTAAGGCTTTTGATAAGATCCTGCAAGGGAGATTGGTTAAGAAGGTAAGAGCCTATGGGATCCAGGGCAATTTGACAAATTGGATCCACAATTGGCTTAGTATCAGGAGGCAGAGGGTGATGGTCAAGGGTTGTTTTTGCGAGTAGAAGCCTGTGACCAGTAGTGTACCACAGGGATCAGTGCTGGTACCCTTGCTGTTTGTAGTGTACATTAATGATTTAAATGTGAATATAGGAGGTATGATCAGTAAGTTCGCAGATGACATGAAAATTGGTGCCTTAGATTACAGGACAATATAGATGGGCTGGTAAGATAGGCAGAGCAGTGGCAAATGGAATTTAATCCTGAGAAGTGTAAGGTGATGCATTTTGGGAGGACTAACAAGGTTAGGGAATATACAATGGATGGTAGGACCCTAGGAAGTACAGAGGGTCAGAGGGACCTTGGTGTACTTGTCCATAGATCACTGAAGGCAGCAGCATAGGTAGATACGGTGGTTAGGAAGGCATGTGGGATACTTGCCTTTATCAGCCGAGGCACAGAACATAAGAGCAGGGAGGTTATGATGGAGCTGTATAAAATGCTAGTTAGGCCACAGCTGGAGTACTGTTCTGGGCACCAACTATAGGAAGAATGTGATTGCATTGGAGAGGGTGCAGAGGAGATTCACCAGAATGTTGCCTGGGTGGAGCATTTCAGCTATGAAGAGAGACTGAAAAGGCTGGGGTTGTTTTCCTTAGAGCAGAGAAGGCTGAGAGGGGACATGATTGAGATATACAAAATTATGAGGGGCATTGATAGGTTAGTTAGGAAGAAACATTTTCCCTTAGTGGAGGGGTCAATAACCAGGGGGCATAGATTTAAGGTAAGGGGCAGGAGGTTTAGAGGGGATTTGAGGAAAAAATATTTCACTCAGAGGGTGTTTGGAATCTGGAACGCACTGCCTGAAATGATGGTAGAGGCAGTAACCCTCACAACATTTGAGAAGTATTTAGATGAGCTTTTGAAACGTCATAGCATACAAGGCTACAGACCAAGTGCTGGAAAATTGGTTTAGAATAGTTAGGTGCTTGATGGCCAGCACACACACGAGGGCCGAAGGGCCTCTTTCTGTGCTGTATAACTCTATGACTCTATCAAGATATCCTTCCACAATTACATCAAGGTCACATGGACATTGAAAGATCAAGACGATTTGCATGTGAGACAGCTTCTTTGTCCCCAGGTGTTAATACCTGCCTGGTTTGTTTGTAAATTACCAACAATCCAAAAGTCTGGGAGAGCGAAACTTCAGATGTTAGTGCTGTAGTCTCTGTTTCTCTGTTTTCAAAAGACAGTCTCTGATCTGTGTTCTCTGTTGTCCTGGTAACCTTTCGCAGAGTGGAGATGAGGTCAACTGACCTTCTGGACACCATCTTGAACTTTTAAAAATCACAATTTTTAAGGCTTTCCCCACAAGGAGGACCTTGGAGTTGCATTGCCAGCCTCTCTTCACGAGGAGGATTCTGGAGCTGCAGTGCCAGTCTATCTCCACTAGGAAGACACTGGAGCCGCAGTGCCAGACTGTATCCACTAGGAGGCCCACTGAGCAGCAATGCCGGACTGTCTCCATGAGGAGGATCCCGGAACTGCAGTGCTGAATTTTCTCCTCTAGGAGGACATTGGAGCTGCACTACCGGATTGTCTTCACTCAGAGGTTCTTGGATTTGTCCACTTGGAGGATCCTAGAGCTGAATTGTTTCCACTCGGAGGCCCCAGGAGCTGCAGTGCCCGACTGCCCCCACCAAGAGGATCCTGGAGCTGCAGTGCCAGAATCTCTCCACTAGGAGGACTCTGGAGCTGTAGTTCCTGTCTGTCTCCACAAGGAGGACCCTGGAGCTGCAGTGCAGGACAGTCTCCACAAGGAGGACCCTGGAGTTGTTGTTCCTGCCTGTCTCCACAAGGAGGACCCTGGATCTGCAGTCTCCACTAGGAAGTAGAGCATGGCTACCTGACCCGAACCCAATGGGACCCGATGACATGTGTCTGGTTTGGGTCGGGTCGCTCTTCCAGGTCCAGCTTTCGGACTTGGGTCAGGCCGGACCGGATCTGTGTCAGACACACACCTTTTGCTCTGCTGGGAGGAAAACGGAAGTAGAGTAAGTAAGTAAGCGTTAAAATTTGAAAAACCTGCCTGAGCTGGGAGTCCGGGACGTCAAGGAGGGAAACGTGCATCCAGACTCCACAGACTCTGAGTCTGCGCAGTGAGCGAGTGAGCGTCTCTATGAGGTTATCACCCTCATGCTGTAGCTTCCTTCCATTCCATCCATCCAAGAGTGATAAGTACAGTGAGTGCATTATGGATGTAAAACGAATGCTGTCAGCCGGAGAATATTTAGCAGTGGAAAGTCCTGTAGCTGGAAAAGGTAAATCTCCTGTTTGGAAACATTTCAATGCTGTTGTTTTCCGTGATAGTAAAAGTTCAACTGGATTTGTACAATGCAAATCTTGCAAACTTTGACTAAAATACGACAGCAACAAGACAGGAAATTCATCTTTGCAGTGGCACACTGAAAAAGGTTGTACTCAACCTGCAGCAGGGCCAAGTCAGTCATACATAACTTAATTTGTATAGACGAGCGAAAAAGCCATACCCACTCACAAGAAATCACAAATTACAGACAAATGCGTGAGTCTCTGTTGCAAGGATATTCGACTTTTCCAAACTGTCTCTGGTGAAGAGTTTGTTGAGCTAGCACAAGAGCTTATCAATGTGGGTGTTACATACGGTCAAGTATCAGCATCAAGTGTGTTACCAAATCCAACTACAGTTTCGAGAAGGTGTCGTGATGTGGCTGAAGAAAAGAGAAAACAACTAATTTCTTAGATTACTGACATACTGAAGGATGTGAACGTGGGAATGACAACTGACATGTGGATGGACGACTATCGTAAAATCCATTATATGTCGATAACTTGTCATTACATCACAGTAGATTTTCAACTTAATGTCAAAGTTTTAACAGCAGCAATGTTTCCACTGGAGGATGCCAAAACTGGCGAAAACATCAGGCGTGAGATTTTAAAGCTGCTAATGAATACTTTTGGATTCGACCCAGCAAATTTAAATAAATTAGTCTGGGTGACAGATCAAGACACTAACATAGTGCTTGCTCTTAGACCATATCAATGCCTGGATTGTCAGGACCATGTATATAACACGGTTCTTCGACATTCACTTGATACAAAGGAATTAGCTTCCGAAGCTTCGGATGTTGTAGAAACTATATATCATGCCAAAGCCTTGGTGACATACGTTAAACAGTCTGGTCTTGCTGCACAGTTATCTAAAACTTTAAATCCAACGGCAGAAACGAGGTATAGTAGTGTGTATCTGACACTGAATTCAATTCAGGATATTTATCATGAGCTGCACGAGAAACTGGAACAGCATGAGGTAAACTACAGGCTGGAAAACATTGCCCCCAATGTCTTGCAGTTTTTGGTTGATTTCCTCTGACCATTTTATGAAGCTCAGAGGAAACTGGAGGGAAGACCAGTATCCTACGTTGAACCTGGTAATTCCGTGGTTTGAGAAACTTAAACGACTCTGTAAGCCACTTTCTTCAAGCAGTTGTCAGGCAATGGCATAGAGAGTGGCTTCTGCAGAAAGTTGAAGTAAATGCCCGTGCACAAGATAGCAACATTTCTCTGGCCTAAATTAAATTGGCTGCAAATGTTGTCCAGCCATGATAGGGACAGTTCATTCTGAAGTATGCAGATGTATCAACAACTTTAGAACAGAAGACACTGTGAAGGAAATAAAAGTAGTTGACGATGAACCTACAGCTTCCAAAAAAGCACTGACCGAATTTGCTGAATGGGAGAATGTTCATGAAGAAATGGACACAAATGGTGAAGTGCAGCAGTACGCAGCACAGAGGCCTGCTGTGTTGGTGATGCAAACAAGCGTGATCTGTTGGGCTGGTGGAAGGAACACAATGTTGCATATCCTAAATTGGCCAGGCTGGCTAGAAGTATAAAATAAAAGCAAAATACTGCAGATGCTGGAAATCTGAAATAAGAACAAGAAATGCTGGAAATACTCAACAGGTCTGGCAGCATCTGTGGAGAGAGAAGCAGAGTTAACATTTCAGGTCAGTGACCCTTCTTCAGACCTGAAACGTTAACTCTGCTTCTCTCTCCACAGATGCTGCCAGACCTGTTGAGTATTTCCAGCATTTCTTGTTCTTATTTCAGATTTCCAGCATCTGCAGTATTTTGCTTTTATTTTACTACTAAATCAAATGTTCACCTAACTGCCTATTGGGTGCTTCGTTGGAGTAGGCTATTTGTTTTCTTTTCAATCTACGTTTTGACATGATTTGTTTCTGTTTTATCTTGTTATTATCACAGTGCTGTTGGTGGGAGCTTGCTGTGGGCAACGGCTGCTGCGTTTCCTTCTTTACAACAGTGACTACAATTCACAAAGTCCTTCATTGGGTGGAAAGTGGTTTGGGACGGCCTGAGGTTGTGAAAGATGCTAGAGAAGTGCAAGTCTTTCTTCGTAGAGAGAAAATGGATAATCTCATGAGAAGACAGTTTAAACATCATGAGGGAGTCAAGATGTTGTTTGAAAGTCTTGGCAGAGACAGGCTGATATTTCTGACAGAAAAGAAAAATACTATGTGTATTTGAAAGTTATCTTCAAAAACGTATTTCGGCTCCTAGAGGTGGGATCTTTAATTATGTGTACTCAAGGAGTTGGAAGAAAGATGTTCAATAAATTTATAACTGTATTTGATCAGTTAAATTATTTGTTTTGCATTTTAATACTTCAAATCAGGGCTTCTGGGATGCTTTATCTCTTCTAACACTGAACTGCAATCTTACAGAGGAACAAGACAGTCCAGTATGTAAAAGCAATTAACAAGCAGTGCTTGCTGATTGTAAATTTTTCTAACACTGCCAGATAAACAAAGATCTCAAAGGATAGATGAAAGCTTTAGAGGGTTGAGATTCCTCCATGACATCAAATAATCTAGGGTAAGAATACTTTTTTTTTAAGTGATATTAACCTTCATGTAAAATTGCATTAAATGTCAATGCTAGAAATTGGTCAACATACTTTGTCAACATTAACATATCTGTTTTTTTTTTTGGCTTTGTAGGCTATTCGAGGTGCTGGTGGTATGTGTGCTGATCAACTACCAGAAGTCTTCAATCAAACAGTACTGCAGATCTGCACTTGCAGTAAAGGCCTGCTCGAGTCTGCAAAGGAAACCCGACCCGAGCCCGACAGAACCACATCCAACCCGAGCCCGACCCAGCCCGAGTCCTTTCATTTTTTCCTGCGCCCAGCCAGACCCGAGCCCAACCTGACCACCAGAATGTAAAGCCTGGCTACCCGACCCGAACCCGACTACATGAAATTCCAAGTCCAGCATTCGGGCTCGGGTTGGGCTGGACACTGCTTCCAGGAAGTCACAGGAATCGCCCGCTACCGGAACAGATGAAGAAGGTTCGTGTCAGGTCAGGTCGGGTCGGGCGGGAAAAAAAATTAAAGGGCTCAGGCTAGGTTCGGGTTTGCTGTGGTCGGGTCGGGCCTGCGTCAGGTTTTAATTTTATACCCGAACCAAGCTTTACCAGAATGTTCACTTAACCTACCTTCCGTTTTTCACTTTTTAAGTTTCTGCAGATAAGCAACAAAAACTGTAACTGGACTTGAAAGGTTGTTTAAAAAGTACATGAAGATTAGAGCCACGAAGTCAGTGATTGTTTGGTCACGAGTTAAACAGAAACCCATGGAGCTGTGCCCAGACAGATTGTGCCACACTGTATCAGTATCTGTAATGGTTAAAATAAACAGAGCATTGCCGGAAGGCTCAGAAGATATAATTATACATTACCTAGATTCCTGCTTTACAGGTTGAAATACTTGCTGCAAGTTTATCCAGTGAGCAGCTGAGGTGCAGAGACCAGGAAGGGTCTGAGTGATTAATTATTATAAAATATACAATATTTATATAAATAAATATAAAATGATCACTGTCAGGACTCTAGTCTACACACATACAGTACTGTACTGTGGCACAACTCATTGGGTTCCTTCAACTCCACTCACTTCCTTCAAGTAAAAGGTGTTGCTATGGATACCCGCATGGGTCCTAGTTATGCCTGTCATTTTGTGGGATATGTCGAACATTCCTTGTTCCAGTCCTGCTCAGGCCCCCTCCCCCAACTCTTTTTCCAGTACATTGATGACTGTATCGGTGCCGTTTCAAAGAACAAAGAACAGAACAGCACAGGAACAGGCCATTCAGCCCTCCAAGCCTGCGCCGATCTTGATGCCTGCCTAAACTAAAACCTTCTGCACTTCCAGGATCCGTATCCCTCTATTCCCATCCTATTCATGTATTTGTCAAGATGCCTCTTAAACGTCTCTATGGTACCTGCTTCCACCACCTCCCCCGGCAACAAGTTCCATGCACGCACCACCCTCTGTGTAAAGAATTTGCCTCGCACATCCCATCTAAACTTTGCCCCTGTCACCTTAAACCTATGTCCCCTAGTAACTGACTCTTCCACCCTGGGAAAAAGCTTCTGACTATCCACTCTGTCCATGCCGCTTATAACTTTGTAAACCTCTATCATGTCGCCCCTCCACCTCTGTCACTCCAGTGAAAGCAATCCGAGTTTATCCAACCTCTCCTCATAGCTAATGCCCTCCAGACCTGGCAACATCCTGGTAAACATCTTCTGTACCCTCTCCAAAGCCTCCATGTCCTTCTGGTAGTGTGGCGACCAGAATTGCTCGCAATATTCTAAGTGTGGCCTAACTAAAGTTCTGTACAGCTGCAGCATGACTTGCCTATTTTTATACTCTATGCCCCGACCGATGAAGGCAAGCATGCCGTATGCCTTCTTGACTACCTTATCCAACTGCGTTGCCACTTTCAGTGAACTGTGGACCTGTACGCCCAGATCTCGCTGCCTGTCAATACTCCTACGGGTTCTGCTTGTAAGAATCGCTTCAGACCTGTATAGGTAAAGAAGTGTCGACACCATTTGAAATCAATTACTCTTTATTGCTTGCAAGCTGAACTCAGTTGATTCTACTGCGCAGGAGCACACGCCCCACTGACAGTGTCACAAGTGAGTTAAGTTTTAACAATGCGAGGTAGCATTTATACATTTCAGAGCATACGTCACTTGTTATTCTAAATTTAGTGTGGTTGCATAAGCAATTTACAGAAGCGGAAGGTTCAGCAGATTATTCTTAGCTCACATCCCCATATCTGTCATGAGTTCCGTCTACTCCTTGAGACAATTAGTGTGGTTAGATTAGCTACAAACTGCAGCCTGTTATCACTGTTTGTAAAGCGTTAGCACACCCAATCTGGAGATCACAAACTTGCAATAGTTAGTGAATGAGTCATTTTTGTCTGCTGAGCTTTCTTATCCGAACAAACCAAATGGAACATTTTACTGCTGACATGACCTCGCAGATCATGCAGCCGGGAGTTTAGTCTTGTTTTCTCTAAAACTTGTTTTCATTGTTTTTTCTGGGTCGGGGCTAGGAGTCCAAGCAATTTTCCACATTTCCACATGCCAATTACTGTATACCTCCCACCTGCATTAGACCTTCCAAAATGCATTACCTCACATTTGTCCAGATTAAACTCCATCTGCCATTTCTCCGCCCAAGTCTCCAACCGATCTATATCCTGCTGTATCCTCTGACAATCCTCATCGCTGTCCGCAACTCCACCAACCTTTGTGTCGTCCGCAAACTTACTAATCAGACCAGCTACATTTTCCTCCAAATCATTTATATATACTACAAACAGCAAAGGTCCCAGCACTGATCCCTGTGGAACACCACTCATCCCTCCATTCAGAAAAGCACCTTTCCACTGCTACCCTCTGTCTTCTATGACAGAGCCAGTTCTGAATCCATCTTGCCAGCTCCCCTCTGATCCCATGTGACTTCACCTTTTGTATCAGTCTGCCATGAGGGATCTTGTCAAAGGCTTTACTGAAGTCCATATAGATAACATCCACTGCCCTTCCTTCATCAATTATCTTCGTCACTTCCTCAAAAAACTCAATCAAATTAGTGAGACACGACCTCCCCTTCACAAAACCATGCTGCCTCTCGCTAATAAGTTTGTTTGTTTCCAAATGGGAGTAAATCCTGTCCCGAATAATCCTCTCTAATAATTTCCCTCCCACTGATGTAAGGCTCACCGGCCTATAATTTCCTGGATTATCCTTGCTACCCTTCTTAAACAAAGGAACAACATTGGCTATTCTCCAGTCCTCTGGGACCTCACCTGTAGCCAATGAGGATGCAAAGATTTCTGTCAAGGCCCCAGCAATTTCTTCCCTTGCCTTCTCAGTATTCTGGGGTAGATCCCATCAGGCCCTGGGGACTTATCTACCTTAATGCTTTGCAAGACACCCAACACCTCCTCCTTTTTGATAATGAGATGACTGAGACTTTCTACACTCCCTTCCCTAGGCTCATCAAGTCCTTCTCTTTGGTGAATACTGATGCAAAGTATTCATTTAGTACCTCGCCCATTTCCTCTGGCTCCACGCATAGATTCCCTTCTCTGTCCTTGAGTGGGCCAACCCTTTCCCTGGTTACCCTCTTGCTCTTTATTTACGTATAAAAAACCTTGGGATTTTCCTTAATCCTGTTTTCCAATGACTTCTCATAACCCCTTTTAGCCCTCTTGACTCCTTGCTTAAGTTCCTTCCTACTGTCTTTATATTCCTCAAGGGATTCGTCTGTTCCTAGCCTTCCAGCCCTTACGAATGCTTCCTTTTTCTTTTTGACGAGGCTCACAATATCCTGCGTTATCCAAGGTTCCCGAAACTTGCCAAACTTATCCTTCTTCCTCACAGGAACATGCTGGTCCTGGATTCTAATCAACTGATGTTTGAAAGACTCCCACATGTCAGATGTTGATTTACCCTCAAACAGCCGCCCCCAATCTAAATTCTTCAGTTCCTGCCTAATATTGTTATAATTAGCCTTCCCCCAATTTAGCACCTTCACCCGAGGACTACTCTTATCCTTATCCACAAGTAGCTTAAAACTTATGGAATTATGTTTACTGTTCCCGAAATGCTCCCCCACTGAAACTTCGACCACCTGGCTGGGCTCATTCCCCAATACCAGGTCCAGTACGGCCCCATCCCTAGTTGGACTATCTATGTATTGTTTCAAGAAGTCCTCCTGGATGCTCCTTACAATTTCTGCCCCATCCAAGCCCCTAGCACTAAGTGAGTCCCAGTCAATATCGGGGAAGTTAAAATCACCCACCACTACAACCCTGTTACCTTTACATCTTTTCAAAATCTGTCACATATCTGCTCCTCTACCTCCCGCTGGCTGTTGGGAGGCCTGTAGTAAACCCCCAACATCGTGACTGCACCCTTCCTATTCCTGAGCTCCACCCATATTGCCTCGCTGCATGACCCCTCCAAGGTGTTCTCCCGCAGTACAGCTGTGATATTCTCCTTAACCAGTAATGCAACTCCCCCACCCCTTTTACATCCCCCTCTATCCCGCCTGAAGCTTCTAAATCCTGTAACATTTAGCTGCCAATCCTGTCCTTCCCTCAACCAAGTTTCCTGCTCCTGCCCGGAATCGGAAAACTTTATCAACTTTGCTTCTAATTTCCACCCTTCTCTCACCTTTACATGGTCCATCTCCGACACTTACCTTCCCTTCCTCAACTTCTCTGTCTCCATCTCTGGGATAGGCTGTCTTCTAATATTCATTATAAGCCCAACCACTCCCACAGCTATCTCGACTACACTTCTTCACATCCTACCACCTGTAAGGACTCCATTCCATTCTCCCAGTTTCTCCGTCTCCGATGCACCTGCTCTGATGATGCTACCTTCCATGACGGTGCTTCTGATATGTCTTCATTTTTCCTCAACCGATAATTCCCCCCCACTGTGGTTGACAGGGCCCTCAACCGTGTCCGGCCCATTTCCTGTACCTCTACCCTTACCCTTTTCCCTTCCTCCGAGACCCGCGACAGAGTTCCCCTTGTCCTCACTTTCCACCCCACCAGCCTCCACATCCAAAGGATCATCCTCCGCCATTTCAACCACATCCAGCATGATGCCACTACCAAATGCATCTTCCCCTCCCCTCCCCTGTCAGCATTACAAAGGGATCGTTCCCTCAGCGACATCCTGGTCCACTCCTCCATTACCTCCACCACCTCGTCCTCTTCCCACGGCAGCTTCCCCTGCAATCGCAGGAGGTGTAATACCTGCCCATTTACCTCCTCTCTCCTCACTATCCAAGGCCCCAAACACTCCTTTCAGGTGAAGCAATGATTTACTTGTACTTCTTTCAATTTAGTATGCTGTATTCGCTGCTCACAAAGTGGTCTTCTCTACATTGGGGAGACCCAACGCTGATTGGGTGACCACTTTGCGGAACACCTCCGCCCAGTCTGACAGCATGCCCCCAAGCTACCGGTTGCTGGCCATTTCAACACACCTCCCTGCTCTCATGCCCACATTTCTATCCTGGGCTTGCTGCAGTTTTCCAGTAAACATCAACACAAGCTCGAGGAATAGAAACTCATTTACCGATTAGGCATGCTACAGCCTGCCCGACTGAATATTTAGTTCAATAATTTCAGAGCATGACAGGCCCTTTTTATTTATTTAAAAAAAATTTTTATGTGTTTATTTTATTTTAGTATGTTTCTACTGTGCCTACGCACTGTTTTTTTTATGTTTGTGCTTGGGGCCAGGCTGTTCAGTTTTCTGTCCATTAATACCCTCTCTGTACGAATGCTTTGCCTTTCAGCACGCCATTAACATACCATTTGCCTTTGCTCCATGACCTTCTGGTCAGTTATTCTCTGTGACCTTGTCCTACCAACACCTTCCTTTTTGTTATCTCTTGCCTCACCCCTGCTTTACTTGCTTAAAACTTTTTACATTTCTAATATTTGCAGGTTCTGGCGAAGGGTCAAGACTTGAAATGTTAACTCTGCTTCTCTCTCCACAGATGCTGCTAGACCTGCCGAGTATTTCCAGCTTTTCTTGTTTTCATCTCGGATTTCCAGCATCTGCAGTTTTTTGCTTTTACTTTACCAGGAGGACCCTGGAGCTGCAGTGCCGGACAGTCTCCACTAGGAGGACCCTGGAGCTGCAGTGCCGGACAGTCTCCACCAGGAGGCCCCTGGAGCTGCAGTGCCGGACAGTCTCCACCAGGTGGACCCTGGAGCTGCAGTGCCGGACAGTCCCCACTAGGAGGACCCTGGAGCTGCAGTGCCGGACAGTCTCCACTAGGAGGACCCTGGAGCTGCAGTGCCGGACAGTCTCCACTAGGAGGCCCCTGGAGCTGCAGTGCCGGACAGTCTCCACTAGGAGGACCCTGGAGCTGCAGTGCCGGTCAGTCTCCACGAGGAGGCCCCCGGAGCTGCAGTGCCGGACAGTCTCCACTAGGAGGACCCTGGCGCTGCAGTGCCGGTCAGTCTCCACTAGGAGGACCCTGGAGCTGCAGTGCCGGACAGTCTCCACTAGGAGGACCCTGGAGCTGCAGTGCCGGTCAGTCTCCACTAGGAGGCCCCTGGAGCTGCAGTGCCGGACAGTCTCCACTAGGAGGACCCTGGCGCTGCAGTGCCGGTCAGTCTCCACTAGGAGGACCCTGGAGCTGCAGTGCCGGACAGTCTCCACTAGGAGGACCCTGGCGCTGCAGTGCCGGTCAGTCTCCACTAGGAGGACCCTGGAGCTGCAGTGCCGGACAGTCTCCACTAGGAGGACCCTGGCGCTGCAGTGCCGGTCAGTCTCCACTAGGAGGACCCTGGAGCTGCAGTGCCGGACAGTCTCTAGTGATGCGCTGTTGTGGTTGTCTTGGGCGGTCGGGTGGAAAGCAGACTGGCCTGTTCGTGTTGGAGTAGAGGGGCTTGGTGCGGTGTTTTGGCTACTCCTTAGGCCCGGAGTTGAGCAGGTGGGTTAGGTCGAAGTGAGCAGTGTCTGGGCTCGGCGTGCGAAGGAAAGATTCGGTCCCGGGCTTCATTGATGTGGAGCGTGGTTTGCTGCCGTTGGTCGGGATCCTCGGCTTCTCGTTTCCAGCTGCTGACACATTGTGCACGGCCAGGTTGGGATGGGGGGGGGGGGATGGAAAACGAATTTTGATTTCTCTCAAACGTCTTATTGATGGAATCGTTTTACAGCGCCCTGATTGGTTGCTTCATTGGACCATTTTACAGCGCACTGATTGGCTGACTCCTTGGAGCTTTTTACAGCGCCCTGATTGGCTGTTTTCCTTGTGCATTACATTCCCAGTCATCATCAACTGCCCATCTCATGAACAAAAATGGTTGGAAATCTCAGTTTTCGCAATACAGGCTCAATTTACTGAACAAAAATCAAGTGCCTCATCGTCTCCTTTTACAAACTGCACTAAATACTGTATGTGGAAGTATTAAGGAGAAAATAGTCTGAAAATCACTGTAAACAGAGGAGTAAAAAACTTCAATATAAAATAAAAGCTGGTCTGGCAGCATCTGTGGAGAGAGAAACAAAGTTAATGTTTCAGGTCAGTGACCTTTCATCTCTCCACTGATGTTATTTTCCACCACTTTTTGTTTTTATTCCAGATTTCCAGCATCTGCGGTATTTTCCTTTATTTTAGAGTAAAAACTTCCTTGTTTTACCCATTCTAAATATGTAATTTGCTATGTATTTATTATATCAGTAGAAGGATGAGATTCTCAGTCTTCTGAAACATAGCGCTGTTTTATTTAGATAATTTTTGTTTATCTGCAATTATTTTGATGATTTTTGTGCGGCGCTGTGCTTTGTGTTGTGTGCATGAAACAACTGCGACCGTATGTGACTGAATGAGTGTAAAAGCTGACGTGAAAAGAATGAACAATTTGGGAAACATTTTCGATGAGTTCTGTGTATTTGTTATGATATTTGCGTTCGTTCTCGGTCTTTGTGTAGGTCATGCGCATGATTACCTATTATCAATGAGACCATTCAACAGCGCCCTGATTGGCTGTTTTCTTAGACCGTTTTACAGTGCCCTGATTGGCTGTTCTCTTGCACATTATGTCATTATAATGCTGGGTTCAGGCATGGATGCGACCTCACCACAACAATCATCATTTCATTGTTTTCGTAATACTAACAGTGAGAATGAGACTTCGTCATGAGTGCATAACTACCCTGAACTTTGGTAATTTTAGTTATTTTTGTTGTAATTCACTCAATATTACCTCGTTGTACTCATTCAAGCGTGAAACTGGCCTCCTTTCAATCGTACATAATATGTCGTCTATGCCAAGCCATATGCATGCATGTCTATGCATATGAGCACATTATCTTTCCATCTGGCCAAATCAGCTATGGTATGTGTGCAAATTGGAAAGCTAGATGTGCATCACATATACTGTATGTACTTTCAGGGCATCCAGACCTGAGTGTACTACAGGGCATCAATAAGGCAATATCCACCTTCTTGCCGCCTTCACATTTTATGTAGGCCACAAAAGTGTATGATGTAAACTGGTTGAATCAGCTTGTAAAACTTTATTTCTGATATGATGTAACGTCAGTCATAGTTATAGAAATATCTCTTCTTTTTTTCTTCTTTTGGGCCTCCTTATCTCGAGAGACAATGGATACGCGCCTGGAGGTGGTCAGTGGTTTGTGAAGCAGCGCCTGGAGTGGCTATAAAGGCCAATTCTGGAGTGACAGGCTCTTCCACAGGTGCTGCAGAGAAATTTGTTTGTTGGGGCTGTTGCACAGTTGGCTCTCCCCTTGCGCCTCTGTCTTTTTTCCTGCCAACTACTAAGTCTCTTCGACTCGCCACAATTTAGCCCTGTCTTTATGGCTGCCCGCCAGCTCTGGCGAATGCTGGCAACTGACTCCCACGACTTGTGATCAATGTCACACGATTTCATGTCGCGTTTGCAGACGTCTTTATAACGGAGACATGGACGGCCGGTGGGTCTGATACCAGTGGCGAGCTCGCTGTACAATGTGTCTTTGGGGATCCTGCCATCTTCCATGCGGCTCACATGGCCAAGCCATCTCAAGCGCCGCTGACTCAGTAGTGTGTATAAGCTGGGGGTGTTGGCCGCTTCAAGGACTTCTGTGTTGGAGATATAGTCCTGCCACCTGATGCCAAGTATTCTCCGAAGGCAGCGAAGATGGAATGAATTGAGACGTCGCTCTTGGCTGGCATACGTTGTCCAGGCCTCGCTGCCGTAGAGCAAGGTACTGAGGACCTTCTACGGCACAGAAAGTGGCCATTTGGCCCATCTTGCCCATGCCAGCTCTATGCGGTAATCCAGTCCCATTCCCCTGCCCCATAGCCCTGAAAATTTATTTCTGTCAAATGCCCATCCAATTTCCTTTGAAATCATTGATTGTCTCCACTTCCACCTCACTCATGGGCAGCGAGTTCCAGATCATTACCACCGCTGTGTAAAAAAACTTCTTCCTTACATTTCCCCTGCATCACTTGCCCAGAGTTTTCAATCTGTGTCCCTAGTCCTTGTGCCATCAGTTATTGGGAACAGTTTTACCTTGTCTAACTTATCTAAGCTTGTCATAATTTTGTATGTCTTGATCAAATCTTCCCCTCTATCTCCTTTGCTCCAAGGAGGACAACCCCAGCTTTTCCAACCTAACCTTGTAACTAAAATCCCCCATCTCTGGAATAATTCTGGTAAATCTCTTCTGCACCCCATCAAGGGCCCTTGCATCCTTCCTAAAGTGTGGTGACCAGAACAGGACACAATGCTCTAGTTGGGGCCTAATCAAAGCTTTATAAAGGTTCAGCATAACTTCCCTGCTTTTGTACTCTATGCCTTGATTTAGGAAGTTGAAGATCCCATATGCTTTGCTAACCACTCTCTCAATATGTCCTGCCATCCTCAAAGATCCATGCGCATGCACCCCCATGTCCCTCTATTTCTGCATACTCTTTAGAACTGTGCCATTACGTCCATATTGCCTCTCCCTATCACTTCTGCAAAAATGCATCACCTCACATTTTTCTGTGTATTGCTGAAAATAGACATTTTGTCGAAGCTTTTCATCTTGTACTTATCAGGACAATCGCAAGAATACCAATGTAAGGGAAAACAACAACTTAATACTGTATGAGAGGAGAGTGCTGATTAGTTGGCAAGTGAATTCTGATTGGTAGAGATGTTGCCATGGAGAATACACCAGTTAACTACCAAGCTTTGTTTGAAATTTAAACCAGGCAGCTTGACTCTGATTAGTCAAAGCTTTGCTCTGAAGAATGAACCAGCGAATGGCTGTCACATATTTTGTTCAGCTGAAGCAAGCGTGATGGTTGCAGGACATATTGAGAGCAGCTGTTCCCATTAACTGATGGAACAAGGACTAGAGGATGCAGATTAAAGGTTTTGGGCAAGAGATCCAGGGGGAATGTGAGAAAGAACTTTTTTTACACAGCGAGTGATAATGACCTGGAACTTGCTGCACATGAGTGTGGTGGAAGCAGAGACGAACAATGATTTAAAAAGCAAACTGGATGGACACTTGATGGAAATACATTTGCAGGGCTACAGGGATTGAGTGGGGGAGTGGGACTGACTGGATTGCTTTGCAGAGTGCTGGCATGGACACGATAGGCTGAATGGCCTCCTTCTGTGCCATAAATCATAGTAGATCTAAAGTTGGACAAGCTAACTCAACCAGCTTTACGTCATACATTTTTGTGTGACCTACAGAAAATGTGAAGAAGGTAAGAAAGTGGATATTGTCTTACTGATGTCCTCGAATACACTCAGACCTGGAAGCCCTGAAAATTCTTCCACTATATGCGATGCACAGCTATCGTTCCACTTTGTGTACATGCTATAGCTGATTTGGCCATATGGAAAGTTAATGTGCTCATTCATGTGATGCATGTGACTTGGCATGCACACCGTATTATGTACGGCTAAAAGAAGTCCAGTTTCACACTTGAATGAGTCCAACAAGATTATATTGAAGAAATTAGAACGACTATAAATAAACTTAACAAAGGTTCAAGGTAGTTATGTACTGATGACGATGCCTTATTCTCGCTGTTAGTATTACGAAAACAATGATACGATGATTGCTGTTGCAGTGAGGCTACACCCAGCGTTACGATGACATAATGTGCAAGAGAACAGCCAATCAGGGCGCTGTGGAATGGTCTTATTGATAATAGGAAATCATGCGCATGCCCTGTACAAAGACCTAGAACAAATAAGAATGTCATAACAATTACACCAAACCTATTGTTAATGTTTCCTACATTGTCCATTCCTTTCATGTCAGCTCTAACCTTCATTTAGTCACTCATACGGTCGCAGTTGTTTCATGCACACAACTACTTCTTCTCAGGCAGTCCCTCAGGATCGAGGATGACTTTCTTCCACTCCAGGGTTGTGGGTCCTTAGGTGACTGAATAGTCTAATTCTGGATCCACGCACTCTGCCACAGGTGGGGCAGGTGGTTTTTGGTGAGGCGAGTGAATGGGACATTCGAATTTCAGAACGCTACTTCCGCTGTTTGCACTTGATTGCTGCCTGGGCATGTTGATGTTGTTCAAACTAGCTGGCACCATCACAGATGCTTCTTCTCCATTTTGGGCGGTTTCGGGCAAGAGATTCCCACAAATCAGTGGAGATATCACATTTTTTCAGGGAGGCGTTAAGGACATCCTTGTAACGTTCCCTTTGCCCTCCTGGTAGCCTCTTGCCGTGATGGAGCTTGGAGTAGAAATCTTGTTTTGGGAATCTTGTGTCAGGCATGCTGATGATGTGGCCCACCCAATGTAACTGACTAGCCATGACACCTGTCTCTATACTGGGTATGTTGGCCTGAGAAAGGACATTGATATTAGAGCGCCTGTCCTGCCACTGAATTTGCAGGATCTTGTGGAGGCACCGCGGGTGATAGCTCTCCAGGGCTTTAAGATGTCTGCTGTATAGTGTCTAAGTTTCTGACACTGGAGGGCAGGTAACACCGAGCTCTGTAGACCATGAGCTTGGTGCTAGGTTTGAGGTCTTTTTCGTCAAACATTGTTTTCCTCAGAAGACCGATGGCTGCACTGGCACACTGGAGGCGATGCTAAGTTTTAACATCGATGTCTGCCCTTGCTGAGCGGAGACTCCCAAGGTATGAGAAGTGATCCACATTGTCCAGTGGTTCACTGTGGATCTTGATAGTCAGGGAGCAGTGTTACGCTGCGGGAGGCTGGTAGAGGACCTTTGTCTTCCGGATGTTTAGCTAAAGGACCATTCTTTCATATGCGTCCGTGAATGCATCGACGAGGGTTTGAAGCTCGGCCTCTGAGTGTGCACAGACACAAGCATCATCAGCATCCTGCAGCTTGATGCCTAATTGCCCTTGAGAAAGTGAGCTGCCTTCTTGAACTGCTGCAGTCCATGTAGGGTAGGTACATGACAGTGCTGTTAGGAAGGGAGTTCCAGGATTTAGACCCAGTGACAGTGAAGGAACAGCAATATAGTTCCAAGTCAGGATGGTATGTGACTTGGACAGGAACTTGCAGGTCGTAGTCTTTCCACACATCTGCTGCCCTTGTCCTTCCAGGTGGTAGAGGTCGCGAGTTTCGTAAAAGGAGACTAGGGAGCACTTGATTTTTGTTCAGTGAATTGAGTCTGCATTGATTCATATATGTTTAATATTTGAGAAAACTGTAATTACCAACCATTTTTGTACATTGTTTACAATGACGTAACTGGGAATGTATGTGCGAAGGAACAACCAATCAGCGCGCTATAAATGCTCTAAGGGAACAGCCAAAATGGGTGCTGTAGAACGGTCCCATTGATCAGTCATTTCGGGAAAAAAATTTGCTCCCTGGGGTCCCTCTTTAGCATCATTTTATTGAGCGGGGAGCGAAGCAATGGATTTGTTCTCCACATGCTCATGTTAAAGAGGCTGGTAAGTGACAGCTTACCTTTGATTGAAAGCTGTGTTTACCTGGGAGTGATGACAATCCAACTGTTTAATCAAGGGTGTTATGTGATTTTATAAGCAGAGCATTGCCTGAATATTGTAGACAAGCTTTCAGAATTACAACAACTACTCTGTCAATTGTTTTTACTGTTAAATTATGTGAGGATTTTGTTTAGACTTTTCAGACTACAGGATGTCTCAAAGAATTTTACAGCCAGTTTGAGGGCTCTCCGCTTCTTCCTGGAACAGAGGCCCAACCAGTCCCCATCCACCAACACCCTCCTCCGCCTGGCTGAACTTATTCTCACATTGAACAACTTCTCCTTCAACTCCATGCACTTCCTTCAAGTAAAAGGTGTCGCTATGGGTACCCGCATGGGTCCTAGTTATGCCTGTCTTTTTGTGGGATATGTCGAGCATTCTTTGTTTCAGTCCTACTCAGGCCCCCTCCCCAACTCTTTTTTCCGGTACATTGATGACTGTATCGGTGCCGTTTCCTGCTCCTGCCCCGAACTAGAAAACTTTATCAACTTTGCTTCCAATTTCCACCCTTCTCTCACCTTTACATGGTCCATCTCTGACACTTCTGTTCCCTTCCTCGACTTCTCTGTCTCCATCTCTGGGGATAGGTTGTCTACCAATATCCATTATAAGCCCACTGACTCCCACAGCTACCTCGACTACACTTCTTCACACCCTACCTCCTGTAAGGACTCCATTCCATTCTCCCAGTTTCTCCGTCTCCGACGCATCTGCTCTGATGATGCTACCTTCCATGACGGTGCTTCTGATATGACCTCCTTTTTCCTCAACTGAGGATTTCCCCCCACTGTGGTTGACAGGGCCCTCAACCGTGTCCGACCCATTCCCCGTACCTCTACCCTCACCCCTTCCCCTCCCTCCCAGAACCGTGACAGGGTTCCCCTTGTCCTCACTTTTCATCCCACCAGCCTCCATATCCAAAGGATCATCCTCCGCCATTTTCGCCACCTCCAGTGTGATGCCACTACCAGTCGCATCTTCCCCTCCCTTCCCCTGTCAGCATTCCGAAGGGATCGTTCCCTCCGCGACACCCTGGTCCACTCCTCCATTACCCCCACCACCTCGTCCCCGTCCCAGGGCACCTTCCCCTGCAATCGCAGGAGGTGTAATACCTGCCCATTTACCTCCTCTCTCCTCACTATCCCAGGCCCCAAACACTCCTTTCAGGTGAAGCAGCAATTTACTTGTACTACTTTCAATGTAGTATACTGTATTCGCTGCTCACAGTGTGGTCTCCTCTACATTGGGGAGACCAAGCGCAGACTGGGTGACCGCTTTGCGGAACATCTCCGCTCAGTCCGCAAGCAGGACCCTGAGCTTCCGGTTGCTTGCCATTTCAACACTCCCCCCTGCTCTCATGCTCACATCTCTGTCCTGGGATTGCTGCAGTGTTCCAGTGAACATCAACGCAAGCTCGAGGAACAGCATCTCATCTACCGATTAGGCACACTACAGCCTGCCGGACTGAACATTGAGTTCAATAATTTCAGAGCATGACAGCCCCCCATTTTACTTTCATTTTTAGTTATTTTTTCTTCCTTTTTTTTACATTCCTTTTTACATTTTTTACAATCTTTTTGCATTTATTTCATTTCATCTTAGTTTGTTCAGTTTGCTTACCCACTGTTTTTTGCAGGTTGTTTTTCTTCAGGTTTGCACTTGCTGCTGTTCAATATTCAGTGTATTGACACCTAATCTGTACTAATGCTTTGTCTTTCAACACGCCATTAACATATTGTTTGCCTTTGCTCCGTGACCTTTTGGTCAGCTATGTGGCCTGGTCCAATCTGCACCTTCTCCTTTGTTATCTCTTGCCCCACCCCCACCTCACTTGTTTATAATCTGTGACTTTTCTAATATTTGTCAGTTCCGAAGAAGGGTCACTGACCCGAAACGTTAACTCTGCTTCTCTTTCCACAGATGCTGCCAGACCTGCTGAGTGATTCCAGCATTTCTTGTCTTTGTTTCAGGTTTCCAGCATTTCTTGTTTTTGTTTCAGATTTCCAGCATCCGCAGTATTTTGCTTTTATTTTACTGTTTAATTCACTGCCACTTCTCTTCCAGGAATGCCTACCTTGAAGAAGTTCTGCTCTTCTCTCCGACGGGATTTTCGTTTGTCTCTTTTACCTTGTTCACCTTCATTGCTTTCTATTTCCCTCCTGGTGTTTGATAAGGTATCTACCAAAACTCATTTTCACAGCCACATCTCCTTCCTCAGTGACTGTCTCCGGCTCCGACTTATTCCACATGGATTCCAACTGCAGTTTCACCCATCATGCTTTGAAACCACCCAGGATCACCGGTATCTCCGAGAAATACAACGTTCCTCGGACTGCTACTCTCGCCGCATCCTGAGATCCACACTCAGTGCTATGCGCCGCCACATGCACACACTGGACCTCTCTCTCCAGCAGCACCGTCTCACCTTATCTCAAAGCTGTTCTACTCCGCAGTTTCATCTCATCTTACGTCTCATCCGACGCATTAACAAAAAACTTTTTTTCTTCCTTTCAGGTGTTAAGGAACGCAAGCTCCAGCAGCTGATGGGGACTAATGCCCCTCCAGATCCTCCTTCCGCTTCACTTCCCTCTGACCCCACCCCTTCTGATCTGACCCCTTGCCGTGTATTCACTATACCCTCTGACCTCCCCCTCTCTGATGCTGAGCGTTCTGTACTCAGCAAAGGTCTCAGTTTTATCCCCTTACGCCCCCACCTCAATGAATTTCGCGCTCGGCATGACGTTGAGCTCTTCTTCCGTCGCCTCTGCCTCCGGGCTCACTTCTTCGACCAGGAGTCCTCCCCCCGACCAGCAGACCCATTCACCCGCCTCCAGCATTCTCCCTCTACCTGGACCCCTCCCCCTGGCCTCTTACCCGCTCTTGATCTCTTCATTGAAAACTGTCGGCGAGACATTGGTCGTCTCAATTTCTCTGCCCCCCTCACTCACTCTAACCTGTCCCCCTCTGAACTTGAGGCACTCCGTTCTCTCAGGTCTAACCCCGACATGGTCATCAAACCTGCAGACAAGGGTGGTGCTGCTGTTGTATGGCGTACCGACCTCTACCTTGCAGAAGCTCAACGCCAACTCACAGACACCTCTTCCTACCTCCCTCTGGACCATGACCCCACCACCGAACATCAAGCCACCGTCCAAAGGACTGTCACTGACCTCATCTCCTCTGGAGATCTTCCCTCTACGGCTTCCAACCTCATAGTCCCACAACCCCGGACAGCTCACTTCCACCTCCTTCCCAAAATCCACAAACGGGACTGTCCCGGCAGACCCATTGTGTCAGCCTGCTCCTGCCCCACTGAACTTATTTCTTCCTATCTTGACTCTATCTTTTCTCCGCTGGTCCAGTCTCTTCCCACCTACATCCGTGACTCTTCTGACGCCCTACGTCATTTACACAATTTCCAGTTTCCTGATCCCAACCGCCTCCTCTTCACTATGGACGTCCAATCGCTCTACACCACCATCCCCCACCAGGATGGTTTGAGGGCTCTCCGCTTCTTCCTGGAACAGAGGCCCAACCAGTCCCCATCCACCAACGCCCTCCTCCGCCTGGCTGAACTTGTTCTCACATTGAACAACTTCTCCTTCAACTCCATGCACTTCCTTCAAGTAAAAGGTGTCGCTATGGGTACCCGCATGGGTCCTAGTTATGCCTGTCTTTTTGTGGGATATGTCGAGCATTCTTTGTTCCAGTCCTACTCAGGCCCCCTCCCCCAACTCTTTTTCCGGTACATTGATGACTGTATCGGTGCCGTTTCCTGCTCCCGCCCCGAACTAGAAAACTTTATCAACTTTGCTTCCAATTTCCACCCTTCTCTCACCTTTACATGGTCCATCTCTGACACTTCCGTTCCCTTCCTCGACTTCTCTGTCTCCATCTCTGGGGATAGGTTGTCTACCAATATCCATTATAAGCCCACTGACTCCCACAGCTACCTCGACTACACTTCTTCACACCCTACCTCCTGTAAGGACTCCATTCCATTCTCCCAGTTTCTCCGTCTCCGACGCATCTGCTCTGATGATGCTACCTTCCATGAATGTGCTTCTGATATGACCTCCTTTTTCCTCAACTGAGGATTTCCCCCCACTGTGGTTGACAGGGCCCTCAACCGTGTCCGACCCATTCTCCGCACCTCTACCCTCACCCCTTCCCCTCCCTCCCAGAACCGTGACAGGGTTCCCTTTGTCCTCACTTTTCATCCCACCAGCCTCCATATCCAAAGGATCATCCTCCGCCATTTTCGCCACCTCCAGCGTGATGCCACTACCAGTCGCATCTTCCCCTCCCTTCCCCTGTCAGCATTCCGAAGGGATCGTTCCCTCCGCGACACCCTGGTCCACTCCTCCATTACCCCCACCACCTCGTCCCCGTCCCAGGGCACCTTCCCCTGCAACCGCAGGAGGTGTAATACCTGCCCATTTACCTCTTTTCTCCTCACTATCCCAGGCCCCAAACACTCCTTTCAGGTGAAGCAGCGATTTACTTGTACTTCTTTCAATGTAGTATACTGTATTCGCTGCTCACAGTGTGGTCTCCTCTACATTGGGGAGACCAAGCGCAGACTGGGTGACCGCTTTGCGGAACATCTCCGCTCAGTCCGCAAGCAGGACCCTGTGCTTCCGTTTGCTTGCCATTTCAACACTCTCCCCTGCTGTCATGCTCACATCTCTGTCCTGGGATTGCTGCAGTGTTCCAGTGAACATCAACACAAGCTCGAGGAACAGCATCTCATCTACCGATTAGTCACACTACAGCCTGCTGGACTGAACATTGAGTTCAATAATTTCAGAGCATGACAGCCCCCCATTTTACTTTCATTTTTAGTTATTTTTTTCTTCCTTTTTTTTACATTCCTTTTTACATTTTTTACAATCTTTTTTTGCATTTATTTCATTTCATCTTAGTTTGTTCAGTTTGCTTACCCACTGTTTTTTTCAGGTTGTTTTTCTTCAGGTTTGCACTTGCTGTTGTTCAATATTCAGTGTATTCACACCTAATCTGTACTAACGCTTTGTCTTTCAACACGCCATTAACATATTGTTTGCCTTTGCTCCGTGACCTTTTGGTCAGCTATGTGGCCTGGTCCAATCTACACCTTCTCCTTTGTTATCTCTTGCCCCACCCCCACCTCACTTGTTTATAATCTGTGACTTTTCTAATATTTGTCAGTTCCGAAGAAGGGTCACTGATCCGAAACGTTAACTCTGCTTCTCTTTCCACAGATGCTGCCAGACCTGCTGAGTGATTCCAGCATTTCTTGTTTTTGTTGTATTTATTTTAGTGATGTTGCTTGAGGGATAAATGTGTGCCAGGGTACTAGGAGAACTTTCCTGCTCCTTTAAATAATGTCGTGGGACAGGTTGTCTCCCAAATCTGTGCCCATCTTTTTCTGGCGCTCCATGTTTGAATCCTTCAAATTAGGTTTCTACCCCTGCCACACTACAGAAATGAGTCTTATTAAAATCACAAATGACATCCTATGGTACTGTGACAAAGGCAGACTATCCCACTTTATCCTTCTCAGCCTGTCTGCAGGCTTTGATACTGTTGATCATGCCATATGCCGCAACGCCACACCACTGTCATTCAATTGGTGGGACTGCACTCGTCTGGTTCCATTCTTATCCATTTAACTGTAGCCAGAGAATCACCTGCAATGGCTTCTGTTTCTTTTGAGCTCTGGTACCCATCACCCCCCACCGACCCCCCCCTCCCCCCGCAAGGTTCTACCGTTGACTCCTTCCTATTTCTCATCTACATGGTGTTTCTCGACGACATCATCTGAAAACACAGCATCGTTTCCCACATATGCCGATGATACTGAGCTCTACCTCACCACCGCTTCTGTCAATCCCTCCACTGTCTCTAAATTGTCAGACTGCTTGTCCAACATCCAGTACTAGATGAATAGAAAATTCTTCCCATTAAGCACTAGGAAAACCAAAGTCAATGTCTTCGGTCCCCACGGCAAAAAGCCACTGACTCCATTCCCCTCTCTCATGTTACGGACAGGTGGAAAGGGGAGTTTCTGGTTCACCTCCCAACTGACCGCAATTGTGCTTTGTTAAAAATGGTTAGTTAGTCCCTGAGTGTTTTTTAGGGTCAAATAAATGGACAAATGCTATGTTTTCTCGTAGGTTACAAAAAAGATAACTATTTTTACATAATTCCCTGAATGGTCGCAACCTCAACCACGCACAGGTTCACTCACGCACACATACGCAAGAATATATAAGTAGAGAGAAAACTTGTAAGTCGTTGAAATTCAAAGTGAGGTAGGTGTTCATGGTTTACGGAAAACCTGTTGAATTTTCTCAGGAGGACGGTCTCTTTTAAAGGTGCAAGCCTGGGTGTTTGTAGTCTTGAACTTGTTAAGGTGTTGTAGATTTTCTGGTGATTAAAACTTCAGACTGGAGGTGGTGGTCACTTTACGTTCTCTGCTGCAGCCAGTTGAAGTATGGAATTAGCAGCAGGGCCTCTTCCTGCTTGGCCAGATCTCTTTCACAGCCCCTGGCTGGACTGCTTTCTGAAGGCTTGATCTCCCTCTGTCTCTCTAGAGGGCTACCTTTTACGGTAAAAATCACCTATCACCCTTGTATAAGTGTCCATGTTCTTGAGGTTTTGTTTGGCAGTTGACTTTTTAAATTCATAATTCTTCCGTTTCACTGTTTATTTCGTCACGGCTCCTTCTGTGCATGACACTGGCAACTTTCTGAAGCTGAACTAGACTGTTTGCAACCTTGGTGTCATATATGACCCTGAGAATGAGCTTCCAATCATATCTGTGTGATCACTAATGCCTCCTATTTTCACCTCTGTAATATCGCCTGACTCTCTCCCTGTCTCAGCTCATCTGCTTGCTGAACCGCTCATAAGTGCCTTTGTTATCTCTTCACTTGACCATTCCAATGTACTGCTGGCTGGCCTTCCACATTCTACCCTTCGTAAACTTGAAGTTATCCAAAACTCTGTTGCCTGCGTCATTATCAGCACCAAGTCCCAATTACCAATCACCTATCACCCAAATGCTCACTGACCTACGATATCTCCCAGTTAAGCATTACCTTGATATTAAAATTCTCAGCCTTTTTTTCAAATCCCTCCATGGCCTCACCCTTCCCTATCTCTGTAATCTCCCCCAGCCCCACAACTCTCCAAGATATCTGCATTTCTCTAATTTAGACCTCTAGATCATCCCCAATTTTAGTTGCTGCACTGTTGGTGGCCGTACCTTCCACTGCCTAGGCCCTAAGCTCTGGAATTCCCTTTCTAAACCTCTGCATCTCTCTGCCTCACTTTCCTGCTTTGGGTTGCTCCTTGCAATCTACTTCTTTGACCAAGCTTTGGGTCTTCTGCCCTCATATCTCCTTTTTTGGCTCAGTGTCAAAATGTTGCTTTATGACGCTCCTGTGAAGTGCCTTGGAATGTTTTATCACGTTAAGGATGCTATATAAACACAAATTGCTGTTGAGATCTTTTATGTCCATTTAAGTGGGAAGAAGGGTCCTTGTTTTAACATTGTATCCGAAAGCCAATACCTTCGACAGTGTGGCGCTTCCTCAATTCTGCATTGAGTGTGTCAGCCTAGCATTATATACCCAAATATCTGGAGTGAGACTTGAGTCCACAATCTTCTAACTCAGAGGGAAAATGCTACCAATCAACCAAGGCTAATATTTACATAAGGAAGTCTTGTATTGTCATATAAATCAATAAAAGATGAACAGCACAAACACATGTTATTTCACCTGATATGAGTTTTTAAAACCATAATCTCTATGCTGTTGAGGCTGTAAGTAAGCTCTATTGTAAACCTGCGAGTTTAAGAAATATGCGTAATGATTGTGGTTCGGTTGCATAAATTACATTGTGGGCTTATTTTGTTCCCTCCTGTTGTTGTAAACATAACTGATTTTTTTTTTTCAGAATTAAAAACGTTACTAGTTTTATGGCCGGAATTTTGCGTGGCAGTGGAGGTCCTGCCCACCGGCTGAAAAGTCAGGGGCATTCCCACCTCTGCTGGGCTGGAAGCCACACAGCGATTTTGTGTGGTCCAGGCCCTTAATTGGCCTTGGGCGGGACTTCTGCCCCTCTGAGGTAGGAATTCCACCTCCAGAAGCTAAACTGCTCTCTGAGAACGGTGCCCACTGCTGGGACTGCACCCAGCCAGAAGAGGAATATAGACGTTGGCACCGAAAGGCGAAAGGTTTTGGGCCTCGCCAGGGAAAATCGCTAGGCCCCGGGGAGGAAGTGGGGAGGGTGGGGGAGGTACTTCAGCAGGGGCAGCTTGTGCTGCGGTGGAGGGTGGGCCCTCTGTATGGCACAGGGTGCCTGATCAGGAGGGTCCTCCCAGCCCGCAAGAAGGCTGTACATCTGCTGCTAATACCTTCATCTATGCTTTTGTTACCTTGAGACTTAACTATTCCAATGCACTCTTAGGCAGCCTCTTACATTCTACCCTTTGGAAACTTGAGGTCATCCAAACTCTGCTGTCTGTGTTCTCACTCGCATCAAGTCCCATTCACCCAGCATCCCTGAGCTTGCTGACCTACATTGACTGCCAATTAAGCAATGTCTCAATTTTTAAATTCTCACCCTAGTTTTCCAATCCATCCATGGCCTCGCCCCTCCTATCTCTGTAATCTTCTCCAGCCCCAAAACCCTACGAAATATCTGCACTCCTCTGATTCTGGCCTCTACAGCATTCCCAATTTTAATTGCTCCACCATTGGTGGTCGAGCCTTCAGCTGCCTCTGGAATTCCCTTCCTAAACCTCTTGCCATTCTATCTCTCTTTCCTGCTTTAAGATACCCCTTAAAATCTACCTCTTTGACCAAGCTTTGGGTCATCTGTTCTGATATCTCCTTATGTGGCTCGGTGTTAAATCTGTTTTATAACGCTCCTGTGAAGCGCCTTGGGGTGTTTTATTACGTTAAAGGCACAATATAAACACAAACTAGCAGAGTCAACCACAATCTGTAACCTCATGGCCCGGCATATCCCCCACTCTACCATTACCATCAAGCCAGGAGACCAACCCTAGTTCAATGAAGAGTGCAGGAGGGCATACCTCAAAATGAGGTGTCAACCTGGTGAAGCTACAACCCAGGACTACTTGCATGCCAAACTGTGTAAGCAGCATGCGATAGACAGAGATAAGCGATCCCATAACCAACGGATCAGATCTTAGCTCTGCAGTCCTGCCACATCCAGCTGTGAATGGTGGTGGACAATTAAACAACTAACTGGAGGAGGTGGCTCCACAAATAACCCCATCCTCATTGATGGGGGAGCCCAGCACATCAGTGCGAAAGATAAGGCTGAAGCATTTGCAACAATCTTCAGCCAGATGTGCTGAGTTGATGATCCATCTTGGCCTCCTCCTGAAGTCCCCAGCATCACAGATGCCAGACTGCAGCCAATTCGATTCACTCCGTGTGATATCAAGAAACGACTGAAGGCACTGGATACTGCAAAAGCTATGGGCCCTGACAATATTCCGGCAATAGTACTGAAGACCTGTGCTCCAGAAGTTGCGCCCCTAGTCAAGCTGTTCCAGTACAGCTACAACACTGGCATCTACTCTGCAATGTGGAAAATTGCCCAGGTATGTCCTGTACACAAAAAGCAGGACAAATCCAACCCGGCCAATTACCGCCCCATCAGCCTACTCTCTATCATCAGTAAAGTGATGAAGGTGTCACCAACAGTGCCATTAAGCAGCACTTGTTTAGCAGTAGCCTGCTTAGTGACACTCAGTTTGGGATCCGCCAGGGCCACTCAGCTCCTGACTTCATTCCAGCCTTGGTTCAAACATGGACAAAAGGGCTGAACTCAAGAGGTGAGGTGAGAGTGACTGCCCTTGACATCAAGGCAGCATTTGACAGAGTATGGCATCAAGGAGCCCTAGCAAAACTGAGGTCAATGGGAATCAGGGGGAAAACCCTCCGCTGGCTAGAGTCATACCTAGCACAAAGGAAGATGGTTGTGGTTGTTGGAGGTCAATCATCTGAGCTGCAGGACATCACTGCAGGATTTCCTCAGGGTAGTGTCCTAGGCCCAACCATCTTCAGCTGCTTCATCAATCATAAGGTCAGAAGTGGGGATGTTCGCAGATGATTGCACAATGTTCACCATTCGTGACTCCTCAGATACTGAAGCAGTCCGTGTAGAAATGCAGCAAGACCTGGACAATATCCAGGCTTGGACTGATAAGTGGCAAGTAACATTCGCGCCACGGCAGGCAATGACCATCTCCAACAAGAGAGAATCTAACCATCTCCCCTTGACATTCAACAGCATTTCCATTGCTGAATCCCCCACTATCAACATCCTAGGGGTTACCATTGACCAGAAACTGAACTGGAGTGGCTATATAAATACCATGGCTACAACAGCAGGTCAGAGGCTAGGAATCCTGAGGCGAGTAACTTACCTGACTCCCCAAAGCCTGTCCACCATCTACAAGGCACAAGTCAGGCGTGTGATGGAATACTCTCCACTTGCCTGGATGGGTGCAGCTCCAACAACACTCAAGAAGCTCGACACCATCCAGGACAAAGCAGCCCGCTTGATTAGCACCCCATCTGCAAACATTCACTCCCTCCACCACCGACGCACAGTGGCAGCAGTGTGTACCATCTACAAAATGCACTGCAGCAATGCACCAAGGCTCCTTCGACAGCATCTTCCAAACCTGCGACCTCTACCAACAAGAAGGACAAGGGCAGCAAATACATAGGAACACCACCACCTGCACGTTCCCCTCCAAGTCACACACCATCCTGACTTGGAACTATATCGCCGTTCCTTCACTGTCGCTGGGTCAAAATCCTGGAACTCCCTTCCTAACAGCACTGTGGATATACCTACCCCAAATGGACTGCAGCGGTTCAAGAAGGCAGCTCAGCACCACCTTCTCAAGGGCAATTAGGGATGGGCAATAAATGCTGGCCTGGCCAGCGTCGCCCACATCCCATGAATGAATTTTTTAAAAAGCCCGCAAAACTTTTTTTTATTCGTCCATGGGATGTGGGCATCGCTGGCTAGGCCAGCATTTATTGCCCATCCTTAATTGCCCTTGAGAAGGTGGTGGTGAGCTAATTTGCGGTGAAATTTGTATCTTCATTGTAACAGTATTTCTTTAAATACCCATCCCATCCTTCTCATGCCACACCCATCCAATTCCTTTCATCTCTCATATTATCCCACCTTTACTTCCTATGCGATCCCCATCCCATCGCCATCCCCCATTCCACACCTCCCATGCATTTCCTCCCACCTTATGGTTGCTACTGAAGAAGCCTTGTAGCCACTACGCCAACATTGGAGGGGCTTATGCTTAAAGTAGTGGATGAGGTGCCACACAAATGGACAGCTTTGTCCTGGATGGTGTCAAGTTTCTTGAGTCTTATTGCAGATGTATCCATCCAGGCAAGTGGGGAATTTCCATCACACTACTGACGTGCTTTGTTGGTGGCAGAGAGAGACGTTGGGGAGTCAGGAGGTGAGCCATTTGTCGCAGGATGTCCAGCCTCTGACCTGATCTAATAGCCATGACATTTATGTGGTGGTCAGTGGTGCACGCCACAATGTTGATTATGGGGCAGTAAGAGATAGTAATGCATTTGAATCTGATGAAGTGGTGGACACTCTTCTTGTAGGTAATCATTACCTGGCACTTGTGTGGTGCAGATGTTTCTTTGCCCAAGACTGGATGTTGTCCACTGCTTGCCATATGTGGTTGTGGACTATTTCCTTATCTGAGGAATTACAAATGGAGCTGAACACTGTGTAAATATAATCGAACAGCCCCACTCCTGACCTTATGATGGAGCCTCGGATGCTGTGCTGAGAAACTTCTGCAGCGATCATCTAGGGCTGAAATGATTGGCCTCCAGCAAGCACAGAAAATTCCTTAGTGTTAGTTATGACTCCGGCCACAGGAGAGATTTCCCCTGGATCCTCATTGATTTCAATTTTACTAGGGCAATTGGTCAAATTGTGCCATGACGTAAAGACAGTCATTCTCACCTTGTTCTGGAATTCAGCTTGTATCCATGTCTGCACCAAGCATTCTGCTCTCACAAGACTCTCAGTAAAACACTGCTCATTCTTACAATACTCCCTTTGCATAAATATGTGCCATTGTACATTAGAGTCATGTGGACAAAGTTATCTAATTGCCCTCTAAAGAAAGTCTTTCGGCATCCAGAAAGCTAGAGATATTTCAATTGTTTGTAACTGATATTGTCTATGTTTGCCAATTTATGGATTTGTACCTGACGTAATGAGATGTGGAGCCAAGTTGTCCTAGTGGAACCCAAACTAAGCATCAGTGAGCAGAAAAAAAAGAAAAAAAGATTTGGACCGGATATCTCAAAGTGCTTTACAGCTAATGAAGTACTTTTGAAGTGGAATCACTGTTGTAGGAAATGAAGCAGTCTATTTGTGCTTAGCAAGCTCCCACAAACAGCAGTGTGATAATTACTAGATAATGTTTTTATGACGTTAAGTGAGGGATAAATATAGGCTAGGACACTGGGGAAAACTCCCCTGCTCTTCTTTGAAATAGTGCCATGGGATCTCTTACATTCACCTGAGGACAGACGCAGCCTCGGTCTAAAGTCCTATTTTAAAGTCTGCCTCTGACAGTACAGCATCCCCTCAGTACGGTACTGAAGTGTCAGCCTTGATTTTTGTGCTCAAGTCCTGGAGTGGAACCTGAACCCAGAGCCTTCTGACTCGGGGGAGAATGCGACCAATTGAACCACAGCTGACATACAACTGGTGAATAATTGTTGTTTGATGGCACTTTTGATGATGACTTCCATCAATTTGCTAATGATTGAAAATAGGCTAGTAATTGGTTGGATTGGATTTGTCCTGCTTTTTCAGGACGGCATATACCTGGTCAATTTTCCACACTGTCGGGTTGATACCAGTGTTGTGGCTGTACTGGAACAGCTTGTGTAGGAGCGCAGCTAGTTCTAAAGCACAGGTCTTCATGATTATAGCATGGATGTAATCTGGGGCGATAGCTTTTGCTGCATCCAGTGCTCTCAGCTTTCTTGATGTCAGGTAGAGTGAATCGAATTGGCTGACAACAGGTATCTGTGACTGTAGGGACCTTAAGAGGAAATCAAGATAGAACATCCTCTCGGCTCTGTTTTAGAAGGTGTGTGTTCAATTCCAACTTCAGAAACATGAGCACATAATCTTGGCTAACACTCCTGTGCAGTATTGAGGGAGCACTGCACTGTCAGCTTTCAAATGAGACCTTAATCTGAACCTTCATCTGACCTCTTAGGTGGAAGTAAACGATCCTATGGTACAATTGGGAGTTCTTCCTGTGGCCTGAACAATACTTATCCCTCAATCAAATCAGTGAAACAGATTCTGTTCATAATCACATTACTGTTTGTGGAGACTTGCCATGTGAAAATTGGCTGCTGCGCTTCCTAATTGCAAATGACTACAGTTCAAAAGAACTTCATTGGCTGTAAAGCATTTTGGGATACCACAATAGGTGCTATATATATGTAAGTTTTCTTTTCTTTCACTTCTGGGGGAAGATGACTAAATGCTTCAGACTTGTCTCCTGCAGTCACTTGCTGGACTTTACCATCATTGATCAGGGGTATTTTCATGGAACTTCTTCCTGCCATTAGTTGCTTAATTGTCTTCCACCATTATCAAACTGTTAAATATTTTTTATGATTTTGGCTACACAGTTTAACCTTATCTCAAAGCCAAACTTTAAGTCCATACTTGGTAGTACTCATCCTGTACATGGCTTAACAATCGTTTACAGTTCTTCCAGAATATATATGTGGATTCTGGCCTCACATTCTAGTGAGAAAATAAGGGCAACACTCTGCTTATTCTTTCAATATTACTTTCACATAAATAGGTGCTGTTATACATTAGAGTCATTTAGACAAAGTCATCTAATTGCTCTCCAAAACAAGTAACAAACGAATTACAAATCCATACACTTTCCTCTTGGGAAAGCATTATTGTCCAGCTTTAAAATATCTCCATGATAACATTATCAAAAAAATAGATACAATGAAGAAAGTCATTTGGCACAAGTTGGCAAAACTGCATGCGAGAAAGAAAGGGCAAAGAGAAAGTGCCTTTATAAAGCACTATCATGTCCCACCATGTCCCAAAGCACCTTACAGCCAAGTAATTACTTTTAAAGTGCAGTCATTATTGCTTTATAGGCCAATGCGCCAGCCAATTTGTGCACAGCAGGGTTTCGCAAAAAGCAGTGAGATAAATGGCCAGATATCTATTTTGATGATAGTGGTTGAGGGATAATTTTGGCCAGGACACCAAGAAAATTCCCCTGCTCTTCTTTAAATGTGATCTTTTACATCAGAGGACCTCCATTTAACATCTCACCTGAAAGGTGGTGCCTCCAACAATGACCCGGTTTCCAAGGAAATGCGATTCCAAATTTGTAAAATTAATTTTTCAGGGCCAGAGAGGTTGTTTAGTATTTATCACATTGTTTAAAAACTCAAAATCCTGAATGCACCAGCCCTAACTTTTTTAAGCTGTTTTAGTGCGGAACTAGTGGGCAAGATCACGCCGTTGCAGTCAGCAGCGAAGGAATAACGCTCGCTGTTTACCTTGCTCACAACTGCCCACAGCCTTTTTGCTGGCTTGTCAGAAAAGACGTCCTCTAATTTGGTGTATTTTCCAGTATGGCACTCTCTACTACGGATCTGTGACTGCTGTGTACAGGGCAAGCAGCAACAAAGCTCTTCAGCCAATCAGATTGAAGTATTGTCACTGAGACACACAAGAGTCCAAACCAGGAAGTATAAAGCAAGAAATATAAATTAGATTTAAATGATGTACAGAAAGCGAAATAAAGTTTGGTAAATACAGATGGGATTAAGGAACAGAGATAAAAGAGACACACAGAAAAGTAAAAAGAAATCTATTTAGGAAACAAGCTCCAACACTAATTTTCTTCCAAGGGAATGCAATTCCACATTTGTAAAATTAATTTTTCAGGGCCAGAGAGGTTGTTTAGTATTTATCACATTGTTAAAAACTCAAAATCCTGAATGCACCAGCCCTACCTTTTTTTAAGCTGTTTTAATGCGAAACTAGTGGGCAAGATCACACCGTTGCAGTCATTTCAGTAAAAAGACCAATGTTAAGAGATTCCTTTCTATATCAGCATGTGGTCGGTGGTAGCACTCTTACCTGAGTCAGAGGGAGAGAATTCAAGTCACACTCCAGGAGTTGCGTACTTTAGCTGACACTGTGCCAGACTGAGGAAGTGTAACATTGGCCCAGAATTTGAGATGAGAATAACTGTCAGGCTATCAGCACTCACCGTTATAATGGAGGAAATCTGTTTGCAAAATCTGGAGTAGCACATGCGCAATTAAATGTGGAAATCTAGATGTTGCTGCCAGACATACGCTGCTCCTCCATAGGGTGTACTGTTGCAGTCCTCACTTATGGACTCATTACTGAAAGGCTGCATTTGCTGACAACGCAACCACTAAGTGGCGCAGTATTGGCACATGCGCAAATGCAGCCTCATCCACTGAAACATCACTGCAACATCTCAGGAGCTGCCAGTAATAAAGATGGCGCTGCTCAATTTGTCGCAAAAAGTAAACGCAGCCTTAAACTCACAGTGGCTGCAATCGCTGCCTCCATCCCACCCCAGCAGTACCTGTGATAGTTCAGAACCAAATAACCTCATTGCAATCTTGCAATTCGCTCTTTGTATGATGCTTATTATTCTAAAATACTGGTTTTGGAAATAGATTCATGTGAATCATAGATTCATTCTCTTGCACAATTACAGCAGTGCAAATGGATTCTGGGCTATAATTCAGATAGAAGCCATCACGTTTTTCTTCGCCGCTCCTTCCCGCGCGCGTCTGTTTGCTGCTTCTCCTCCTCACCCCCCCCCCCCCGCCCTCAGCCACTTGCTCCCGTCCTTGTTGCTTCCCCACCTTGGTCACTCGCTCTGCCCCAATGGCTGCTCGCTCCCTGCTGCTTCATCGGGCGGCACGACAGGGAGCGATCGGCCAAAGTGGGAAGCGACGAGGGCGGGTGCAAGAGGCTGATGGAAGGTGGCGGGGACCGAGTGGCTGAGGGGGGAAGCAGTGAGGCCTGCAATTGGGTTGGGGGGGAGGTTAGCGGTGAGGACGGATGCGAGCAGCTGAGCGGGAGAAGCAGCGAGGGTGGGTGCGAGTGGCTGATGGAAGATGGCAGGGAGCCAGCGGCCGAGGGGGGAAGCAGCGAGGGCGAGTGGCTGAGGGAAGGCAGTGGCAAGACAAGGAGCAAGTGGCCCCATTTCAGCATGCGATGACATTTTAGAGCGCATGAGCGAATTAGTCCTGGCAAGCTGGGTGCTGACGTAGGCTGCGCATGCGCAGCACCATGTTGGCAGGAAGAAAGCATTCTGTGCACGGGAACAGCTGGGAATGTACTGATGAGGTCGGCTGCTTTTAGACCTTTTACTGTTATTCTCAAACTGTTAGATTTAAAAAGTGGTGGCTTGTAAGGAGAACTGTTGTCTATACAGATCAGAGCACAGGAACAGCGTTTGGGAGTAATTACTGGAGGCAATGGATGAAAAAGCATGAGGACGAGTGCATTGATCAGCTTTTTAGAGTGGCTTCTTAATAAGACACTACAATCTGCTTCTTTTGAAATCTTCTGTCAGTTTAAGAATACTCAAAAGATTTGAAAGGAGTTATTATTTAAAGAAAGATCATATATAGTCACTTGATATTATCAGTGACTTTTTGCCAATCCTGGAGACTTTCATCCATTTCCTTAAGTGATGTCTCCCAACTGCTGGCACAACCATCAGTCCCTTTTGCGCACACTATTTTCGTCATAATCTCCCTTGCTCCCTGTGTTTGTGTACCTCCATTGTCTATCTCCACTGCTCTGTGCAGCAGATCATCGTGTTCTTACTCAGTGAAACTTTGCTCATGTACCAGGGACACCCTTTCCATCATGATAGATAATCCAGGTTCACCACGCAGTTAAACCAAATTTTAGCAAACTTTTATTTCTAGCAGATTTTATTGTGTGTGTTGGCTGTTTCTCCAATTGAGCTTAAGTTCAAAGCTTAACAATCGAGCCTTCACTAAACTGACTTATTAGTACCTGTATGTTTTTCCTTTGTATTGAAGATTAATAGTATTTGTTTCAGACTTACTCTGGAAGTTGAGGATTATATAGGTAAAGGACACACATACATTCCATGATCTAGTTTTTTGAACTTTCAGAGAGCTTTTAACAATGTTTCAAATGAAACAAACTTTTAATTAAACCGTAAACCATAAAAATCCAGAAAGAACATGGAACTGAATAACAAACTGGTTTAAAAAAATACAAAAGAGTATTCATGAAAAGTGTAATGTCAGACTGTGGGAAAGTGAGTGAAGGGTTACAATAGTTGATGCTTGGACTTTGTTTCTAATTCAAGTAAATAAACTGAATGCTGATGAATATACAGTACTACGCAGATTGAAAAATGCGGGAATTTTAAGATGAATGGAATTAAATTAGTATAGGATGACTTGGAAAGGGATGTAGAAATATTGGTAGGCAAGTCACTTTCAAATTTTAGACTGTGTAGAAAAACATTAAAGAGCATAATACAGCACTCAAGACCGTATAGCCAGATTAGTAGAAAATAAATCTGCAGAAATTAAGCTTCATAGGTGTTGATCAGACTATACTGAAGAATACTATGTTTGATTTTAACCATTGTACCACAAAATGATATTCTTGAATTACTAAGGCTGATAACAAGTGTGAAGGGAATGAGGGATGAGAAAAGTCTGGAGAGGTTTAAGCTTTGCAGTCTGAAGAAAAGGCAGTTAACGAGGCACCTCATCAAAGTACATCAAATGTTCAATGGTATATGTGAGGTAAAATGGAATTATTGCTTAAAAGTACACTAAAAATTATAACAGAAGTCATAAATGGACATTAATGAAATTAGAACTGATATCAGATTATCAGTGATGAATATTTGAAATAATTCACCAAATAAGTTAATAGAGGCAAAAGAATCTAGATTATTCAAAGCACAATAAGGTGCACTTTGATGAGCAAGCTAGTGTACTAGAGGCATGGGCTTCAATAGGTTTGATGGCTTTTTCTTGTTTCTAACTTGTTTCGTGCTCTTACAGACCTATGAATTTATAAATATTCTTGTACACTACATTTAATTAGTTTAAAGTACAAAATGAAAGTAACAACAACTTGTATTTATATAGCACCATTAATGTAATAAAATGTCTCAAGGCAAGGAAAATGTTAGTACTCTGGTTTTGGGGAAAAATCAGTTTTAAATTATGACATTATTAATAAAGTTTCTTTCACTACAGAAATAGTTTTGAATTGATTAAATTGAAAATCTATTCAAATAAAGCAACTGATAGGCACATTGCTGTAAATGTAGGTTTTGTGTCTTCAATGTCTTGTCTTTACTTCTGAGATTAGATTGGGGAAATGGATTAAACTGCAATCAATCTTCAAATATTATTTTACAGAATACTCACGTGAGATGGCTTATGTCTGAAAACATGCAGCACCGAAGCTTGCTGCTGGCTGTGTGTGGATGGGCAGTCTTCATGTTGCTGTTTGTCAGTAAATTCATAACTTTAAGTCTCAGAGATAAAGAAGGTAGGTCAGGAATGAATGATTATTATTTTTTGCTTTCAGAATAATCAGCCTTTGGGATTTAACGTGTGGTCTTAATTTGGTATAGCACCAATTGTACTATCATGAAATGTATTTTTCCCCCTTCCTCTCCCCTGTTATAGGGCCTTCTCCAAATACTATTCCACAGTTGTTAGAACAGGCAAGGGAGCCACCTGTGCTAGGCCTCTGCTATGAATTATACATGAATGGCGCAAGTGCAACATGATTGAAAGAGATTTCCTGGACAGATTTTGGAGCAGTATTTCAAAGAGTGAGTGAAATAAATAGCCCTGAAATGTATTAACCATTATTCCTTCATTCTCATCTTTGCTTTACTGGCCCTTTGAGTTCTATAAAAACCTATAATCTAATTGCTCCTTCAATCTTGCCCTGACTTCTCTGTAACTTCGGGAACATACTTATTCACATTTCAGACATGCGGCAGGAATACATTCAGGCAATTATACATTCCCAGCCCTTAATTTTACATCAGTTTTAAGAAGCAGAAGGTTTAGCCTTAATTTCTTTAAAGCAGGAAGTTAATGATAGCAACCATCTGACAGTTGGCAAAGCATTAGGGAGAGAGATTTCTCATGGTTTTGATGGGCAAGAATTGGATTATTGTGGTCCGTTGGTCTGAAAGTTGCTAAGGACTATTTGGTTATGTTTTCCAGTTGCCTCTCCTCTACAAGGCTGCTGGGCCATGCTTTCCCCCAGTACTAGTAGAACGTGGCAATACCAAATACTGCCTAACTATCCCACTAATAGCTGAAACTTTCTGCAGCTGAACCATAAAACATCCCTTTCCAGGTACTCTACCACCCACCCCCCCACCTGTCTTATCCAGGTCCCAAGGTTCCCTTCAATGTTCATAAATCCTTAGACCATATCCCATTGCTTACAGATCCCAGAATAGACCCCAGTACTCCCAGTTCTGAAGAAGGGTCACTGACCTGAAATGTTAACTCTGCGCCTCTCCCCACAGATGCTGCCAGACCTGCTGAGTATTTCCAGCATTTCTTGTTTTTATCCCAATACTCCCGTACCTTGAGATGACCGAACACAACACTTTCAGATCCTCAGGCTCCTTTTCCCAGTGATCTCAGTTTCTAAAAGTGACTTCATTGTTCCCAGAAACCCCCTCGGCAGTGTTCCTGGAACCCCAGCACTCTTCTCCCAATGTCCTCCTTCAAAGTACTACTGGACGGTGAGGCCTCATCCTAGTGCTGCCGGACCCCACACCTCTTTTGAAGGCCACTTAATGATAAGTCGATGTCCCTGGTAATATTAATTGATAAAATATCCCTATTATTAAAGCTTCTGACCATGAGCAATACCAAAGCAGATCTGTTAGTAATATTTTCAGAACTTTCCTGTATGTGCACCACAGGCAGTGTCTCTATGAAGATGTTGGAGGTACATTTTTCTTTTAGATCTTTGTTCATTGATATTTCTTTGCATGACTTTAAAGTTTGGGGTTGTTTCTGCTTGTTCAGCAGGGACAGGAGGACAACCGGCCAGGGGAACCCGCAACCTGCTGGCCCAGTGCAGCCTCATAATGGGGGAGGGGGAGAAGGTGACAGAGTGGCCCGGCTACAACCACCTGTCAGGAGACGAGCCTACCCAGCAGGCAGGATCTGTCGTCCGTGTTTGAGCTTTCCACGAATGTAAGCGCCAGTGCCGAAGAAGACTGTGCCTGTCACGGGAGGCTGTCACATCTTGTGTGAGATGCTGGCAGCGCAGGTCGCTTCCAACTGCGTGGGTGGCCATCCAATGCCAGTCGCACTGAAGCTAACAGTAGCACTAAATTTCTTTGCATCAGGCTCATTCCAGGCTTCTTCAGCAGACATATGCGGAGTCTCCCAAGCATCAGAGCATCACTGCATTAAGATTGTGACTGATGCCATATTCAGGCATACCAACCAATTCATCAAGTTCAAGATGGAGGCTGCCTGTCAGGCCAAGACAACCAGAGGATTCAGCACCATTGCTGGGTTCCCCATGGTGCAGGGCATTTACAGACTGCCCTAATGTGGCCATTCGAGCACCTACAGGTCAGTCAGGGGCCTTCATTAACCACAAGGGGTTCCACTCAATAAATGTTCAAATTGTCTGTAGCCACCAGAAGGGAATATTGCAGGTGTGTGTTCGTTACCCTGGAAGCAGTCACGATGCATTCATTCTCCGGAACTCCCAGGTGCCAGCACTATTCAGCCCTCCTGAATGCCTGCATGGATGGATGCTTGGTGACAGGAATAATCCGCTGAAGACATGGCTGATGACATGGTGAGGAACCCAAGGAATGAGGCAGAGGAACGGTACAATGAGAGCTATGTGACTACCAGAGTGATCGTAGAACAGACTATAGGTCTTCTCAAAATGAGATTTAGGTGTCTTGATTGCTCAGGTGGAGCCGTCCAGTTAAAGGACGGCTCAGGTATACAATTTAAACCTGACCTGACCCGGGCCCGAGTCCTTTGGTTTTTTCCCGCACCCGACCCGACTACCGGAAATTAATGCCGCTTACTCTTACTTCCCTTTCCCTCCGTGACCAAAAGGCAGCACTGCCACTGTGGCTGACCCGGCCCAACCCGACCTGAGCCCGAATGCCGGACCCAGAAGAGTGACCTGACCTTAACCCGACATGTTGTCGGATCCCATCGGGTTCGGGTCGGGTAGCCATGCTCTATCTCCAGTACTCGCCAGCAAAGGTTTCGAGAATTATTGTTGTCTGCTGCGCCTTACGTAACCTGGTGATGGAGAGGGGAGAGGCCCTGGAGGATGATCAAGATCAGCGCGAGGCATCCTCATACGAGGATGGTGATACAGATGAGAAAATGCGGCCGCAGCCGCCTGAACGGCGGGGAGAGGGAGCTGGAGGTCTGGGGGAGTTAAGTGCAAGGAAGACCCGGGAGGCTCCAATACTTAGGGGTTTCTCCTGAACAGAGACTCAGCAACCAGACATTCACATGGCAGTCTGAGATGAGGCATTAGCAGGAGCAGGAACCGCAGTGGCACTCACCTTCAGGGGGAAATCTCAGCTGATACGGGCCATCTTTCCATCCACACAGTGCAAATATGTCACCTCTCAAATAATCCTTCTCATGCAGATCAGCCAGCTCGTCTACAACATCAGCATTAACTTGTGACATATGAAAATGCCAAGTGAAAAATTTATTAAGTTTTAGTGCATTTATGCATCAAATAAATATTTCTAAATTGCACCAGTGACTCCGGAGTGCTGTTACTGTGAATATTTGAAACGTTTGCGAGTGCTGACGTGTGGGGACAATCCCTTGCCCCCAGCCACACCAGAGACAGGTGGCTGATCAGGCTGCTGCATTGCTCTGGATGACTTTGGCGGCTGTCCTCTGCCTGCCCAAGGCCTGCGGGTCGCAGCATGTCAAGGTGACCCTGAGAATTCTCAGGACCACCCTCTGACACCCTGGGAGTATGCTGTGCTGATGTCACTGGCAGAGGGGACAAAGAGCTTCAGGATGCATCAGGAGCGCCCTGAGAAGATCTGCCATATGAAATCCGCTGCTGTCCCTGTGCCCTCTCAAGGCTCCATTGGTCCTCTCTGTTAACCTCAGAGGGGTGAGCAGCTTCAAACTATCGCCTGACCATCAGAGTCAGATCGCTAATGCTCTGGTCCATGGAGCCCACTCTCTCTGTGAGGTTATGCGTGGCCTCCAGGATCGGGCCCTCCATTGCAGCTGCCAATCTGTTAATGGAGGAAGCCAGATGGATAGATGACAGAGAATATGCGGTACTCAAGCCCTGGATAGACATCTCCAAAGTCTGAGTCATAGCAAGCAAAGTCTCTGGTAACTCTGTCAGATCTCCACGCACCGCTTGCTGCACCTGCAGCATCTCCTGCCGAATGAATGTCAGCAGAGGCTCGTCATTAGCTTGTGGCTCTGCACTGGCGTGGCCTCCCACAGTCCTCCAATTGTCAATCGGCCGGTACTGCCTCTGGCAGCTGATCCAGCAATTGTGTGGTGCTGACACCAGGTTGTGACCATGAATCTTAGAAGACACGCATCCCAACCGAGGTGAACGTTTCTGAGCTGGTGCTTGGTGCGGGGCGAGGATGTGATGCTGCACCCTGTGAGATCCACTGCTCTTCTTCAGAGGTGGACGGATGAGCCCTGGAGACGCTTCCTAGCCGTTGCTGTGTTGCACCTGCAGGGAAAATCAGAATGATCAGATGTGATCAGCACTCCTGACTGGAGGACATGTTATGGACGGCATTGTGGGCATTTTTGTGCGATTTTAAGTTGGAGAGCGCCCTTCAGTGCCTAAAACAATTGCCGCACCACGCCCCCCTCACTCCGCCCCTTCGACCACACACTGGGAACTCTCTCTCCTGGCCCGGTGCGCCGGCCTCGCCATCAGCTATCACTCTCCGTCCTCCCCTGCTAGCATTAATGCATCCTCCTCCAGTCTGCTCAAATATGCCAGGTTAGCCACGCCACCACCGGTGCGGGAAATCTCATGGGCATTATGTCCCCTCTTCACCTGTGTAGACACAAAGCAATTAGTTAAGACATGTTACTTGAAAGATCACCCACCCCTTGGGTTGAGTGCTGCATCTCAAACCAATGCTTGTGAAGTGCACAGATGGAACACATCTGGACCACTGTGTGTCACAGATGTGCCTATTATATGGCCCAGGGCATGGCTGCAGCCAATTACTGACCATTGATGGCTTCGACCTTACGGCATCAGCACCCATTGACCCTCCCATTTTACATAAAAGATGAGATGACTGCGGAATGCCCCTTACCCTGGCAGAGCGCAGAAGGTCATTGACCCGCTTGCGTCACTGGAGCCATGTCCTCCTAACTACTCTGCAGCGGCTGACTGCCTCCACTACCTCCAGCCACGCCTTCTCAATGACCTGGGGAGGCCTCCTCCTTCTGTCGGATGGCAAGAGGATCTCCCGCCTTGCCTCAGCTGCAAGGAGTCCTCTGAGAAGCGAGAGGGCCATGCGGCTACTTCTCCCTTCCATTGCTGCAAGCAGATTCTGGTGGTGTTCTGTTTTATTTTCAGTTGTTGGATCGGAGGGCACTTTAAGTCCTCCTCCAGTCCTTTCACTCTCAGTCTCTTGTTTTTTCCTTTGCAGCAGTTGCTCCTCCCCACGTCATCCTTGCTGCAGGTAAGCCTCTTGGAGCCACAGAGGTTGCTGATAGCCCTTTTAAATGGCTTTCAGCAACTTCTTCCAGTTCTCACCCTGCCCCCGCCAACGCTCAGCCTCCCGCCCGCGTGCGCTCTTTTCATTCAGAAATACGCCACGGGGCTACTAATTGATTGCCTCACGCACGATAGCGGCGTCAGCGAGGCACGGAGTGGGAGTACGTTCTTCACCTGCTTACGCCTCCCCAAACTCTGAGCCGCCAACGACGGCAAAATTCCAGCCATAGTGTCTACAGGCTCTTACTTGATCTTCATTTCAACGTAGACATGGTTGTGATCTACAGCATTAAAAAATGTTAACTCTTGAAAGAATTTATATCACTAGACTTTGTCACTTTAGGATGCTTCAAATATGCTTTAGCAGTAGAACTTTGCATTGTGTGTCTTACATGATATAATGTTCTCATCCTTCTAAAATAGCTTACCCTCTGAGTTATCATAAGCAGTACCAGTAGTATTATTGTAAAAATGGTATGTTGATCTGGAGTTTGTTGCCATGCAGCTTTTAAACACTATGTGTATTCTGTCAATGTTGAGCACAGGGAAGAGCTATGTTAGTTGGTATTTTGGAGGATAAGAATGAGTACTTGTAAAGGGATTGGCTCTGGGTGACTCTTGGGAGACGTATTGGATTTGGATGTACCGAAACATACCCTGCAGTGTGGGATTAGAATTTTTCCATAATTGCTAAAAGCACGACTGAACCCTTGTTAAGAAGTTTGACTCTTTGTGTTGGTACCCTTCTCACGCCTGACTCTAAATCCACTTGTGGCTAATACACCTGCAAGCTCCTTGTTGCATCAAATTGAGGAGAGGAATGACACACCAAGCAAAATTTTCTGTTATGCACAAGCTTCCTTCCAGATTACTAACATTAATGTAAGTATAACGTACTTATTTATTACTTTGTCCTCCTATTGAGCTGTATCAAAGGCAAATTAGATTGGAAGGATAGGTTGGCAGTTTTTAATCTTGATAGCCATCCGTGGGTTCTGCTATCAGACTGTATTTAAAGCTGAACTTGCTTCTTAGTAATAGCACCTAAGATTGAATGAGGCCCACTGCTTTCTTGAGTTTGGGAAGTTATAGGTACCCAAGATAAATTCACCTATATAACTGGAACAGAATGAAAGCAGATCAGTAAGAAACTTTCACAATTCCAACTTGCAATAAGACACAAGAGGACGAACTCAAACCAATATGGTCAGTTTCCGAACCCATATAAGCTTCATAGACTCTACATCTCCATATCAAGGAAATTATGATGAACTTGTATAAGACACTGGTTTGGCCTCAACTGGAGTATTGTGTCCAATTCTGTGCACCACGCTTTAGGAAGGATGTGAAGGCATTAGAGAGGGTGTACAAAAGATTCACGAGAATGGTTCCAGGGATGAGGAACTTCAGATTGGAGAAGCTGGGGCTGTTCTTTTTGGAGAAGAGAAGATTAAGTGAGATTTGCTAGAGGTGTTCAAAATCATGAGGAGTCTTGACAGAGTAGATAGGGAGAAGCTGTTCCTTTGGCAGAAGGGTCGAGAACTAGAGGACACTGTTTTAAGGTGATTGGCAAAAGAAGCAACAGCGACATGAGGAAAAACTTTTTTACGCAGCGAGTGGTTAGCATCTGGAATGCACTGCGTGAGAGTGTGGTGGAGGAAGATTCAATCGTGGCTTTCAAGCGAGAATTGAATAATTATTTAAAGAGAAAAAAATTGCAGGCTACAGGGAAAAGGCAGATGAGTGGGACTAGGTGATTTGCTCTTGCAGAGAGCTGACATGGACACAACAGATTGAACGGCCTCCTTCTGTGCTGTAACCATTCTTTGATTCTATTGAAGAGAGGAGAAACAAGGTGCACAGAGGTCTAGGAGAGACAGTAGTAGAGTAAAGAATAGTTGAGAAATAGGAAGGATCAGATGGGGAATATCCATGGCAGTCTTAGATGAGTTTAGAGTGCATGTGTGTAAATGCAAGTAGTATGGTAAATAAGCTTGATGAACTGCAGGTGTAAGTTGCCACATGGTTCTGATACTGCAGCACTAACGGAGATCTGGCTCAATGAAGGGGAGGATTGAGAACTTAACATTCCTGGCTACAAGATACTCAAGAAAGATGGGGAAAGAAAGAAGGGTGATTGGGAGTATTGATCAAAGAAACTCTTATCGGACTGAAAAGGAATAATGTAGTTGAGGGATCAAAGATTGAATCTACTTGTTAAGAATTAATGAACAATAGAGGAGCTGTTGTGCCACTGGGTGTATACTGTAGGCTACCAAATAGTGGGAAGGAGTTAGAGGAGCAAATTACAGAAAGATGCAAGAAAAATAGAGTCGTGATAATGGGGAATTTCAGTTATCACTATAGACTGGGTTGGTAACATTCGTGGAATCAGAAATAGTACAGTACAAAAGGAGGACGCTTGGCCCATCAAGTCTGCACTAGCTCTTTCGAGCAGCAATCTGTTTCATCCCACTCCCCCACTCTTTCCCCATATCCATATAATTTTTTTTCTCCAAGTATTTATCAAGTTCCTTTTTGAAGGCTGTTATTGAATCTGTATCCTCCACCCTATCAGGCGTTGCAATCCAAATCATAACCATTCATTGCATAAATATGTTTATTCTCTTGTTGCTTCTGGTTCTTTTGATGGTCATCATAATCTGTGCCTCTGGTTATCAACCTTTCTGCCATTGGAAACATTGATTTCCTCGATCTAAATCCGTCATGATTTTAAACCCAGCACAAATCGCCTCTTAGCCTTCTTTGCTCTCAGGAGAACAATCCCAGCTTCTCCAGTCTGTCCACACAATGGTAATCCCTTATATCTGGGACCCTCATTCTAGTAAATCTCTTCTGTACCCTCTCCAAAGCCTTCACATCCTTCTTAAAGTGTGATGCCCAGAATTGGACACAACAGTCCAGCTGAGGATGAATTAGTGTTTTATGTAGGTTTAGCATAACATCCTGGCTTTTGTATTCTATGCCTCAATTAATAAAGCTGAGGATCCCAAATGCGTTATTAAATGCTTTGTTATGCTGTCCTGCCACCTTTAAAGATTTGTGCACAACCACCACCAGGTCACTGTCTTCTTGTATCCCCTTTAAAATCATATCATTTAACATGTATAGTCACTACTATTCTTCCTACCACAATATACCACCACACATTTTTCTGCATTGAATTTCATCTGCCATGTGTCCACCCATTCCATCAGTCTGTTCATGTCCTCTTGAAGTCTGTTATTATCTTCCTGTCATGCAGGCCCCCACCTGCCTAGAATGAGGCACATTAATTTCACCACATGAACATTAAACTTCAAATTGTTGCTGGGAAGAAGAGGGTCTGTTACAAACAATTGCCAGGCCCCCTAGCCAGAAAGACATTTTTGCATACTAGCAGACAGTATTGGAACAAAGGAACTAGTCCCTGCACCCGCACAATACACAGAAAAGACGTGGTCAGACCAGTTTAGTCAAATGACTAACTGGCTATTGCAGAGTTTTGCACTGAGTGTTTTAAATTGGAGAAACAGTTTTTGAAGTCAGAAAGCTCCTGGATTGAGAACATCTCTCTCCTGTCTGCTCTTATCTCGTTCTCACCATCTTTGGAACCTATTGAAGACACAGGAACTCCGAGAGAGAAAAGTCTCCTACAGTGAGCAAGGTTTAAGAAGAATACTGGCCCCCAACGAAAAGCAAGAATTACCTACAAGCATGAACTACCTACAAAACCTCGAAGCATATAACAAGAAACTCTTCAGATATTCCTCAAACCTCTCCACTTTATTTTTTCTTCTGCTCTTTTCTGTCCCTATCTGCATGTGTGTATCGTGTATGCATGCTAGCGTGGGCACGTCGTGTATCTGTAGGGGTTAACCGAATTAGAGTTTAAGTTTTAATAAATTTCACTTTTCTTCTTTAAACCTAAGAAAGCCTGTTTGTGCTCATTTCTTTGCCTTATAATTGGAAAGCGATGAACAAGGATTCACCAATGGGGAGCTCAAAACACGGTGTGTTTAAAATTAAATCCTGTTACAGTAAGACCAGCAGGTGAAGGCTGAAAGTGACTGCTAGACATCTTTCTCACCTGGTTGTAACATTCCTCAGTGTTTATTACACTTCCAAGTTTCTTGCCATCTGCAGATTTGAAATTGTGCCATACACCCACAAATCATTAATGTATATATAAAATAGTGATGGTCCTAGTAGTGAACATTGGGGAAACTTCACTGTATACCTCCCTTTCGTCCAAGGAACAGCCATTCAGCACAACTCTCTTTCCTCTATCCCTTAGCTAATATTGTATCCATGCTGCTACTGCCCCTTTTATCCCATGGGTTTCAATTTTACTAACAAGGTACATACCTGGTACTTTGTCAAATGCCTTTTGAAAGCCCATGTGCACAACATCAACTGCACACCCTTCATCCACCCTCTCTGTTGCTTTATAAAAAAAACCTAATCAAGTTAGCAAACATAATTTGCCCTTAACAAATCCATGCTGACTCTTTATTAGTCCATGCTTGTCCAAGTGGCTGTTAATTTTATTGTTTAATTATTATTTCTAAAATAATTCTCACCACTGACGTTAAACTGACTGGTTTATTCTTTTTTGAACAATGGTATAACATTTGCAATCCTCCAGTCCTTTAGCATCACCCCTGTATGTAAAATAGATTAGAAAATTGTGGCCAGCACCTGTATGATTTCTACCCTTATTTCCCACGGCAACCAAGGATGCATCCCATCCGGACTCTGTGATTTGTCTACTTTACATACTACCAGCGTTCCTAGTAGCTCCTCTTATTTTTTAATATCTCATCCAGTATGCTGGCAACCTCCTCATTTACACTAGCTTGGCAAAGTCCTCTTCCTTGGTAAACACTGAGGGCTTTGTAAAGGGCAAAGAAGGAGACGAATTCCTGATATGAAACAGAGCTTTCTTGAACAGTGTGCTTCCTGCCCAACAAGGAAGGAAGCAATATTAGATATAATTTGGGGGAATGTCGCGGGGACAGTGGAGCATGTTTCAGTGTGGGAGCATTTGGGGAACAGTGATCATAATATAATTCGATTTAAAAATAGTTAAGGACAAGGAATAATTAAGTGTAAAAATACTTAACTGGAGGAAGGCTAATTTCAGTAAGTTAGAAATGTATCGTGCCCTGTCAGATTGGAATCAAAAATCAGCAGGGAGAATAGTAATTGAACAATGGGAGGCCTTCAAGGAGGAGATGGTTTGGGTACAGAGTAGTCACAGTCCCACAAGGGGTAAAGGAACAAATGTAAGGTTCACAATACAGAAGAAAGCCAAATTGAATACAGAAAGTACAGAGGAGATCTAAAAAGCTTAATATTAGGGCTGAAAAGAGAGTATGAGAATAGAGTAGTAGCAAAAATTAAAGGGAACCCAAAATTCGTTTGTAAACATATAAATAGTAAATGGATAATCAAAGAAAGCTTGGAGCTGATTATGGACAAAAAAGGAAATGGTCTTGCGGAGGCAAACGGTTTGGCTGAAGTACTAAAGGACACATTGCATCAACTTTCAACGGAGATGGGTATGCTGCCAATATAGCAGTAGAGGAGGAGGTAGTAGAAATATTGGATAGCGTAAAAATAAGGAGGAGGTATTTAAAAGGTTCAAAGTAGAAAAGTCACCCGGTCTAGATGGGATGCATCCTAGTTTGCTGAGGGAAGTAAGAGTGGAAATTGTGGATGCTCTGGCCATAATCTTCCAGTGCTCCTTAAATATGGGAGCAGTGCCAGAATACTGGATAATTACAAATGTTATGCCCCTGTTCAAAAAGGGGGAGAGGGATCAACCCAGCAATTACAGACCAGTCAGCCTAAAGTCAGTGATGGGGAAACTTTCAGAGATAATTGGAAAAAATTAATTGGCACTTGGAAAAATATGGGGTAATAAATGAAAGTCAGCGGGGATTTGTTAAAGGCAGATCATTTTTGACTAATTGATTTGAGTTTTTTGATGAGGTAACCGAGAGTGTTGATGTTTATATACCCGTTCAAAATTTGTTAAAGTACTGCATAATAGACTTATTAGCAGTATTAAAGCCTATGGGATTAAAGGAACAGTGGCAGTGTGGATACAAAATAGGCTAAAGGACAGAAAGCAGAGAGAAGTGGTGAACAGTTGTTTTTCAGACTGGAAGGGATTGTACAGTGGTGTTCCCCAGTGGTCAGTATTAACAAAACTACTCTTTCTGATCTATATCATTGATCATGACTTGAGTATACTGGGTATAATTTCAAAGTTTTCTGATAACACGAAACTCAGAAATGTAGTATACAATGTGGAGGAAGAGAGAGACCTGGGGCAATTCCTAGAAGGTGCCAGGACAAGGTGAGAAGGCTGTTAAAAAAGCATGTGCAATCCTTGGCTTTATTAATAGAGAAATAGAGCACAAAAGCAAGGAGGTTATGCAATAAAACACTGGATAGACCTCAGCTGGAGTATTATGTTCAATTCTGGGCACTATACTTTAGGAAGGATACTTGGAGAGGGTGTAGAAGAAATTTACTGGAATAGTACCAGGGATGACTAACTTAAGTCATGTGGAGAAGCTCAGAATAGGTAAGGGTAAGAGGAGATTTGATAAAGGTGTCTCAAATCATGAACATTTTTGATAATGAGAAACTGTTTCCAGTTGCAGAAGGGTCAGTAACCACCGCACACAAATAAAAAACCAAAGATGATGAAGGAAACATTCTTTACACAGTGAGTTGTTATGATCTGGAGTGCACTGCCTGAAAGGGTGGTGGAAGCAGATTCAGTAGTAACTTTTTAAAGCGAGTTGGATAAATACTTAAAGGGAAAAAGATTACAAAGTTATGGGGAAAGAGCAGGCGAGTGAGACTAATTGGATAGCTGTACTAAAGAGTCAGCACAGGCAAGATGGGCTGAATGATCTTCTGTGCTATACCTGATTATGCTGTGAAGTGTACTTCAGAATGACCACCTAGTTCAGAGAAATAGATCATTCGAACAACTTTGCATACATTCAGAATTCGAGCTACAATAGATTACAAAAAACTTTTCAGTAGAAAAATTAAATTCCTTTGTTCACGATATTTGTTTTTTCAAATAAGTTTTTAAAAATTGAATTTAAGTTTGTTATATATGAAAGCTGTTATTTATTACTTCAGAAAGTCAAACACAAACTTAGAAAATCTATGGTCTCTCTGGTTTTATTTAGAATTCCAAAATAATCATTGTTCTCATAAGATTTGTTTATACGTCTCAGTGGCTAAGGGCAAAGCTAATTATTTTTTTCCCATAGAAAACTGTCTCCATGTCTGGGCAATGAAATATCCAGACATATATGCAAGTCATATGTCTATTTATTTTAGTTTTGAAAGAAGAGCTTATGTTATGAAATTAGTCTGAATTTGGATGCATTCTGTTTATTTTCATCACAAAATATATGCTAAAATATTACAATTGCTGCAAACTTTTCAAATGAACGAGTTAATTAAGGTTTATTTAGAAATGTTGCTAATAGTCGATGGCGTGCAGATCATGCTATATTACTTTAACAAATGTTATAGTTTATTTGTTCATGGGATGTGAGCATTGCAGCATTTGTTGCCCATCTCTAATTGCCCTCGAGAAGGTGGTGGTAAGCTGCCTTGAACCGCTGTAGTCCATGTGATGTAGTTCCACCCACAGTGCTTTTAGGAAGGGAGTTCCAGGATTTTCACACAGCGACATGGAAGGAACGGCAATACAGTTCCAAGTCAGGATGCTTTGTGACTTGGAAGGGAACTTGCATCTGCTGCCCTTGTTCTTCTAGGCAGTGGAGGTCATGGGTTTGAAAGCTGCTGTTGAAGGAGGCTTGGCGAGTTGCTGCAGTGCATCTTGTAGATGGTATACACTGCTGTCACTGTGTGCCAGTGGGGGACAGAGTGAATGTTTAAGGTGGCGGATGGGATGCGATCAAGTGGGGTGTCAATCAAGTGGGCTGCTTTGACTTTGATGTTGTTAAGCTTCTTGAGAGCTATTGGAGCTGCACTGATTCAGGCAAGTGGAGATTATGCCATTACACTCCTGATTTGTGCCTTGTAGATGGTGGACAGGCTTTGGAGAGTCAGGAGGTGAGTTACTCGCCACTCAATTCCCAGCCTCTGGCTTGCTCTTGTAGCTACAGTATTTATGTGGCTGCTCCAGTTAAGTTTCTGGTCAGTGGTATCCCCAGGATGTTGATGGTGGGGTTGCAGCCATGGTAATGTCATTGAATGTCAACGGGAGATAGTTAAATTCTCCCATTTTGCAGATGGTCATTGCCTGGCATAAATGCTACTTGACACTTATTAGCCCAAGCCTGAATGTTGTCCAGGTCTTGCTGCATATGGGCACAAACTGCTTCAGTATCTGAGGAGTTGCAAATGGTACTGAACAATGTGCAAACCTCCCCACTTCTGTTCTTACAGTGGAGGGAAGGGCATTGATGAAACAGCTGAAGATGGCTGGGCCTAGGACTCTACCCTGAGGAACTCCTACAGCAATGTCCTGGGACTGAGATGATTGACCTCCAACAAACACAACCATCTTCCTTTGCACTAGTTGTGACACCAAGCAGTGGATAGTTTTCCCTCTGATTCCCATTGACTTCAATTTTGCTAGGGCTCCTGAATCCCACACGATCATATGTTGCCTTGAAGTCAAGCGCAGTCACTCTCATCTCACCTCTCGAATTCAGCTCTTTTGTCCATGTTTGGACCAAGGCTGTAATGAGGTCTGGAGTTGAGTGGCCCAGGTGGAACCCAAACTGAGCATCAGTGAGCAGGTTATTGCTGAGTAAGTGCCACTTGATAGCATGGTCAACAACACCTTTCATCACTTTACTGATGATTAAGGGTAGACTGATGGGTCAGTAATTGGCCTGATTAGATTTGTCCTGCTTTTTGTGGACAGGACATACTTGGGCAACTTTCTACATTGTTGGGTAGATGCCAGAGTTGCAGGTATACTGGAATAGCTTAGATAGGGGCACGGCTGCTTCTGGAGTACTAGTCTTCACAGTACTACAACTGGGATGTTGTCAGGGCCCATAGCCTTTTGCTGTATCTAGTGCCTTCACTGGATATCATGAGGAGTAAATCAAATTGGCTGAAGACTGGTACCTGTGATGCTGGGAACGTCAGGAGGAGGCTGAGATGGATCATCCACTCGACACTTCTGGCTGAAGGTAGTTGCAAATGCTTCAGCTTTAGTCTTTTGAACTGACACGCTGGGCTCCTCTATCACTGAGGATGGGGATATTTGTGGAGCCTCCTCCTCTGGTTAGTTGTTTAATTGTCCAACACCATTTATGACTGGATGTGGCAGGATTGCAGAGCATTGATCTGATCCATTGTTTGTGGGATTGCTTAGCTCTGTCTATTACATGCTGTGCCCACTGTTTAGCATGCATGTAGTCCTTTGTTGTAGGTTCACCAGGTTGACATCTCATTTTTAGGTATGACTGGTGCTGCTTCTGGCATGCCCTCCTGCAGTCTTCATTGAACCAGGCTTGGACCCCTGGCTTGATGGTAATGGTATTGTAAGGGATATGCCAGGCCATGAGGTTATAGATTGTGGTTGAATATAATTCTGCTGCTGCTGATGGCCCACAGCACCTCATGGATGCCCAGTTTTGAGCTGCGAGATCTGTTCTGAATCTATCCCATTTAGTACAGTGGTAGTGCTACACAACACGATGGAGGGCATCATCATTGTGAAGATGGGCCTTCATCTCCACAAGGACTGTGCAGTGGTCACTCTTACCAGTGCTGTCATAGACAGATGCCTCTGCAACATGTAGATTGGTGTGATTGTGAATAATAACCTAACTAAGCACACCTGATCTTGGAATGCTTTAAGATCATCCAAATAAGTTTTCTACATTTGGAGAGTCATTATATCACTGGTTGCTTTCTCGAGCAGTCTAGATCTCCTGGTTGACAGTAAACTGGTGATTTGGCACCTGGTTAAATCACTTGCTGCTCAATTTTAAACTATTTTAAATAGGATTTTAAGCCTATTCCAGATCCTTTGAAGAGAAGTTTATAGAATACTGAGGTTGTCAATCAAGTTGCATTGCTGTCAAATTAGCCAGAATATAGGACTTAAATATAAACAGAAAGTGCTGGAAATACTTAGCAGGTCTGGCAGCATCTGTGGAGAGAGAAACAGAATTAACATTTCTGGTCTGTGACCTTTCATCAGAATATAGGACTAACTTTGAACTAGGCATGAGGAGGAGTAACCCTTTTTTGTCATAATCTCCCACAACTATTGTAGAATATTACAACTCCCAGATTTTCCCGTATGTCACTGAGAATCTTGCACATTATATCAGCAGTCAAAATTCTTTAAAATGTACTTTATTGCAATTTTTCTGACTAATTTAGAAATTAGTTTGCTTTAATCAGACAGGATTTTTTTCTGGAGTCATTATCTTGAGAATGTATGGCAGTCTGTTAGCATTGTGTATTCTGCAACTGTATCAGTTGAATCTAGGCTGGCCGCCCTGCTATTAGATCTGAAGATAAAACGGAGTGAGCTTTCTTGCACACAGTGGGTTGAATTTTATGGGCCCCCTGGAGACGGGTTTGGAGGCCCATAGAATTGTGATGGGAGTTGGGGGGCAAAGGGCCGCTTGCCTTCCTGTCGCTCTGGAATTTAGTTGGGGGCAGGATAGGCTGATAACAGCCTTCCTGTCCAGAGGCCATTTGAGGTCCTTAAGTGGCCTATTACTGGTATCATCCTGCTGCTGCTGGAATTTAACCAGTGGCCGGGCTGGGGGGGTGATGGGGGAGGGGGTGTGCAGGTGGGGGCCTCTGCTACGCGGGAGGTCGCCCAGTTAAACAAGGCAACCTCTCTGCGAGCTTGGTAGGAGACCTCCTCCGTGGGCAATCTGTGGCCTACGGAGGGCCCCCACCAGGAAAAACTCCACCTCCGTCAACCTTCCCCCATCCCCTGCACTAAACGCCCACCATCGCCAGGGCCTGCCAGTTTTCCCCAGCAACCCCAGCTCACTCACCTTGCATTTGGGCTCCAGCGCTGGGCCTGGGCCTAAGGCCTCTTGCAATACCGGCAGTGGCCACCGCTCCCAGTGACACTGCCGATACTCCTGAGTTGCCAGCCCTCTGATTGGCTGGAAGCTGTTGGAGGAGGAGTTCCCATCTTTAAAGAGACAGGTTGTTAAGCGCCCGACCACCGTTTGATTTTGTGTTGGGCCGGGGTGAGGGGCAGCAGGTGGGGGTTGGGCTCTGAAAAGCCAAGGCGGGATTCCACTCGACTTTTTGGCCCGGCACCAGGAGCCCCGCCAGCGCAACAAAACTGCATTTCAAAATGTGCTTCATTAGCTGTAAAGTGCTTTGGAGTGTGAAGTATTAAAATATCAGACAGTTGGGACACCAGCTTGAACATCAGCCCCCACACTGTTGTATACTGTGCTGTTACTGTTCTTTTCCAGCTTGGATGTATGCATGTTCAGCATTCAAGACATCTATGGGATTTGCTATAAAGCTGTAGCTGATGCTTGCTCCATTGGTGTAAGCTGAGGAACTCCCTGCAGAGCAGGAGGTGTGAGATAGAATCTCCCCACAAGGGGAAATAATAAAACTATTGATATTCGCTGAGTTAGAAGTTGGGGGTGGAGAGCACTTTCTATTCATTTTACTTCATATACAGTTTTCTTCGGCTTCAAGCTGCTCTCATTTTTGATGTGGAAAATTTAAAAATGAATGGTTTAATAAACCTGAAAAACTGACTTTAGAATAACAACTTTGTCAAAGATGTTTTAACTTATACTATTTCAAATGTTTTACAGCTCCTACATATTATTGTAATTTCTATTATGTTTTTCTTCCTAAACAATTAAATTAAATGTGCCAATCTTGTTACTGGTAATTGCATCCCTGAATAATTTTGTTTAATTTTGCAAATTCATGTTAGCTCAGTTATACAGTTTTGAACCTGATGTACAACATGTAAATTATATTGCTGGTGCTCTTTAAACCTGTGTAATACTACATTTTACAGTGAAAGCCAGTCCACAGAACAAGTTATTAACAAAAAAGGAACCAAAGCCCATTGTCTAATTTATGGTTTTGTTTTGTTTACTCTAACTTATAAACAACAACTTGTATTTATGTAGCACCTTTAATGTAATAAAACATACCAAGGCACTTCATTGAAATGCTCTAAGCAAAATTTTACACTGAGCCACATGACGTGATATTAGGGAAGATGGCCAAAAAGCTTGGCCAAAGAGGTAGGTTTTAAGGAATGTCTTAAAGAAAGAAAGAGGTTTAGGGAGGGAATTCCAGAGCTTAGGGCTTTGGCAGCTGAAGACAGGGCCAGCAATGGTGGAGCAATTAGCATCAGGATTGATCAGGAGGCCAAAATTAGATGAAAGCAGATATCTCAGAGGGTTGTAGGGCTGAAGGTGATTACAGAGATTGGGAGGGGCAAGGTCATGGAGGGATTTGAAAACAAAGATAAAAATTTTAAAATCAAGGGACTGCTTAACTGGGAATCACTTTGAGTGGCCTTGGCAACCACTGCAATTTTCCACTGATATTCTTCCATTACGTATCTTGTTACAATGAAAATTAGCCTATTCAGTGCAGCAGTCATGTTGCCAGTTCTATTGAAGTAACAGCAATACACTTGTGTGTGCCAATGTCCAACTGTTTAGAAAAGCAAAATGGACTATATAGTCTTGGTAGAATTCACATAATAATCACTATGATGATTTTGTTAAGTTTACTGTGAAACAATGTGTAAAACACAGAAAAACATAGTTTAAGGAAAAAATATACTTCCTCACAATTACTTTACCATACTTGCACTGTTGCTCCCAATGTTATACGGCGCTAATAATAAAGATGCAAAAGCAAGTTGCAATATCTGTGAAAACCTTTTTTTTGTTAAAGTTTATTTTCAGCCCAGTGCTTAAAATACATCAACACCTAACATAAAGACCACTTATTTCCACGAATCACAACAATAAATTAATGATTCGCTTTTGAATTGATAATAGACCACCTGAAGTTATTGGTGAGCATGGTAGTTACTGACAGAATGCACTGCCCTGATATATCTGAGTTGAATGTTCTATTTTACAGAATATGTTACTAAACCACACATATGGGATAAAACTGTGACCAAATATGTTAAAAAAATAAAGCCTCAAGCACAGACTTTACACACAGATGACCAGGTAAGAACAGTAACTTCCTTTTCAACCTTTTGAGAACTATAGTAGCATTTCTGCACTTAAACCAACTTACCATAAATTAAAGTTTTGCATCAATATATCGCTTTAAATTAGCATATTTCAAAGCACATTAAGATTATTCAGAAAAAAAGACATTCAGCGTTTTTCTTTTAGGAACTACAAAAGTTTCAGTTTGTAGCTGCAACCATTGATATACATATAAATCAAAAACTTTGGATTGAACCAGCAACAACTTGTTATTTATATAGTGCCTTTAACGCAATATAATGTGCCAAGGCACTTCACAGGAGCACTATAAAACTAAATTTAACACTGATCCAAAAGATAAAGAGATATTAGGACTGATGACCAAAGGCTTGGTCAGAGAGCTAGGTTTTAAGGAATGTCTAAAAAGAGGAACGAGAGGTGGAGAGGTTTAGGGACGGAATGCCAGAGCTTAGGGCCTTGGCAGAGGTCATGGTGCAGGAGCGGGAAGAGAAGCCATTGCAATGATTAAATAAATAAGAATGGAACCAGACGAGTACAGTCCCACCCAGTTGGATAACAGTGGAGAGGCATTGGAATAGGATGGTGTGGTCAATGGCTGCAGACAGGTCGAGGAGACCTTTACCTTTGTCACAGTCACATAGGATGTTACTTGTGGCTTTTGATAAGATCTGTTCAGTACTGTGACAGGGGCAGAAACCTGATTGGAGGGATTCAAACATGGAATTCCAGGAAAGATTGGTGTTTTAGTCTAGAATGCCAGTTGGTGAATGATGTAACTGGAGCCAATCTTTGCACACTTTTCTAAGCATTTATTAACACATTTACAGATTACAAGCAAGAACGTCCTAACCTAACAGTCATAGTTTAAGTCTGTGTCTATTTATAGGAGCACAAGTCAATCCCCAGTTAATGTCCACTACCTGCCTACAATTAAATACAATTAACAATGGTATTTAGGAACAGCAATTTGTTCAAGGTCTTTGGAGAGAAAAGGGAGGTTGGAGATAGGGTGATATTTTGCAAGGATGGAGGGGGAATTCAAAGGTTGGATTCTTGAGAAGGATAACGATGGCACATTTTAAGGGGAGAGAGACAGGACATGAGAAGAGAGGTGAAAAACAGTAGAAGATCAGATTATAAACAAAGGAATCATAAATAAACATAGCTGGAAAATAAACTACTTCAGATTTATTTTATGGAACAATCAATGTGGATTTGGTTAAAGCACTGAAAAATTAAAAGGGCGAAATACCTATTGGGTTGGTGGGCAGTCTGATGCAGGAAAGAGGTATATTTTTGCATGTTCTGAACATCAATCCAAACAACAGGTTGAGGTAAATAGCCTGTCATCTGGAGATCATTGTTATGCAATTTAACTCTGCCATCTGGCATTGAAATCCGTGAAATGAAATCCAGAATGTAAATAATCCTGACAGTGTGAATTGTAGGGTTCCACAGGAAAATATTACCCTTTGGAGAACGATAATCTTAAAAATGTGTGATTAGGAACAAATTGAATTGGTTGTTGTTAAGTGACTTGGATATTTCTTAGTTCGTTTAGGTAGTCAAAGGTTGAATTAGAATGGAAAAAGAGCCAGAACCAATCAATTGTTGAAAAATTATACAATTTCATTTTGGTTCCACTTATTAAACCAGCAGCAACTTGCATTTAGATAGCACCATTAACATATAAAATTGAATTTCACAGAGGAGTTAGGCAAAATGGGCACTGAGCCAAAGAAGCAGACATTCGGAGGGGTGGCCAAAAGCTTGGTCAGAGGTGGATTTTAAAGAACGTTTTAAAGAAAAGAGAAATAGAGGGGTTAGGAAGAGAATTTCAGAGCATGGGTCTGGAAATGACAGCTGTGAATGGGGATTTCGGCAGCAGATAGGCTAAGATAGTGGTGGAGGCAGTGATGTTATTTAGGTGGAAGTAAGCAGTTTTTGTTATAGAGAGAATAAAGGATGCAACTTAGCTTGGGGTGAAACAGGAAGCCAAGGTTGCAAGTAGTTTCAGTAGGTCTGAGAGAGTGGCCGGACAGGGGAATGGAGTACATGATGAGGGTACAGTGTTCTATGGGTTGAAGACAATGGCTTTAGTTTTCCCAGTGTTTAGCCGGATGAAATAAAGTGAAAATTAGCATAGGGCAAATAAGATTAAAGAATGAATGTGTGGCTCAAAGCCTGATGTGGTAGAAGTGGATTCTGGTTCGTGGGGCATTGGCACCAGTACTGGGGAAAGCGGGGGCTGTGTCGTTGGGACAGTCTACACCTGAACCATGCTGGGGCTGATGCTCTAGCGAGCCACATAACTAGAGAAGTAGAAAGGGTTTTAAACTAAATAGTGGGGGCAAGGATCAAATTTGGGAAGATGTGGTAAATCAAAGAGTAGAGACAAGGCAAGAGAGAAAGTTATTAATATGGGAACTGATAAACAGACCGTGACAGGAAGGGACGGAGAGTACAAATCGAAGATTAAATCAGCAGTCAAGGCTAGACGTTACAAAAATAATAAAAGGGCAAAACTAAAGGCTCTATCTGAATGTGCGTAGCATTCGAAACAAAACAGATAGCACTAATAGAAATAAAGAAGTACGATCTGATAGCCATTACAGAGACATGGCTGCAGAATGACATAGATTGGGACCTGAATATTGAAAGGTACATGACGTTTAGAAAGGACAGGAAACTAGGAAAAGGTGGAGGGGTGGCTCTGTTAATTAATGATGATATTAGCACATTAGAGAGGGATGAGCTAAAGTCAGAAAAACAGGCTGTAGAAGCGGTTTTGGTAGAGAAGACAAATGATAAAAGCAAGAAGTCACTTGTGGGATTGGTGTGCAGGCCGCCCAACAGTAACCACACAGTAGGACAGAGTATAAAGGAAGAAATAATGGGAGCTGTCAGAAAAGTATGGTGATAATCATGGGGTATTTTAATCTATATATGGACTGGAAGAATCAGATGGACAAAGGTAGCCTAGATGAGGAGTTCATAGAATGTTTTCAGGATAACTTCTGAGAACCGCATGTTCTGGAGCCAACCAGAAAGCAGGCTATACTAGACTTGGTAATGTGCAACAAGATAGGATTAATTGATTATCTCACAGTGAAGGTGCCCCTAGGTAGCAGCGATCATAAAATGACTGAATTTTACATTCAGTTTGAGGGAGAGAAGAGTGGGTCCAAGACTACTATTTTAAACTTAAATAGAGACAATTATGAGGGTATGAAAGCAGAGCTAGCTAAAGTGAACTGACAAATCAAGTGAAGTGATAGGTCAATAGAGATGCAGTGGCAGACATTTAAGGGGATATTTCAGAATACACAGAATAGATACATTCCAACGAGAACAAAAAATTCCAAGGGAAGGACTCAAAGATAGTATCAAACTTAAAGAAAAAGCCTATAGTTGTGCAAAGATGGGTGGCAGGTCAGAAGATTGGACGAAGTATAAAAACAGCAAAGAATGACTAAAAGATTATAAGGAAGGAAAAATTAGAGTACGAGCAAAAGCTAGCTAGAAATATAAAAACAGTTTCTATAAATAAAAAAGAAAAGTTAACAATGTGAACGTTGGTTCTATAGAAAGTGAGTCTGGGGAATTAATAAGGGAAAATAAGGAGAATCAGATGAATTGAGCAGGTATTTTGCATAGGTCTTCACTATAGAGGATACAAGTAATATCCCAGAAATAGCTGTAAATCAGGAAATGGAAGGGAGGGAGGAACTCAAGAAAATTACAATCACCAGGGAAGTAGTCCTGAGCAAATTGTTTAAGCTGCAGGCTGACAAGTCCCCGGGTCCTGATGGACTTCATCCTAGGGTGTTCAAAGAAGTGGTTAGTTAGATGGTCAATGCGTTGGTTTTAATTTTCCAAAATTTCCTAGATTCTGGGAAAGTTCCATTAGATTGGAAAATAGCGAATGTAACTCCTTTATTCAAAAAGGGAGGGAGACAGAAAGCAGGAAGCTACAGGCCAGTTAGCTTAACATTTATCTTCGGGAAAATGTTAGAAGCTATTGTTAAAGATATTATAGCAGGGCACTTCGAAAAAATCACGGTAATCAGGCAGAGTCAATGTGGTTTTGGGAAAGGGAAATCATGTTTAACCAATTTATTGGAGTTCTTTGAAGAAGTAACATGTGCTGTGGGTAAAGAGGAACCGGTGGATGCACTGTACTTAGATTTACAGAAGGCATTTAATAAGGTGCCACATCAAAGGTTATTGTGGAAAATAAAAGCTCATGGTGTAGGGGGTAACATATTGGCATGTATCGAAGACTGGCCAGCTAATGGGAAACAGAGAGTAGGCATAAATGGGTCATTTTCTGGTTGGCAAGATGTAACGAGTGGTGTGCCGCAGGGATCAGTGCTGGGGCCTCAACTTTTTACAATTAATATAAATGACTTGGATGAAGGGACCGAAGGTATGGTTGCTAAATTTGCTGATGGCATAAAGATAGGTAGGAAAGTAAGTTGTGAAGAGGACATTAGGAGGCTACAAAGGGATATAGATAGGTTAAGTGAGTGGGCAAAGGTCTGGCAAATGGAGCATAATGTGGGAAAATGCAAAATAGTGCATTTTGACAGGAAGAATATAAAAGAGGCATATTTTCTAAATGGTGAGAGATTGCAGAGCTCTGAGCTGCAGAGGGATCTGGGTGTCCTAGTGCATGAATCGCAAAAGTTTAGTATGCAGGTTCAGCAAGTAATTAGGAAAGCTAATAGAATGTTATTGTTTATTGCGAGGGGAATTGAATAAAAACTAGGGAGGTTATGCTTCAGCCATACAGGGCATTGGTGAGACCATATCGGGAGTACTGTGTACAGTATTGGTCTCTTTATTCAAGGAAGGATGTAAATGCGTTGGAAGCAGTTCAGAGAAGGTTTACTAGACTGATACCTGGAATGAGTGGGTTGTTTTATGAGGAAAGGTTGGACAGGCTAGGCTTGCATCGCTGAAGTTTAGAAGAATAAGAGGCGACTTGATTGAATATAAGATCCTGAGGGGTCTTGACAGGGTGAATGTGGAAAGTATGTTTCCCCTTGTGGAAGAATCTAGAACTAGGGGGTCACTGTTTATAAATAAGGGGTTGCCCATTTAAGACAGAGATGAAGAGAAATTTTTTCTCTGAGAGTCGTGAGTCTTTGGAATTCTCTTCCTCAAAAGGCAGTGGAAGCAGAGTCTTTAAATATTTTTAAGGCAGAGGTAGATAGATTCTTGATAAGCAAGGGGGTGAAAGGTTATCGGGGGTAGGTGGGAATGTGGAGTCGAGGTTGCAGTCAGACCAGCCATGATCTTATTGAATGGTGGAGCAAGCTCGAGAGGCCGAGTGACCTACTCCTGCTCCTAATTTGTATGTAGAAAGAGTGGTTGGGTTGAGAGAAATGGTGGTGACATAGAGGTGCAAGTCATCAATATACATGTGTTTTATTGGTGTCGATGAAGAAGAGAGGGATGAGGATAGATCCTTGTAGGACTCCCAAAGTGATGGTGAGGAGTAGGAAGAGAAGCAATTGTTGGAGGTGTTTTGTCTGTGTTTGGATATAATCATAGAATGGTTATAGCACGGAAGGAGGCCATTTGGCCTATTGTTTTCATGCCGGCTGCCTGCAAGAGCAACTCGACTAGTTCCACTCACCTGCCTTTTCCTTGTAGCCTTGAAAATTTTTTCTCTTCAGATAATTATCCAGTTCCCTTTTGAAAGCCGTGATTAAATCTGCCTCCACCACACACTCAGGCAGTACATTCCAGATTCGCTGCACAAAAAAGTTTTTCCTCATGTTGCCTTCGATTCTTTTGTCATTCGGTGTCCTGTGATTCGCGATCCTTCCACCGATGGGAACAGAGTCTCCCTATCTACCCTGTCCAGACCCCTCATGATTTCAAATCTCCTCTCAACCTTCTCTTCTCTAAGGAGAGAACAGCCCCAGCTTCTCATCCTCCTAACTGAAGTCCCCCATCCCTGGAACAGTTCTTTTAATCTTTTCTGCACCCTCTCTAATGCTTCATATCCTTCCTAAAATATGGTACCCAGAATTGGACACATTACTGTCTTTAGATGAGATCGGAGCCAAGTGAAGCCTGAATAATGAAGGAGAGGCACTGAAGGAGGGTAGTGTGAACATGCTGAGAACTGCAGAGAAGATGAGGAGGGGATAATGCAGCACAGTCATAGATGTTGATCATGTTCATGTTATGGGAGGGGCAGAAACCTGCTTGGAGGGATTCAGACAGTGAGGTATGGAATAGATAGCATGGATCAGTGCTGGCATGTTCAAAGACCTTGGAGAGGAAAGCAAAGTTGCAGTTGGGCAAGAACAAAGGGATCGAGAGGGCCGCTGTAGAAAAGGGAATCATTTCTAATGTCAGCTAGCTTGGAAAGGAAGGAAGGTTCTGTATTCAGGACTTGAATGGAGATGGGTATGAAAGATTAGTACATTTAACACAAAGAATGCACATCAACAGAAGACATATGCAGCATGTCAGATTTTGGTACAGTAGATAATCAGACTAAAAACAATTAAGCTGATTTTTATGAGCTTGGAGAGCACTTGAATGAGGAGCAACTGAGTGAGATTGATTTAAAAGAGGATAGTGAATTTGAACAGGAATTAACTGGTTAGTGAAAGTTTAGCTACTCCATCAGATGAGGTTGAATAACTCTTAGATAAACCTACAGTTTTCCTCTGCGCCTCTCTTGGCATCCTCCAAAGGCACTTGGCCATGGCTCATTAAGAGTAGCAGCCCAATTGCCCCATCCTACTCTGTTGCCCAACTTTTCACCCAGTGCGCCCACTGGGGGCTAATCTTGCCAATCTCCTTCCTGTCCAACTCACCCTTCCCACAGCTGACCCTGTGGACTCTGCCAGTGGATCAGCTCTCACCACCCCTTTATGCATCTTCCACCAGAATGTTGTTCACTTGAGAACAAGGCCCTGGCCATCCATGAACTTAATTGTGGATGATTGTATCAACATCAATATATTCCATCACTTGCCCCGCCAAGACCATTGCGGTGTCAGTGTTGCACTTATCACCAGATGACACGGACCTGACCCCCCTACTCCTCTAATACTTTCTCCTCCTTTCAGCATCTCACTTTCTTCCAACCTTCTCACCTCTCATTCAAAATCTCTATCACCTTCCCAAGTATGACAAAAGTTTTCTCACTGAGATATCTTCACTGCTTTCCTCCCTCAACCTCTGTACCGAACGACTTCTCATCCTCGGTAATTTCAATCTCTATGTCAACTCATCATGTTCTGTCTCCTCTGAGTTCACTGCCCTCTTATCCTCCCTAAATCTCTCCCTCCCTGTAAACTCCCCAACCCCTATTCATGGCCATCCCCTTGAACTTGTCATCACAGGTGATCTTGCTAGTCCCATCGTATCAATTATAAATAAGGCTGTCTCTGATCACTTTCTTGTCTCACTCTCCACCCATATCCTCTTCCACCACCTGCTTCCCCAACCCCACCTTCTTCTGTATTGTCCTTGGAAAAAACTATCCCAATTCACTTACAACTGCACTTTCAAAATCCCAACTATCTAGCCTTTGGCCCTCCTTTCGCCACAATAAAACCAATAAAACCATTACTGTCTCTCCCTGTGTGCTCCCCGGTATAGCCCTTATCTCCGCTTCCTTAAGTCCAAGGGATGCAGACATGAGAGGATATGGTGGACAATCAGTTTAGCCACCCACCACCAGATCTGGCTGGACCACATAAAACACGATTGGGTCCTGCTCTCGTCTGCTAAAACTGCTCGTTATTCCAGGGTCATCCTGTAAAGCAAAGATAACCCCCAGCTTCTTTCCTCAATGGTAAACCATCTTCTTAAACCCCACTCCCCTGTCTCCTCCAACAATAAGTGCGAGGAGCTCATAGAATTCTTTGTTACTAAGATCGAGACCATTTAATCAGCTGCCTCCGCTACGTTCTTCCCTTCCTATAGCGCACTGGGCTAAACCTCTTGTCCATGAGACCCACCTCCTGCCCTGACTCTATTCCCACTAAACTGCTGACCATCCGACTTCCCCTCCTGGTCCCCATGTTAGCTTCAGGTGTTGTCCCTCGGTCCTTTAAATCTGCAGTCATCACCCGTCTCCTCAAAAAGCACGGACCCCCGTGCCCTTGCAAACTACCGCCCCATCTCCAACCTCCCTTTCCTGTCCAAAATCCTTCAAGGTGTTTGAGTCATAGAGAGATACAGCACTGAAACAGGCCCTTCAGCCCACCGAGTCTGTGCCGACCATCAACCACCCATTTATACTAATCCTACATCAATCCCATATTCCCTACCACATCGCCACCTTCCATCAATTCTCCTACCACCTACCTATACTAGGGACAATTTACAATGGCTAATTTACCTGTCAACCTGCAAGTCTTTGGCTGTGGAAGGAAACCGGAGCACCCGGTGGAAAACAATAGGTGTTGTCACCTCCCAAATCCGTGCCCATCTTTCCCGGAACTCCATGTTTGAATCCCTCCAATCAGGTTTCCATTCCTGCCACAGTACCGAAACAGCACTTATCAAATGACATCCTATGTGACTGTGACAAAGGTGAACTTTACCTCCTTGTCCTTAGACACAGTTGACCAAAGCATCTTCCTCCAACCCTCTCTGCTGTCATCCAGCTGGGTGGGACAGCTCTCACCTGATTCCATTCTTATCTGTCTAATCATATTCAGAATATCACTTCCAATGGCTTCTCTTCCTGCTCCTGCACTATGTTCCCTAAGGACCTTTCTTTGGCCTCCTCTTATCCCTCATCTACATGCTGCCCTTGGTGACATTATCCACAAGCACACTGTTAGTTTTCACATGGAAGCTAATGACACCCAGCTCTACCTCACCATCACCTCTCTTGACTCCTACCCTGTTGCTAAATTATCAGACTGATTATCCAACATCCAGAACTGGATGAGCAGAAATTTCCTCCAATTAAATGTTGGGAAGATGGAACCTATTGTTTTCATTCCCTGCTCCAAACTCTGTACCCTACCTATCAACTCCATCCCTCTCCCTGGCAACAATCTGAAACTCAATCTTGGTATCGTATTTGACCTTGTGATGAGCTTCCAACCACGTATTTGTGCCATCACTAAGATCGCCTATTTCCATCTCCATAACATCAGCTGACTTCGCCCCTGTCTCAGCTCATCTGCTGCTGAAACCCACATTTTGCCCTCCGTAAACTTGAGGTCATCCAAAACTCTGCTGCCCATGTCTTAACTCGCACCCAGTCCTGTTCACCTATCACCCCTGTGCTCGGTGAACTACATGCGATCCAGCAACGCCTTGATTTTAAAATTCTCATCCTTGTTTTCAAATCCCTCCATGGCCTTGCCCCTCCCTATGTCTGTAAACTCCTCCAGCCCCACAACCCTACGAGATATCTGCGCTCAACTAAATCTGGCCTCTTGAGTGTCCCTGATTTTAATCGCTCCATCATTGATGACCGTGCCCTTAGTTGCCTAGGCCCTAAGCTCTGGAATTCCCTCTCTACATCTCTCCACCTCTCTACCTTGCTTTCTTCCTTTATGATACCCCTTAAAACTTATCTCTTTAACCAAGGTTTTGGCCATCTGACCTAATATCGCCTTATGTGGCTTGGTGTCATATTTTGTTTTATTGTGCTCCTATGAAGCATCTTGGGACATTGTATTATGTTAAAGGCACTATATAAATTGTTGTTGAATAAGAATTAGTTAACCAATGAATAATTAATTAAGCAGGACAATTGTGGCACAGTGGCGCAGTGGTTAGCACCGCAGCCTCACAGCTCCAGTGACCCGGGTTCAGTTCTGGGTACTACCTGTGCGGAGGTTGCAAGTTCTCCTTGTGACTGTGTGGGTTTCCTCCCACAGCCAAAGACTTGCAGGTTAATAGGTAAATTGGCCATTGTAAATTGCTCCTAGTGTAGGTAGGTGGTAGGAGAATTGAGGGAAGGTGGGGATGTGGTATGGGATTAATGTAGGATTAGTATAAATGGGTGGTTGATGGTCGACACAGACTCGGTGGGCCGAAAGGCCTGTTTCAGTGCTGTATCTCTCTATGACAATCCTAGTATTGTGCAGAAGTTGCATGATGTGGGAGCTTCTGGAAATTGAGTGGCAAAAAAACATAAATGCAAGATGTAACTAGTTGTACTGGCTTAAGCTGCAAACCACTGAGTTTAAAAACCATCTTTAAGATGCTCCACTCCTTAAAAGAGGAGGAACGGTTCCTGGAATACATATTGCAGGAGAACCCCACCTGCTCCTGCTTCTCCATAGCTAGAAGAATACTAAGGTGAAGAGGAGAAATAGGTGAAATAGTAAAAGAGGCTGTACAGGAATCTCCCGGAGGTCTGAAGCGTTCTGCTATATATACAGTGTTGGATTTCTATGATGCTGGGAAGGAGGGTAATCATGAACAATGCCGGAATATTATTTGATAGGTTGTTATGCTGGGGAAAGAAGTAATAGTATCATGAATAAGCAAGGTTTTTTTAAATGGAGGATTCGATGATTAGAGGGATAAATAGCCTTTTTTGCCTACCATGTTCCAGGGTAACAGACAAAAGATCCCAGTAACTGCAATATGATAATAACCAGATGACCTGTTTTTGTGATGTTAATTGAGGGATAAATATTGGCCAAGAAACGGGGGATAACTCTCCTGATCTTCTTTCAAATAGTGCCATGGGATTTTTTACATCCACCGGAGAGAGTATACAGGACCTTGGTTAACGTCTCGTCCAAAAGACAGCCTTTCTGACAGCGCAGCACTTTCTGAGTACAGCACTGAAGTGTCAGCCTTGATTTTAGTGCTCAAGACCTGGAGTGGGACTTGAAAACAAAACGGTCTGACTCAGAGGCAAGAGGGCTACCAACTGAGCCATGGCTCACACACCAAGTGACCTGAAAGTAGATGAATACTTCAGAAATAGTGACCAGAATCTAACTAAATTAACATTAAAAGTAAAGAAAAAGATGAGTCCAACTTATAGGTTTTTAGACTGTAAATTAGCTAATTTCAGTAGGATGAACATAAAAGACAACTGAACAATACCTGACTGTTGTAGCAATATGACTTTGGATAGCAGGCTAAAAGAAGAAAGAGAAGTAAAAATCTTTGGTTAATCTGGATTATGTACATTGATAACTAGGCCTGATGGCAGGATTAGTCTTTTTCTTTACATTCATGGTATGCCTAGACTGCAATCTAAAGGCATTTCTTTCCTCTTCATGCTCTGTCTGGTTACTTCTGGGGCTGAATTTCCTGCCTACACCTCACTGCATCTCTCCTTCACTTTTCTCCTTTAAGACATTCCTTGAAACCTACCTCTTTGACCAAATTTTTGGGCATCTGACGTAATATCTCCTTTATGTGACTTGGTGTCATATTTTGTTTGATAATGCACCTGTGAAGCATCTTGGGACATTTTATTTGTTAAAGACACTATATGAGTATAAATTGTTGTTCTTATCAGAATATGCCCTACCATATGCAAAACTGTCTTCCTGAGATTAATTTGTATTTTAGGGAGAAAATGTCATAATTGAGAATGGACTGCACTGTAAGTGGAAAATGTTTGACTGCCTTACTGGGACCATTATCCAATCAGTGCATCAAGTTTATTTCTGATTTTAAATTAAGAATTACACCTAACACTGATAATTGTAATTGTAATTATTTACTAATGTGTGGAATAATTGGAACAAATTATGAGGAGCCATGGTATTTGATTCTTTTCCCACTCATGGAACTGACAAATTTGAAAGGTTGTGAGTTTGTGGCATACCAGGTGAGACCACTTATGGGATTTAAATTGTATCCCAGAGCTCCTACTTGTTCTCTTGTCCATGATCTGGTGTCCTCCCCACATAAAAGAGGATTACAAGCACAATCCGAATATTGTCACATTGAAGGAGAGTGGGAAGACCTGTATTCTGTACTGTGTAATATGCTTGCAAATAATTGCCTAAGGGAGGAATTACTGAAAATCTTCTACAGAATGTGTGCCAGCTTAGATGACTAATTTAGAAAATTGCCAGTACAGTAAAAGAGACACCATCTGACCATAGAAAGGAAGAAACTTTTTCCCTTAGCGGAGGGGTCAATAACCAGGGGGCATAGATTTAAGGTAAGGGGCAGGAGGTTTAGAGGGGATTTGAGGAAATATTTTTTGACTCAGAGGGTGGTTGGAGTCTGGAACGCAGTGCCTGAAGAGGTGGTGGAGGCAGGAACCCTCACAACATTTAAGATGTATTTAGATGAGCACTTGAAACGCCATAGCATACAAGGCTACAAGCCAAGTGCTGGAAAATGGGATTAGAATAGTTAGGTGCTTGATGGCTGGCACAGCAACGATGGGCCGAAGGGCCTGTTTCTGTGCTGTATAACTCTGTGACTCTATAACTTATTAGTATTGACAATGGCCTGAGAGCACGTTGCTTGCCCGCTCAGCTCAGCATTATGTGGATTGTGGAGAAGACCATAGCAAAAATTGCAAACGTATCAACCAAATAAAACATTTAATTTTGCAGAGCAGGTAGATGGATTGTGATTGTGGGACAATAGCTACAGAGTATTTGATTTTTGTAAGTCCATTCACAAAATTCACATGATTACAACACATTTGGCAGACACCTATGAAAAACCTATGCTTCATGCTCATGGATGGATGAAAATAGATTAATGAGACATTTATACAGTGGTAACATTTAGGAGTGTAATCTATTGCAAAAAAAGTAGGAATATATTTTATGCAACCTTTGTAGAATAGCCAACAGAGACTGCTTATATTGTGAAACACATTTACCTAGTTATTGTTTACCCATGTTTGATGTCTTGTTTAGTTAAAATATTTGAAAGAAAGCTAACGAACAGCTGTTTTGAACGATTAGCATACCAGTAGCTAATTATTGCTTTTATTGGATTATGTGGACTATCAGTGAAATGTAATTGACTATTTTGATCTAGCTATTCCAGCAATGAATCTGAAAATAAATTGTATTTCATAATGCAGAATCTTTTCTAATGCTTGTGTTGTATTTTTGTATTCTTCACATTCCCTACGATAACGGAGTCTAAAAAATGATGTGTAAATAAGGATATTAGGATGAAAATTTGAAAGGCTATTGTTTGGCTATTATTTGAAAGAAACTGCTCAAAAAATATTGTAGAATGCCATTTTCTCTCATTGTGAAGTTAGCAATTGTGAACTTTCTTGAGGCACCATGCCTTTCTTGCTTTCTGTGCTCCAACATGTCAATTTCAAAATGATCATCCTTGCTTTCATCTCTCCCTGATTTCACCTGACCCTACGTTAATATCCTCCAGTCTATGTCCTTGAACATACTCTCCTGTGTCGCCTCCTCTGGGGAGGGCCTGCCGAATTACGTGCCAATTTGGCACTTAAGTGGACAGCGGCAGGCCTTCCCTGGGATTAAGGACCTCAATGACAGACGTTCCACCTGCTGAGAGCTGCTGGCCAATCAGAGGCTGGAAGGCAGTGGCTACTGCCGGTAATGGACCCACTGGAGGCGAGGGACTCAGGCCACAGTTGAGTCAGGGTAGGACGAGTTTTTGGGGTTTGGAGTGGAGTGGAGTGTAGGGGGGTCAGCAGCAAGGGCGGGGGGGTGGCTCTCAGCGGCTGTTCCCCCCCCCCTTGCCGGTTTGCCGATGCTGGTTTCCCAATGCCAGGTCCCTCGATCATGCACTGTGCCTTTTAACGAGGGGTCCCCTCCGGAGTCAGCAAGCAACCTGCACATGTTTGCTTGCCATGCTCCCCGTGTGGTGTCAGGCCCACCCGCCACTGGGCTAATACCAGCAGCGGTGGCTTGAGGCCCTCAATTGGACATTAATTGCCCACTTAAGGGCCTCAATTTGCAGCAGGGCGGGAAGGCCATCTTCAGGCATTCTCAATACAGACTTAACTGGGGTGGAGGCGGGAAGGTGGCAGGGTCCCCCCCAACCCCCCAGCCGCTAAATTCCCAATGATTAAATGCTCTCCCCGCCTCCAAACTCGCAGCAGGGAAAAGCATAAAATTCCCCCCCAACTGTCTGTTGATTTTTTCCCCCTGATTATTGTTTCTTAAATCCTACCCATCACTGATGTTAAACTAAAAGCAAAATACTGCGGATGCTGGAAATCTGAAACAAAAACAAGAAATGCTGGAATCACTCAGCAGGTCTGGCAGCATCTGTGGAAAGAGAAGCAGAGTTAACGTTTCGGGTCAGTGACCCTTCTTCGGAAGAAGGGTCACTGACCCGAAACGTTAACTCTGCTTCTCTTTCCACTGATGTTAAACTGACTGCTCTTGGTTACTAGGAACGTCCTTACACCATTTCTTGAATAACATTTGCCCCTCACCAAACCTGTGGCACCTCCCCATATCTTGGGAAGATTGGAAGATTATGGCAAATCCATCCACTGTCTCCACTCCCACTTCCTTTAGCAACCAGGGATGCAAGCCATCCAGACCAGGTGACTTACTAATCTAAGCATAGCCAGCCTTTCCAGTACATCCTTCCTATCGATTTTCACCCCATCTATTACCTCTACCATCTCCTCTTCAACTGATATTTTGTCAGCATCCTGTTCCTTAGTAAACGATACAACGTACTCATTAGGTATTGTAGCCTTGCCCTGCATCCCTAAGCATATATCACCCTCTTTGTCTTTAATCGTTTCTTGGACATATTGCTGCAGAAAACTATACCAGACATGCTCAAGAAATTCACTACCTTTCTGGCACTCTAGTCTACTCATCCAATCTGTATGAAAGTGAAAATCCCCCATTCAAATTACTCTGACTTTGCTAAATGCTTGTTTAATCTCTGCATTTATACATCCTATTAATTCACAACTGCTAGCAGAGGGCTTATACACAACTCCCACTATAGCTTTAAATTCTTTTCTATTTCTTAATTCTATACATAAAATATCCACTGTCTGCTTACCTCTCATTATATTCTATCTCATCATTGAAGTGATTTCATCCTTAATCATTAAGGCTGCTCCTCTCCCTCTACCATTTTGCCTATCTTTCCTGTAGACTTTATAATGTGGTTTGTTTAGTACCCAGACCTAACCGTTTTGCTGCCATGTTATGTCCTGCAAGTTGCATTTGCACCTGCAATTCATTCAGTTTATTCCTTATATTCCATGTGTTTGTATAAAGAATTCTTATTTGGACCACACACCCTAACCTATCCTGCGCTAATGTATCACTCAACTGTTTCTTATTTCTCTCTCCTGGTTTAATTATTTGATTAAGTTTTTCCTTTATTGTAGTGCCTCAAGCACAATTTCTCACAATTACTCTTATTTTTTCCCTTTAGTTTGTTTTCAAACTATTATTCATACTATCTTTGCCACCTGATCCCTACCCTCTCCCATTTACTAGTTTAAAGTCCTTGTGACCACCCTATTTATCCTTTCTGATAGGACCCTGGTCCCAGCCCAGTTCAGTTGCAGCCCATCCCGGTGGTGCAGTCCTTGCTGTACCTGTGCTGGTGCCAGGGTCCCATGAAATCAGACCCCTCTTTCCCATGCTATTTCTTCAGCCACATGTTCGCCTAATATAGCTAGAACTCTCCACCTGCACAGAATCCCCCATTTGCTGGCCTTAATGACACCTGGGCGGCACAGTGGCGCAGTGGTTAGCACCGCAGCCTCACAGCTCCAGGGACCCGGGTTTGATTCCGGGTACTGCCTGTGTGGAGTTTGCAAGTTCTTCCTGTGTCTGCGTGGGTTTTTTCCGGGTGCTCCAGTTTCCTCCCACAAGCCAAAAGACTTGCAGGTTGATAGGTAAATTGGCCATTATAAATTGTCACTAGTATAGGTAGGTGGTAGGGAAATATAGGAACAGGTGGGGATGTTTGGTAGGAATATGGGATTAGTGTAGGATTGGTATAATGGGTGGTTGATGTTCGGCACAGACTCGGTGGGCCGAAGGGCCTGTTTCAGTGCTGTATCTCTAATCTAATCTAAACCTGCCATTCGCTTCTGTGCCTGACCAGCAGCCAATATTCTCTGAAAATTGTGCCTTTTTTTTATTCTAACAATACACACATGGTTGTTTTTCAGAATAATTTGAAGAAAAGCTTTATTCAAATAAATTTTATTTGACTTTTTAAAATATTAATTTTCTCATTAGAAAATTCAGACTTTGCCCCTGAATTGCAGTACTTCAGTTTATGTTGTTTTGATAATGATACTAGCTGGACAGTAAATTTAAGGAAGTTGTTATGCAGACCCTCCACCTGCCAAGAATGAGGCACATTAATTTTGTCATGAACATTGATTTGAAAACTGATGCTGAAGTGAAGAAAGGACATGTTAAAAAAAAAAAATCATCACCAGGCCATGGCTGGAAAGATATTTGCATATTAACAGACAGTGCTTGTGGAGACAAAGGGGTTACTTCCATTATCCAGTTTAACCCACAATGGATTTTGAGCACCAGACATTGAAGGTGAGGGAGCTTAGATTTCAGGATGACTGCTGGGATAGCCGAATCCACAAACAGACGTGGGCAGACCAGCTGGTCACATGACTAGCCTGCTTGGCAACTTGTTTTTCTGAATTGTGCAAAGAGTTTTGAACAGAAAGACTGTTTGCTCCTGGAGGGAGAAGACCTCTCCTGTCTGCGCCCATCTCTTTCTCACAAGCCTCTGGACCCCCTAAGGACACATAAACTTCAAGAGAGAAAAGTCTCCTATATCAAACAAGGTTTAAGAAGAATACTGGGCCCCAGCGAAAAGCCAGACCTATCTACAAGCAAGGACTTTACAGTGAGCTCAAAGAACAGTAACCAAAATCATCTTCAGATGTTGCCTCAAACTTTTCCACTTTATTTCTTCTCTTTTCTGTCACTATCTGCATGAGTGTATCGCGTATGCATGCTAGCGTGGGCGCGTCGCGTGTCCATATGCGTTAACCGAATTAGAGTTTAAGTTTAATAAAGTTCAACCATTTTTCTTTAAATATAAGAAAACCTCTGTTTGACTAGTTTCTTTGCCTTATATTTGGAAGTTAGTGAACAAGGATTCACTAAGGGGGAGCTAAAAAAACAATGTGTTTAAAATTAAACCCTGTTACAGTAAGACCAGGTGAAGGCTGAGAGGGAACCCTAGACCCCTTGATTACCTGGTCGTAACAAAGTTATTAACTAAACTATTAGGTAAAAGCTATTAATTTAATTTGACTCCAAAGTATGTGCCAAGCTAAGAGATACAATCCCATTATTTGCATTTAATTTGTTTTATAACAGCTGCTGTTGAGCGGAAAGCACATGAGACTGTGTAAAGTAATTTTTGGTATATTAGCAGATGTCTGGTGCAGCTCATGATGAGTTGGAGGGTTGGCTATTTTACAGTAATTGGGATCTTCTCAATATGATTGGGGAACTTTGTCAGTAAGAGTGTTGCTGGAAGTAAGCATGACACCTACAGGAAGCTTGGACTTTACACAAGACTTTTAGTACAGCACTAATCGTTGCATACAGTCGGAGAAAATGGCCTTTCTCTTACCTGACTCCGTTGTTTTCATGTTGCCTGCCTTTCCAGATGGTCGAGACATGTAGCTCAGCACAACACACCCACCTTTCTCCCCTCTCCATGCCAAAACCCCCTCTCCTGCGCCCCCCAGCTCTGATGAAAATCAATGCCTTAACTCTCTAATGAGTTAGAGCCCTGCCTTTCTCCCTCCTTCTTCCATCCTTCTCTTCCTTTGCTTTCTGCAGTCCTCTGCATCCTGCTCTTCTCATCTCACTTTTTTCCTCCCTTTCCTTCCCTCCCCTCTACTGTACTCCACCTCCATCCTTTCTACTCCATTCTGTTTCCATACACCTCCCTCTCCCCTCCCTTCCCTCGTCTCCCTCTCCCCCTCACTCCTGCCGTAATCTCTTGTTCCTTTCCCAAGTTGGAAGGAAGGTACTGCTCAGCACAACCCCAGCACCAAGAATATTTTTTGTCCCTGGTTAAAGGGCATATGTAAACCCCTCCCCAACTGAGGGTAATTTCAGGGCCCAAGGAAGGGAAGGTATAGCTTTTCACAAGTCCCCAAAATAAAAATCTAGCCACCCTTCTCTGCGTATGTAGTTTCTTTGTCTTTATTTCCTTTTATACTCCCTGTCTCTTTCCTATTCTCCTCCTCTACCCTCCCTTATCATTTCGCACACTCCTCTCCCTTCCACTAGCAGCCTCTCCTCCTCCCCAATTCCAATGCATTCTCCTTCCCCCTGCACCCCCCCCCCCACCCCCCGCCACCAGCTGCAACCCCTTCGACTTTCTCCAGCTATGAGGATATATACAGTAGCTGTTTATGCTAACTTTCCCTTTGATTTTTCCATGGTGCTATGGGGAAGTACTTATTGTCTGCCTGTGACTTGCCACCTCATTGCAGCTACATTTATGAACTTGACAAGTGGATTATTGATGGTGAACATATTCAAAAACATTACTTTAAAATTTGGGGTGGAGCTCTTGTTTTGTAAAATTGCTTAAAATAAAAATTTCTCTGATAAGATTTTTATTTTTCAGCCTTCTCAAAGTACATTGAATGAAGTGGATCCTCACTGGGATGCAGTACATGCTGAACGCCTCAATCTTTTGAAGAACGTCTGCAGAAATACATCGTTAAGGAATCTGACACATTCTCCAATCACAAAGTTTGTCTTGGACCGCATATTTGTGTGCAATAAGCATAAAATCCTGTTCTGTCAAACCCCAAAAGTTGGTAATACACAGTGGAAGAAAGTTCTTATTGTTTTAAATGGTAATTTTGAAAACTTGTTATATATTGTATCTGGCTATCAGCAAGGCTTTTGGTAAAATGACTGTTCTGGAGTAAATATGTTTATTTCGTTTGTAACTTCTCAAAGTAGATTGTTCTTACAGTTTTAACAGGACATTTAGCCCTCAGTGCCAAAAGACCAAATCGTTTAGACAAAAATAATTTTTTAAGTTTATAGCTTTCATGTTTTCTTCTGATGGCCAATGAGTTTAAAAACAGTAACATTATTCCAAAAATAGCATTGTATGGTTCAGCTCCAATTTTCAAATCTCCCCTTTGTTCTTGGCACTATGAAATTAGATGGCACACGCTCATTACCAACCATAAGTATATTGCCTGCCATATTGGAGCTGGCAGTTCTATAGGTGTCCAGCATGCATACCAGAAATATTAAAATGGCAAATTAAAATATTTAGATAAGGATCCTCCCCTTGTTATTTGACCCCTTTCTGTTCTTGGATTGCCCCAGCGGCTGAATCACCATGCCCAGCAATTTGTGACACTGACAGGCAGGAAGGACCCTTCAGCAGTACTATATAAAGGGCACATCCACTACTTACAGGTTGGTTGTCACTTTGTCATTTGAGGCTATAGATTAACTTTTTGTCATTTTTTGGTCTGTTTTCTCCCTTTGAAAACTTAATTCTGACTGCTGAGAAGAAGATTTTGCTGGTGTTGCACTGTTTTTGGCTGCTCTCAGTAAAGCTTGACTGCAGTCATGGATAGTCTGGTAGGGCTGCCTTTGGGACTTGAGGATGAGAGACAGCAGCAGGAGGAGGGCACTCGCAGGAAGCCATACCTACCAAGGGTTTTCAGGAAACACCTCTTTCATCTCAACTTCTTGGAGGAACAATGTATGATGTGCCTTCACTTCACAATGGGGGCTGTCACCCAGTTATGCCACCTGCAGCCACAACTCAAATGTTGTACCAAGGCTTGGACAACACTGCCTGTGGCAGTCTCTTATCTTTTATGCAACAACAACAACTTGGCACTTCACAGGGCCAGTGTAAAACAAAATATGGCACCAAGCGACATGAGATATTAGGGCAGAGGAACAAAAGCTTGGTCAAAGAGGTAGGTTATTAGGAGTGTTCTAAAGGAGGAAAGTGAGGTAGAATGGCAGAGAGGTTTAAGGGGCGAAATCTAGAGCTTAGGGCCAAGGCAATTGAGGGATAACCCCCAATGGTGGAACAATTAAAATCAGATTGCTCAAGATGCCAGAATTAGATGAGCACAGTATTTTGGGGGTTTGTGGGACTGGAGGAGATTACAGAGATTGGGAAGAGTGAGGCCATGGAGGGATTTGGAAGCAAGGATAAAAATTATAAAATTGAAGCTTGCTTAACCAGCAGCCTAATGTAGGTTAGTGAGCACAGGGGTGATAGGTGAACAGGATTTGGTGTGAGTTAGGATGCATGCAGTTTTGGATGACCTTACGGTGAGTGAACATGGGATACCAGCCAGGAGTGCATTGGAATAATCAAGTTTAGAGGTAACAAAGGCATGAACGAGGTTTCAGCAGCAGATGAGCTGAGGCAGGGACAAAGTCGGGCAATGTTACGGAGGTGAAAATAGGCAGTCTTATTAATAGTGTGGATATGTGTTTGAAAGCGTATCTCAGGGTCAGATATGACACCAAGGTTGCAAACAGTCTGGTTTAACCTGAGACAGTTGGCAGGGAGAGGGATGGAGACAGTGGCTAGGCAGCAGAGTTTGTGGCAGGGACTGAAAACAATGGCTTCGGTCTTGAAATATTTAATTAGAGGAAATATTTGGAGGAAAAACTAGCTCATTCCAGGCTGTAGCTGGTAATATCAGTGACATCTCACAGTTTGCAATGTACCGGTGTACCAAGGAGGTCATCACGTCTCTTTACACGAGGATGAACAGTTATATTACTTTCCCCATGAACAGAGTAAAGCAGGGTGAAAGAGATTAAGCTCACATGCATGAAACCACAGACTGTACCTAGTTGTCTTGAATGATCCCCATCACTAGCCTGGTATTTTTATCAATCGAAAGGGATTCCACTTTCTGAGTCTAGCTGGATTGCAACTACAGGCAGTGCATCATGCAGGTCAGGGCCTGGTTTGCTGGCAGCAGTCAGGGCTCTGGCTGCAGACTGTAGCATCTTGGTGTGTGGTAAGGCGATCTGGCCCAGCTGTCTGTGAGTTGTTAACGAGGGCACTCGCGGAGTGTATAGTAGGGGAGCAGGCATGCTATTGCTTGAGAGATGACAGCAGGTACCTACCCCATGGAGCCAAGGACACATCCTTCGGACTACGCCTCAGCACTCCTCCAACTCAGCGTGAGAACAGAGTATGGGAGCGCTCAGTAGCCCTCAAAGCTAAGATGACAGGTGTATGTGGTTCTATGGTCAGGGGTAGTTCCATCACAATGTGTGGCTGATTTGACGTTCATTTCACTATCTTGGTCTGCAGAGTTCCACTGAATACCTGTGCTAATCACTCATAGCTGAAGATGCATTCAGCAGCTAGAGGGACCCCTCTCCCCCCCGCCACCCTGGTAGCATCATTTCACCAACTTGCAGGTGAGGTGCTTTTGACATCTGCCGCGCCGGAAGTGTGGCCAGTGCCATTTTAAGCCTTCGGGGCTTCTGTAGCACTGGTACCAGCAGCGCGAATGAGCACAATTTTGCAGCCTCTATGTTGACACAGATCTAGAAGTAGGATCATGCCTGAAAGCAGGCATGCAGGAGTGCACACTGCACATGCCTGTTCATGAAGTACTAGCTTATGTTTTGTGGTTTTCTGGTGAGCTGCTGTGTACATTCAGGGAAGCAACAGGATTTGGTGACCCAACCTTGCATGAGGTATGGAGCCTGTGGTTGCAGTGCCTCTTGGTCTGCAACATGATCAGCAGGTGGAGTGAAGGCTGCAGAGAGGGGAAGCTCTGCAAAGAGGAAGGACCAGAAGGGCTCTCCACAGAAGGCACTACCCATCACTGTTTTTTCAAGAGCACTTCTCCTACCTGCACCTGATCCAGGAACAATGCCTGAAATGACTTAAGTTCAACCAGGAGGTGGTCACAGAGCTGTGGCACCTCCTTCAACCTGACCTGGAACCTTACACCAGGGCAAGGACAGTGCTGCCAGTGGTCATAAAGGTCACAGTGGCATTGAACTTTTATGCATCGAGATCTTTCCAGGGGGGAGCATTGACATTTCCAACATATGCCAGTACGCCGTCCATAGATGCATCCTGGAGGTGATAGAGGCCATTTATGCCAGGAGACTGAATACCTCATTTTCAACGCAGAAGGGAGAAACGGAATGAGAGGGCATGTGACTTTGCCAGGATAGTGGGATTCCCGATGGTGCAGAGTGCCGTCAACTACACGCACATGGCCCTGTGGGACCACTTCAGCAGAAAGAGGTATAGGAGCTGCAATGGCTACCATTCTATCAACATGCATTTGGTGTGTGACCATGCACAATACATCATGTCGATGAATGCCCGCTATGCTGGCAGCTGCCATGGTGACTTCATTCTGAGGCAATCTGCAATTCTTGCTGTCTTCGGCCCTGCATGATGATTCAGTAGCTGGCTTCTCAGAGACACCCCCCATTCAAGTGGCTCATGGCCCTCCTCTGCCACCCTACCACACAAGGACAATGTACAGATAATGAGAGCCATGGAGCCACCAGGAGCATCATGGAGCAGACCATCAGTGTGCTCAGGGAACATATCCGATTCCTGGACCTCTCGGGGTTGGGGAAGCCCTCTAGTACATGCTAGAGCAGGTGTCCAAGTTTGTGTTAAACTGTTACACCCTCCATAACATTGCCATCATGAGGGCGCAGCTGTTGCCACCAACAGTCCAAGGGACACCTCAGGAGGAGGAGGCAGGGAGGATGCACCTTGGACCCCTTCTCTCCAGGTGAGCTGTCCACGACACCTGCTGAGGCTCCAGTTCCATGATACTACTTCCCTTTACCACCATGGATGCATTCTTCCCCACCATTACATCCATCTGAGACACCCCATCACAGCATCCTCTTGGCCACCATCCTACAATAAAAGCCACCCACAAAAACATTAACAACTTTATTGAGCAACTTATCCAATTATACAAACAGAAATGAACTGTTCACCTTTGTGCATTCCCTTAGTGCCTGCCTAGTGGATGCTTTTCCCTGTCCTGCTGCTCCTAGGCAGGGCTACCTCAGTGGCTGCAGTATGGCTGATGGAAGGCTGCTGACTTTCACTGAAGGAGATAACCTCAGACTTCTTTGTACCTTGAGGGCCCAGCTCCGGACTGCACCATCTTGACAAAGGTAGCAGCAGTCTGGGCTGGCTAAGAGGCAACAGCAAGGGCACTGGCTGAGTGGCAGTGATGTGAGCCCGAATGCTGTCATCCTGAGAGAGGATAGCAGGTTTGTGCTCCACAGTGCCATTTCCACTCGCATGGGGCTTCACCTCAGGAATCCTGACTGCCACGCGAGTCTGCATGCTCCTTTGAGCACTGAGATCCGCAACCAGTCTTAGATTGTATGGCAGCAAGCACGAATCTTATGACCTTCCACTGCAGCACTGAGACATTGGGTGGCTTTCACCTGTGCTGTAGCGGAGGCTGAGACAGCATCGCAGGTGGGCCTGCTACTGCTGCCATGGAGTTGACCACCACTTCCACACTGGAAAGGATGGGCTCCAAGCTCTGCACAATGCTCTGTGCCATGTTGGAGCTGAACTCCCCCATGCTCCATCACAGTAACAGGAAGCTGTCTGGCACGCCTGCCAATGCAAAAGCATGTTCATCAGTGTTCTCCTGTATGCCGCCCCATTGAACTTCTCATCTGAGAGCCCTGCAGCAGAACTCATCTGCGATCTCGCCCTCCGGAGAGCTATCCGATGAGCTGTCCTTTCCCCATGGCCTGGCTGCCTCTCACTCGTGCCTGGTGACTCACCATGTGCAGATTCCAACTCTATACTAGCCTTTAAAGCTTGCTTAGTGCCAGTTTTTGAGCTGGTGGCTGCAAGTGTCAGATCAAGGGATGGTGCTTTTTCCTCAGACATCTGGCAGCTGACTCTCTTCCTCTTGGGGCTGCAGTGGCTTGCCAGTTGCCAGTTCTTGGGTATCTGAAAGCATAAAATCAGAAGGGGAGAGTTGGGGAGGGGGTGGGGTGTATGGTCACACCATCAGCAGGTTGCACTTCATGCCATGTAGCAGAATGAGGGTGAGGTGTGAATTGAGAAAGGGCATAAGGCAGTAACTTCTTGTCATCCTGAATGCACTCGGCTAAGCCAGATGCTACAGGCTCTTTTGCAGCCGGCCTCATGATGTGGAGAACTTTCGCCTTCATTGGGCTCGGAATGAGGATGTGCATGGCCCATACCTGTTCTCTGCTGCTCCCTTGTATTTCGTGGCATCTTGTCCTGCATGAGAGTGGGCAGAATGTCAGTGATTGTGCTGCGCCGTGTTTGGTTGCTGTGCCTGCTATAGCTGAATAGCTGGAGGTATTTGGAGGCAGCGAGAGGTGGGTGTTAGGCTGGCATCATTGGATGGTGTGTGTGGGTGAGGTGGAGTATATGAATAAAAGCAAAATACTTCAGAATCTGGAAATCTGAAATAAAAGCAAGAAATGCTGGAAATACTCAGCAGGTCTGGCAGCATCTGTGGGGACAAGGGGAACCCTGTCACAGTTCTAGGAGGGAGGAGAAGGGATGAGGGTAGAGGTGCCCCTTCCCCTCCCTCCCAGAACCGCGACCGGGTTCCCCTTGTCCTCCCTTTCCACCCCACCAGCCTCAACATCCAAAGGATCATCTTCCGCCACGTCCAGCATGATGCCACTGCTAAATGCATCTTTCCCTCCCCTCCCCTGTCAGCATTCCGCAACATCCTGGTCCACGCCTTCATTACCCCTACCACCTCATCCCCCTCCCCTGGCACCTTCCCCTGCAATTGCAGGAGATGTAATACCTGCCCATTTACCTCCTCTCTCCTCACTATCCAAAGCCCCAAATACTCCTTTCAGGTGGAGCAGCAATTTACTTGCTGCTCAGCTCAGTCCGAAAGCATGACCCCGAGCTTCCGGTTGCTTGCCATTTCAACACACTCCCCTGCTCTCATGGCCACATCTCTGTCCTGGGATTGCTGCAGTGTTCCAGTGAACATCAACGCAAGCTCGAGGAACAGCACCTCATTTATCGATTAGGCACGCTACAGCCTGCCGGACTCAACATTGAGTTCAATAATTTCAGAGCATGATGGGCCTCCCTTTTTAATTTAATTTTTTTTATTTTTTTATTTGTTCATTTTATTTTAGTTTGTTTCTACTGTGCCTACCCACTGTTTTTTTCATGTTTGTGCTGGGGGCCAGGCTGTTCATTTTTCTGTTCATTAACATCTTCTCTGCGCAAACGCTTTGTCTTTCAGCACACCATTAACATACTGTTTGCCTTTGCTCCGTGACCTTCTGGTCAGTTATTCTCTGTGACCCTGTCCTATCAACACCTTCCTTTTTGTTATCTCTTGTCCCACCCCCGCTTTACTTGCTTAAAACCTATTACGTTTCTAATATTTGCCAGTTCTGATGAAGGATCACGGACCTGAAACATTAACTCTGCTTCTCTCTCCACAGACCTGCTGAGTATTTCTAGCATTTTTTGTTTTAATTTTGGAGTATATGAGTGTTAGGTGTGAGTCCTGAGTGCTAGGGAACTGCTGATGGGATGTGGCGTGTTGAGCAGTGTGAGAGGTCGGTGGGGGTGCAGTGGGGATGAAATGTCGTGTGAAGATGCATTCTCTAACCTTGGCCACCCTTGTGAGGTTAATAAACTTCTTCCAGCACTTCCGATAAGTCCTTGGCACCAGACTCCGAGAGTTGACCTCTCTGGCCAACTGCTCCCATTCCCTTCAGAGGGTGGTCCTTGAGGGCCTCCTGACTCCCCATGGAAACATGGTGTCTCTCCTTCAGGTCACCTCATAACTAAGGCCTCCAATGCCACATCTGTGAATCATGAGCCCTCTCTCTGTCCTGGTGCTCCATTTCCAGTTTCTCCATTTGCAGTAGCGACAGCAGCAGCTTCCTTTGATTCAGTGCAGCTTTCCTTTAAGAGAGACAGACTGCCTTTTAAGAGCTGGAGGCTATCTGGAATATCCTTCCTTAGATATGAAGACCAGAACTCTGCACAGTACTTCAGATGTGGTCTCACCAAAGCACTATACCATTATAGCAAGACTTCCTTGTTCTTTTATTCCAGACCCCTTGCAATAAAGGCCAACATGCCATTTGCCTTCTGAGTTGCTCACTGTACCTGCATTCTAACTTCCTGTGTTCCACATTTAAACGTTTTATGCATTGTAAAAAATATTCTGCTTTTCTATTCTTACTACCAAAGTGAATAACCTCATACTTCCCCATATTATTCCACCTTGTTGCCCACTCACTTATCATGTCGATATCTCTATTCAGCCTCTTTATATCCTCCTCACAGCTTACGTTCCCATCTAGCTTTGTATCGTCTGCAAATTTGGATACGTTACTCTCGGCCCTTTCATCTAAGTCATGAATGAAGATTGTAAGTAGCTGAGGCTCTAGCACTAATACTTGTGGCATTCCATTAGTTACAGCCTGCCAACTTGAAAATGCCTCGTTTATCCCGACTGTCTGTTTCCTGTCCGTTAACCAATCCTCCATCCATGCTAATATATTACCCCCAACTCCATGAGCCCATATCTTGCATATTAACCTTTTGTGTGGCACATTATCGAATACTTTTTGGAAATACAAGTATTACATCTACTGGCTGCTCTTTATTTACCCTACTAGTTACATACTCAAAGAAATCTAATAAATTTGTCAAACACAATTTCCCTTTCATAAAACCATGTTGACTCTATCTGATCATACTATGATTTTCTAGCATTTTCCCAACTCCTGATGTCAGGCTAACTGGCCTGTAGTTCCCTGATTTCTCTCTCCCTCCTTTCCTGAATAGTGGTATTTTATTTGCTAGTTTTCGATCTGCTGGAACCATTCTAGAATCTAGGGAATTTTGGAAAATCATAACCAGTGCATCCACTATCTCTGCAGCTACCTCTTTTAGAACCCTAGGATGTAGGCCATCAGGTCCTGAGGATTTTGTTGGCTTTTAGTCCCTTAAATTTCTTTCATTCTTTTTCTCTGCTGACATTAATTACTTTAAGTTCCTCACTCTTAATAGCCCCTTGGTTACCCTTTTAATGGTTGGTAATTTGTATCTTCTACTGTGAAAACAGACAGAAAATATTTGTTCAACTTCTCTGCCATTCTTCATTTCCCATGATAATTTCTTCTGTCACTGCCTCTAAGGAATCAACATTTACTCCAGCTTCTCTCCTTTTGAGATACTTGTAAAAGCTCTTACAATCCATTTTTATATTCTTGGTTAGGTTACTCTCATTCTATTTTTTTGCCTTTTTATCAACTTTTTGATCACCCTTTGCTGGTTTGCAAAACACTCCTAACTCTTTGAAACATTATAAGCCTTTTCTTTTGATCAAAAGCTGTGCTTAACTTCCCTTGTAAGCCACAGATGGATTTTTCTGTCTGGGATTTTCTTTCATGACGGAACATATTTTGTTGAAAATTTTGAATCATTTCTTTAAATTTCTTTATTCTTGTGTCAGCTGTGGCTCAGTTGGTAGCATTCTTGGCCTGAGTCAGAAGGTTATGGATTCAACTCCCACTCCAGGATATTTATCTAGACTGACACTCCAGTGCAGTACTGAGAGAGTGTTGCGCTGTTAGAGGTGCTCTCTTTCAGATGCGACGTTAACCTGAGGCCCTGTCTGCCCTGTCAGGTGGATATAAAAGATCTCATGGCATGATTTTGAAGAAGATCAGGGGAGTTATTCCGCGCCATCCTGGACAATGTTTATTTCTCAATTAACATTAAAAAAACAGATTTATCTGGTCATTATGGCATTGCTGTTCTTGGGAGTTTGCTGTATGTAAATTAGCTGCTGTGTTTCTGACATTACAACAGTGACTACGCTTCAGAAGTACTTCATTGAATGTAAAGCACTTGGGACATCCAGTAATCATGAAAGGCTCTATATAAATGCAAGTCTTTTCTATAAATTCAAGTCCTTTTTAAATGTCCTAGTGTTTGTTTAGTGCCACATCTTTTAGTCTATTTGCCCAATCAACCTTAGTCAGCAGTTCCCTCATACCCTGTATAATTGGCTTTGCTCAAGTTTAAGATTCTTGTTTTGGACTCCAGTTTATTGCTGTCAAACTTAATATGGAATTCAGTTGTATTATGATCACTTTTTCTGGATGGATCTTTTACAATGAGATTACTAATTAACACTATATCTTTGTCTAATCTAATATAGCATTGTCCGGAGTTGGTTCTACAACATATTGTTTTAGGAAACTGTCATGAAAGCATTCTATAAACTTATCTTCCAGTCTACCTTTGCCAATCTGTCTAATCTATATGAAGATTAAAGTCCCCCACGATTATTACATTGCCTTTTGAAACATCTGATGCTCATGAAAAGTGCAAGTCTTTCTTGTTCTTTGTTACAAGCTCCAATTATTTCTTGCGCAATGCTCTGTCCAACGGTAGAACTACTATTAAGGGGCCTATAAACTACTCCGGCCAGTATTTTCTGACCTTTGTTATTCCTAATCTTCAAACATTCTGATTCTACTTCCTGATCTGAGCCAAGATCCTTTCATACTACTGTCCTTATGTCATCCTTTATAATCAGAGCTACTCCTCCTTTCCCATTCTGCCTTTTTGAAATGTTAAGTACCCTGGAAAATTTATTTCCCAACCTTGATTACCTTGCAACCATGTCTCTGTCATGGCAATTATATCAAGTTATATTGAACATGAATAAGACACCAGTTTGGCCTCAGCTGGAATATTACATCCAATTCTGGGTGCTGGATAGAATCATAGAGAGATACAGCACCGAAACAGGCCCTTCGGCCCACCGAGTCTGTGCCGACCATCAACCACCCATTTATACTAATCCTACATTAATCCCATTTTTCCCTCTCACATCCCCACCTACCTACACTAGGGACAATCTTTTTACAATGGTCAATTTACCTATCAACCCGCAAGTCTTTGGCATGTGGGAAGAAACCGGAGCACCCATAGGAAACCCATGCGGTCACAGGGAGAACTTGCACCTCCGCACAGGCAGTACCCAGAACCGAACCCAGGTCGCTGAAGGTGTGAGGCTGCGGTGCTAACCACTGCCGCCACTGTGCTGTACTTTAGGAAAGACGTGAGGACATTGGAGAGAGTACAGAAAAGATTCATGAGAATTGTTCCAGGGATGAGGAACTTCAGTTATGAAGATAAATTAGAGAAGTTAGGGCTGTTTTCTTTGGAGAAGAGAAGGCTGAGAGGTGATTTGATAGAGGTATTCAAAATCATGAGGGATCTGGACAGAGTAGATAGAGAGATACTGTTCCCACTCATGAAAGGATTGAGATCAAGGGGGCATAGATTTAAAGTATTTGGTAAGAGAAGCAAAAGTGACATGAGGAAAAACTTTTTCACGCAGAGAGTGGTTAAGGTCTAGAGTGCAGTGCCTGAGAGTGTGGTGGAGGCAGGTTCAATTGAAGCATTCAAAAGGGAATTAGACTGTTATATGAAAAGAAAGGATGTGCAAGGGAATGGGGAGAAGGTGGGGAATGGAACTGAGTAAATTGCTCTTTCGGAGAGCCGGTGTGGACACAATGGGCTGAATGGCCTCCTACACTGTAACAATTCTGTGATTCTGTGAAACTCATTTATCTCGATTTATGCCACTAGTTCACCTATCTTGTTACAAATGCTTTGTGCATTCAGATAAAGAGCCTTTAATTTGTTTAACCAGTATTCTTTGAATGGATCTTAATCATTGATGCACTATTACTGTTAAATTCTCTGTTCCTTTCTGTCCCACTCTGCTTGTCTTTACCCAAATCACAACACTATTCTATTGCCTCAACCTTTCTCTTCAGATTTCTAAATCGCCCCTCAACTGACCCCTCGCCCACACCCCACTTTGAGTTTAAAACCCTATCCACAACCCTAGTTATGCGATTTGCTAGGACGCTGGTTTAAGTGGAGCCCATCCCAACGGAACAGCTCCCTCTTTCCCAAGTATTGGTGCCAGTGTCCCCTTCTTTCCACACCAGTCTTTGAGCCACGCATTTAATTCTCCAAAACTGCTTGACCCTTTGCCAATTAGCACGTGGCTCAGATAACTTTTTTTTTTCATTCATTCATGGTATGTGAGTGTCACTGACAAGACCAGCATTTTTTGCCCAACCCTAATTGCCCTTGAGAAGGTGGTGTTGAGCTGCCTTCTTGAACTGCTACAGTCCATATGGTGTAGGTACACCCACAGTGATGTTAGGAAGGGAGTTCCAGGTTTTTGACTCAGTGACCGTGAAGGAACGGTGATATAGTTCCAAGTCAGGACGGTTTGTGACTTGGAGGGGAACTTGAAGGTGGTGGTGTTTTCATGTAATCCAGAGATTATTCTCCATGAGGTTCTATATTCGACACAACTCCTCAAATCTCTCTGCAGTTCTATGTTGTTGTGGACCACATAACTGGATCCTCCCTCTCCCACTCCCTTCAGCCATGAAGATATGTCTTTATCCTTGGCATTGGGCAGGGAACACAACCTTCAGAACTCCTGATCGCAGTTGCAGAGAACATAGCTATATCCCCGACTCTACTGTCCCCTATCACTACCACATTCCTTTTCAGTGCCCCCACTTGAATGGGCTCCTGCACCATGGTGCTATGGTCAGTTTGCCCATTCACCCTGCAGTCCTTGTTCTGATCTACACAGGTAGAAAGTACCTGTTGGTCAAAGTCAAGGACTGAGGCTCCTAAATCCCTACTTCCTGGATCCCTATACCTGCCTGACTCATGGTCCTGCCCTCTTACCCCTGATCATTGACCAACTCTGAAGTTTTGCTTCACCTAAGGGTCTCATGGTGTCCAGGTAACTCTCCCCCTCCCTGATGCCCAGCAATGTCTGCAGCTCGGACTCCAGCTCAACAATTCTGAGCCAATGTTACTCAAGCTCCAGGCCCTTACTGCAGATGTGGTTGTCCAGGATCGCAATGCTTTCCCACATGTTGCAGTTACGACACACCACCTGACCTGTCATGTCCATCTAATCTTATTTATTTATTTGATTCATTAATTAGTTACTAATTTAGTAAAGTAATAGCAAGTTACAGTTTCCTAGCTAAGAGACAAAAAAACACTCACCAGCTACTGGGGATAAAACAAAGTTAATAAAGCAGCGCTTCCTTCCCCTTCCACACCTTTTCCCACTTGCAGCAAATTCCTGACTTTAGCACTCTGTTTATGAAGCACTCTTTTCTGTTCACCTTGTGCTCCACACTCTCAGCCCTTATGACGCTAATTGCCTCACACTGACATGTTGGTACCCCTGATTGCTTCAAAATCAGTGCAGCACCAGCACTGGTCAACTGTTTACTCCCTAGCTTATCAGGACTTTGCTAACAAGGGGGTCAAACAAAGTTTCAGATAAGACAAGGCATCATTATGTCACCCATAACAAGCTATTTCTGGGCCTTAATGGTTTGTCTTGTTGCCCTAGTAAGTAATATTTTGTCTGTTTAAACCTTTTTGGTTTAATTAATATTAGCCTTTTCCTTTCCTGGCGTTCATTTGGACAACTGACTCCATTTTAAGGATGCTTTTTAGAGGTGATTCTTAAAGCATTTCTCTATTGTAATGTCTACCTCATCTCCTCCCTCACCCCATCAAAAGACAGGAAATTGATATGTCCTTCTTTGTACGGTGTAGATTAATTAAATCCTGATGCATTTGTGACCCTATCATCAAATACTCATAAAATATATGACAACCATGGAGTAAACCATGATCTTATTGAATGGCGGAACAGGCTCAAGGGGCCGAATGGCCTACTGCTCCTAATTCGTATTTTCATAAGTTTTTTTTTAATTCATTCATGGGATGTGGGCGTCACTGCCAGCATTTATTGCCCATCCCTAATTGCCCTTGAGAAGGTGGTGGTGAGCTGCCTTCTTGAACCGCTGCAGTCCATGTGAGGTAGGTACACCCACAGTGCTGTTAGGAAGGGAGTTCCAGGATTTTGACCCAGCGACAATGAAGGAACGCGGTATAGTTCCAAGTCAATGGTGTGTGACTTGGACGGGAACTTGCAGGTGGTTATGTTCCCATGCATCTGCTGCTCTTGTCCTTTGAGGTGGTAGAGGTCGCGGATTTGGAAGGTGCTGTCTAAGGAGCCTTGGTGCGTTGCTGCAGTGCATCTTGTAGATGGTACACACTGCTGCCACTGTGTGTCAGTGGTGGAGGGAGTGAATGTTTGTGGATGGGGTGCCAATCAAGCGGGCTGCTTTGTCCTGGAAGCTGTCGAGCTTCTTGAGTGTTGTTGGAGCTGCACCCATCCAGGCAAGTGGAGAATATTCCATCACACTCCTGACTTGTGCCTTGTAGATGGTGGACAGGCTTTGGGGAGTCAGGAGGTGAGTTACTTGCCTCAGGATTCCTAGCCTCTGACCTGCTCTTGTCGCCACGGTATTTATATGGCTACTCCAGTTCAGTTTCTGATGGCGGTGTTCCCAACGTCTACTGCCCTTGTCCTTCTAGGTGGTAGAGATCACAAGTTTGGAAGGTGCAGTTGAAGAAGCCTTGGCGAGTTGCTGTGGTGCATCCTGTAGATGGGACACACTGCCACCAATGTGTGCCGGTGGTGGAGGGAGTGAATGTTTAAGGTGATGGATGGGGTGCCTATCAAGTGGGCTGCTTTGTCTTGGATGTTGTCGTGCCTCTTGAGTGTTGTTAGGGCCATACTCATCCAGGCAAGTGGTGGGTATTCCATCATACTCCTGATTTATGCCCTGTAGATGGTCAGGAGGTGAGTTACCTGCTGCAGAATTCCTAACCTCTGACCTGCTTTTGTAGCCACAGTATTTATATGGCTGGTCCAGTTAAATTTCTGGTCAACGGTAACCCACCAGGAAGTTGGGGGATTCAGTGTTGGTAATGCCGTTGAATGGGAAGGGAAGATGGTTAGATTCTCTCTCGTTGGAGATGCTCATTGCCCAGCACTTATGTGGCGTGAATATTGCTTGCCACTTATCAGCCAAAACTTGAATGTTGTCCAGGTCTTGTTGCATGCAGGCACGGACTGCTCCAGTATCTGAGAAGTTGCGAATGGTACTGAACAATGCGCAATCATCAGCGACCTTTATGCCTTTATGTTGGAGGGAAGCTCATTGATGAAGCAGCTGAAGATGGTTGGGCCTCGGACACTACCCTGAGGAACGACTGCAACAATATTCTGGAGCTGAGATGGTTGGCCTCCAAGAACCACAACCATCATTCTTTGCACTAGGTATGACTCCAAACAATGGAGAGCTTTCCCACTGATTCCCATTGACTTAAATTTTGCTAGAGCTCTATGATGCCGCTTTCGGTCTCACCTTACCTCTTAAATTCAGCTCTTTTGTCCATGTTTGAACCAAGGCTCTATATGAAGTCTGGAGCTGAGTGGCCTTGGCAGAGTCCAAACTGAGCATTGGTGAGCAGGTTATTGCTGAGTAAATGTCGTTTGATAGCACCATCAACAACATCTTCTATCACTTTGCTGATGATTGAGGATAGACCGATGGGGCGGCAATTGGCTGGATTTGCCCTGCTTTTTGTAGACAGAACATACCTGGGCAGTTTTCCACATTGGCAGGTAGATGCCAGTGTTGTAGCTGTACTGGAACAACTTGGCTAGGTGCGCGGCAAGTTTTGGAGCACAAGTTTTCATTGCTACAGCCGGGGTGTTGTCTGGGCCCTGCTGTATCCAATACCTTCAGCCATTTCTATCATGTGGACTAAATCAAATTGTTTGAAGTCTGGCATCTATAATGGGGATCTCAGGAGGAGGCCAAGATGGATATTCCACTCAGCACTTCTGGCTGAAGATGGTTGCAAATGCTTCAACCTTGTCTTTTGCACTGATGTGCTGGGTTCCCCCGTCATTAAGATTGGGATGTTTTTAGAACCTCCGTGTCCAGTTAGTTACAATTAGGTAATTAGAAAAACTGATAAATATCAATGTAGGTCAATATCCTATTCGAATGATTGTTGCCCATTAACCTTGCTTCCAGCTTTTAAATCCACTAAAGCTTGTTCTTTTGGAGCACATCATTTGTTATAATGCCTGAATCTTCTCAGTCTCATAGGGTTTCAACTGATACATATGAACCCACTTGTGCCACTTTTTCCCTGTCATAGATTTGAAAACCACTGGTGCCAATTTATCAAATTCAATATGGTTCTTCACAGGTTGATAGGAACGTTCTGTTTTATTGGCTGTGGTTGAAGTATTCCCCTATTGATACTCTGCCTGACATGGTCTTCTGATCATGATAACTACTAGCTACACTCTTTCCCAACCTTTCTCACACAAGTGCAAAATTTTTCTTTTGTTGTAACTGTTCTAGATACTGTGATTCGGTGACAGGAAATTGATTTTGTCTCCCCAACTCACAAGAATGTCTGTATAAGTTATCGATCTACATGCCATTATCTTGGAGTCATTCTGGTGGATGTTTAGGAATAGATCCAAGGGTCATTAGTAAGTAACAGAATCTGTACTGGGAATATACAAATGGTTATACTGTGGTAGGAATCCATCCTGCCCAATGGTGTACCCTTTACCCTATGTACTTGACTTGGGTGCAGCACCACTGTTCTTTCACCATGTTTACCTTCATGCCAGCATGTCTTCGCTGTCCTCATACATACCTCAGTTTTGCAAGCTGTTCAGATACCCATCCAGATGTCATTGAAAGTTACCTTTCTGTTCAGTATTAAGGATAGCTGATATTGGAGATGAGATATTAAACTTCACTGGAGAGTCATCGTATATGAACAGATACTTATTCTAGGTTTACTGCCGGTTACTAAACAAAAAGGCTAGTTTGTGCTGGTCTTCAGAGAGAACTCACATATTACAGAACACATTAGTTATTTCCAGCTTAGTGAAATACTGTGCTGTCAATAATCTTGCTAAATTTTGATTCAAGTGGACCATGTGGCAGTGGGACATGGCAACTGAGTTGTCGATAATCTTCTGTAACTCTCCACTTTCCATTTGGCTTTAAGACAAATAGGCGAGTTGTATCTCAAATTACATTCTCAATTAATGTTCCATTCTAACAAGGCATTTAATGTATCTTGAACTGTCTCATGAGCACCATTTGGGTATTTTCTAATGTCTTACATATACTTGTGAGGCTTCCAGATCCATGGGAATCCAAACTTTGTGTATGTTGATCCATAGTCATAAGAATCCCTAACAAATATATCACAGAGCTCCTAAAATTGTTGGCAAAGGTCCTAATGCTTCTCATGTTGTCAGTTGTCAGTGTTTTCATTTCAGATCTGTTCTTCTATCTGATTCTCAAACCCGTTTCCATCCAGGTTTTGTCCCCAATATCAACAGGCTTGTGTTATATTTCCACTTCGTCATTCTCTTCTAGTTGTAACTGGAGTTCATAAGCCATGCCATATTATTTATTCTTTCTTTCTTTCTTTCTTTGCATTTCCTATATTCTGGAATATTTGAAGGAGTGATTCAGCTTCGTTGCTCTGAGTTACCTCCTTTGCACCATATAAAACACTGAATCAACTGTACTTTCAATATTTTCAAAGAACCCCCCCTGCAGTACAGACTCTTCCCTTCCAGTGCACCAGTGTTAAGGACAAGTACCACTGTCCACTGAGAAGGGGTTCTTTTTCTGAGCTCATAAGATGCCATGGTAACAGTCCAGTAAGGGGAGAAATCTAATTTCACTCCTGTCATTTAATCATCTCCTGTTTTCCATTTAATCACTTTAAAGATCATTCTTGTCTATGTGATCATTTTTTGCTTCCCCCTTAAAAGCTGTTCATCTATAACATCTTCTGTTTCTACAATGGATCATAAGGCCTGAAACACTAACCATTTTCCTTTTTTCACAGATGCTGCTGAACATCCTGACTCTTTCCAACACTTTCTGTTTTCATTTTACCCCATCATCGAGCTGTCCTATGTGCTGGAATTAGTAGAGTGGTTTATTGTATTTTCCCCAGGTACAGCTATCAGTCAATAATCACTGCCCCAGGCATGAATCAGTTGAGAGATTTGGAGTTAAATGAGATGGTCATTTTCACTGATATATGGCAAATACTTGGAACAACCTGGCATACAAGCTCCCACCCACATACAGTGGCAACAGTGCAAGTAATTCCAGAACTACTAATGTTTCTGCTTTACCCTGAGGGGCAAATATTAGCCAGACTAATGTGAATTTCCTGCAGATCACAGAAGACAGCTGACATTATACCCCTGCATATTAATGTCAATAATAATGGATTTGAAGTAACAAAGCCAAAGGTTCTTTCAATTTGGCCCACTCATACGTGAAGAGTGGTCACTTGAGGGCTGATGGCATTTGTGCTACTGGAGCACAGTGAGAGCCAGCACCTTCAGGGAGGAGCATGTAAGACTGACAACAAAAAAAGAACATGTTTTCTTTGGTGTTTTATTGCTTCCATTAATCATCTTTATAGTACAGTGTGCTTTCCCTAGTTTGAATGGAACTGAACATACATTATTTATTTGCGTTTCTGGGGAATGTAATGCTACAGCATTGACAGCAAATTTTGCACAATTTTTTGATACACATTCCCACAATTAAATGCTCTGAAACTGCTCATAGCTGTTCACATATGGACTGGTTGGTGTTAAGACATTTGGCTGAAAAGGTTTTCCTGTTTTATAAGTATAATGTTAATTTCATAGTGTGAAGAGAGATCATTGACACTAATTCAGCACTTAATGTATTTTATCATATTGTTCCCAGCCTAGTTTTGTATTTGAATAGGTATATTTGTAAACAGTTCTGTAGTTTGGAACAACTTACGAGTATGACTTCAAACAAAAGAATCAGAAAATTTAACATATGAAGGAACAATGTTTAGTCTGGTTTTACAATGGCAGGAATATTTTTAGTTTCTGCTCTATTAGTTTCATTGCTGAAATTCTTCAAATCTTCAGTTCGCCAAATTCATCAAAAAATCTTTAGAAATCTTATGCAGTTTCAAATACTGTAAAGTGTGCCAAATAAGTAAGTTTCATTCCTACGCTTTAGAACTTGCACCAGTCTTCAGGCTTCACAGACTGCATCCTAATTAGGGAGAAAACAGATAAGTGGTTCCACCTGGCACAGCCAGCAACAATGCACCCTTACCATCCAATAGCAATCAGCTTCCCAAAGTACAGGTATTTCCACTCAACAGATAACATTCACTACTAAATGTTCTGATTGTAAAATGCATGAGAAGACAAATCATTACCATACCCATTTCACTCTGCAATTTTCCTGTTCAAGCCATTTAATTCCATTTATGGGACATCATAAAAATGCCGATGTGACTCATCATGTACTGGGACCAGATTTCATAAAATCGTTCCAGTATAGAAGGAGGCCAGGGAACCAGCGCAGACACGATGGGCCAAATGCCTGTGGAAGTCCACTCCAGCATATCAACTGCATTACCCTCATCAGCCCTCTCTGTTACCTCATCAAAAAACTCAATCATGTTAGTTAAACACGATTTGTTTTTAACAAAAAAGTGCTGGCTTTCCTTACTTAATCCACACTTGTACAAGTGACTGTTAATTTTGTCCCAGATTATCATTTCAGAAGCTTTCCCACCACCAAGGTTCAACTGACTGGCCTGCAGTTGCTGGTTTATCCTTATACCCTTTGAACAAGGGTGTGACATTTGCAATTCTGCGACCCTCTGGCACCACCCCTGTATCTAAGGAGAATTGGAAGATTATGGCTAGGGGCCCTTCAGTTTCCTCCCTTACCTTCCTTAGTATTCTCGGATGCATCTTGGCCACCCTTTCTCATACCTCTTTATCAATTTTTAGCCCATTTATCTTTATTTATTTATTTAGAGATACAGCACTGAAACAGGCCGTTAGGCCCATCGAGTCTGTGCCAACCATCGACCACCCATTTATACTAATCCTACATTAATCCCATAGTCCTACCACATCACCACCTTCCCTCAATTCCCCTACCACCTACCTACACTAGGGGCAATTTATAATGGCCAATTTACCTATCAACCTGCAAGTCTTTGGCTATGGGAGGAAACCAGAGCACCCAGAGGAAACCCATGCGGTCACAGGGAGAACTTGCAAACTCTGCACAGGTAGTACCCAGAATCGAACCCGGGTCGCTGGAGCTGTGAGGCTGTGGTGCTAACCACTACGCTACTGTGCCGCCCGTCAAAATCACAATAGGCACTAGATGGTGCTGAAACTTACACTCGGATCATAGCCTCATATTGCACATATCAAAACAAGTTGGTTAGTGCTCTTTTCTATCTTGTGTCATCCTTCTGGATTGCCTTACTTTGCAACTTACTTCTGCAGGAGCACTTGAGGCAAATAGCAAAGATGCATTTAAGGGGAAACTAGATAAACACATGAGGGAGAAAGGAATAGAAAGATATTTTGATGAGGTTAGATGAGGATGGGTGGAGGAGGCTTGCGTGGAGCATGAACACTGGTAGGGACCTGTTGAACCAAATGGCCTGTTTCTATGCTGTAAGTGCTATGTAATACTGTATAACTCAGTGCAACTTCCTTTAGCACAGCATCCATATCCATGCTACATAAAGTTAGGAATAATAGATTTTGGAATATGGAAGTGCTGTATTGAAACATTTTTATCTTTTTACAGGAGAATTTAAATCTATTGAAGACATCCCTGAGCCTTTGATCCATAATCATGAGAAGAATGGCCTACATCGCTTGTCATCATACAGCGCAACAGAAATAACAAAAAGGTTGGAGTAAACTTATTTTGCCAATGTTTCGACACAAAATATATCCTGATTGAATCATCTATTTGAGCTTTATTTATTGAACATGAATGCTAACACTCTGCCTGTTGGATCACAGCTGTAATGTCTGTGTTTTGCTTAGAGCATTTTTAAATGTGTATCAGTACCAGATTAGAATCATAGAAAGTTAGGCACAGAAAGGGGCCGCTTGGCCCATTGTGCCTGTGCCGGCTGAAATGCTAATCCCACCTTCCAGCATTTGGTCTGTAGCCTTGCAGCTTACAGCACGAGGTGTATATCCAGACTCCTTTTGAATGAGTTGAGGGTCTCTGTCTCAACTACCCTTTCAGGCAGTGAGTTCCAGACCATCACCACCCTCTGGATGAAGAAGTGTTTCCTCATTTCCCCTCTAATTTTTCTACCAATCACTCCAAGGTCCCTTACTTCCTCTATACTTCTCAGTATTTTCCCATTAATCGTGTATTCCTTTGCCTTGTTTGACTTCCCCAAATGCATCACCTCACACTTCTCGGGTTGAATTCCATTTGCCACTTTTCTGCCCATCTGGCCAGACCATCAATATCTTCCTGCAGTCTACAGCTGTCCTCCTCGCTATCTACCACATGGCCAATCTAGCATGATTGTAACTTTCATTTTTGTTTTTTTTTTCAGATTAAATACATATTTCAAATTCTTCGTTGTTAGGGATCCCTTTGAAAGACTTATTTCTGCATTCAAAGACAAGTTTCTAAAGAATCCTCGATTTGAACCATGGTACAGATATAACATTGCTCCAGCAATTATTCAGAAGTACAGAAGGAATCGCACAGAGACTAAAGGACTCCAATTTGATGACTTTATTCGCTATTTAGGTGATCCTAACCATAAGTGGCTTGATATTAAGATAGGGGAACCCATTATTCACTGGGCTACGTATGTAGAGCTTTGTGCACCTTGTGAAATCAAGTATAATGTCATAGGACATCATGAAACACTGGAAAAGGATGCTCCATACATTCTAAAGAAAGTAGGAATGAGTAACTTGGTATCCTATCCCCCAATCCCACCAGGCATTACAGCATACAATAGAACCAAGATCGAGCAGTATTTCTCTGGAATCAGCAAACGAGATATAAAACGCCTTAATGCACGTTTCCAAGGAGATTTCAAACTGTTTGGTTATGATGAACCTGATTTTTTGTTCAACTGATTTAATCAAGCACTCTGCCTAATAGGGGTACAGTGCATATTTATATTTCTTTTTAGGTGTTTTTGTTAAACACTGGACATTTTAATGCCATCACCAGCAGAGGTCAGTGAAGACACATGGAGTGATAGGAAGCTTGAAACGTGGTAGCATTTTAATCCATGCATGTATGCAGTAATAAATAAACACAGGAATAACAATATTTTATGCATTTTAAAAGTAGATAAGCAGTAATATGATGCATGGAGCACATCAAAACAACATTACAAGCCATCAAAATGTAAAGAAAATATTTCCAAAATAAGTACAGTAGAAGTCAATTTAATTGCTGAGCAGCACATCATTTGTTAGATGTTTCTGTATATGCCTTTTGACCCCTAGGTTGAATTATCGTCACACAGTCACAGATACTGGAAAAATAATTTTCTTGTAACTTACTTCATTTAGTTGAATTTGGATGTGAGCATCGATTGGAAAAGTCTTTTAATACAATAGATAATAAACCTAAAATTTGCACATTTAAAGCTGCAGTATCCATTTTCAAGCATATCTGTTGGTCAATTTTATTAATTAGCTAGTTGACAATTGGTATTTTTTGTGAAAGTGATTTCAATTCCCTCCACTCACCACCCCCCCCCCCCCCCCCTCCCCACCAACTATCCTGTTCACCAACTTTTCTCAGCTGGGTTGGGGGATAGTTGGGGTGGGAAACAAAAGGATTTTCAAAAGACAATGAAAAACACTATTGGCCAACAGAAGATATGATTTTATTTTCTTCCTTCTGGGTTGAAGCACCCAGCATCTGGGTGGTGACTAGGAATTGATGGAAATTGCCTAACCATACAGTAAGCAAGTTGGAAAGACAGCAAACGTTGGAATTCAAACAGTGTGCTTGATCATCAGCAGCCAACTGATAAAGCTACCAAGCTCCTGTTATTTCTAAACTTTTAAGTTAACCTGCTGATAAATGCACTATACAATATTAAAGATTAATTTCACAAAATAAACAGGTTTTATTTTACAAACCACTTTGGGAAACTTTGAACTTCTGTGCATCATGATTCTGATATTAAAGTGTGCTGGCTGATGTGTGTACTGTATTTATGTAAGTAGCTGTCCTTCGTAAATATATTAAAACTGATGCACAAAATAGATATGAAACTGTTTTAACCTCTTGGGTGTCAGGACCTTGGCATTTTTTTCCCAAAGTGCATTATTTTTGTACCTATAGAAAAACATTGTTGTATGTGTGACTGTATCATTCTTGCGGCAGAAACTGCCTACTTCCATCTCCACCCATGCCTCAACCTGTCTGCAGCTGAAACCCTAATCCATGGCTTTGCCACCTCCAGACTAACTATTCCAATGCTCTCCTGGCTGGCATCCCATGTTCCACGCTCGATAAACTTCAGCTCATCCAAAATCTCTGCTGCCAATATCCAAGTCCGACTCACCCATCATCTTGTCATTTCTGATGTACATTGGCTGCCAGTTCCCCATCTCCTTAAGTTTAACCTTCATGGCCTCACTTGCAATGCTCTGAGAACTCTACATTTCTTCAACTCCAGCCTAGAGTGAATCCTTCACTCATTTTGTCCCACCATTAATGTCCATGGCTTCAGCCATCTAGGCACTAAACTCTGGAATTCCCTCCCTAAACATCTCTAGATCCCTCTTGTTCTTTCAGATTGTCCTTAAACCCACATCTTTGACCAAACTTTTGTTCACCCCTCCAAATATCTCCTTTGGCTCGTTGTCAATCTTTGTCGGAATAAGCTTCTGTAAAGCACCTTAGGACGTTTTATCTATGCCAAATAAATGCAAGTTGTTATTGTTGTTGTAAAGAGAATTATCGGAAACTCCATTTCATGATACTAACCTTCAGAAGAGTGCAGAACAGGTGGCAGAAGAATACACACCAGAGATGCTCAGATATTTTTAAGCCAAACATGCACATCACACATTACTTGTACACAGAAATAACACTATTGTTAACGCTTAGTTAGTAGTGCTTAGAAATATATTTTCTATGTATTTTAAATTTTAGTCTTCCAGTAATTTTTATTATAATGTGCTAAAAGTAACTTTCATCATGAAATCTCTGTTGCCCAGTTGCAATTCTTCTTTTGTTGGCATTATTGTTTTAAATATTTTGAGAAATCTAATGATTACCTGCAGGGCTAATGAGATGACTACCTATAGTGTAAGCTTACGAAAAGGCAAGAAAATGGATACTACAACTTTAATTCTGAAAATATTTGAAAAGTTAATAGCTTGAACCATACAGTAGGATGTGATTTGCATGCCCACAATATGCGACATTTCTAATAACCTTTCATTATTGACTGCTACTGGTGATGATGTTCCCATTTAGTCTGCTAATCATTCCCTGTAGAATTTTTTTCCCTCATGTTCAGTCAAGTTTGACTTTTGACCCTCAAGTCAACCTTAACTCTTGAAAGAATAGATAGATCATGTCACTGAAAAGCTTTGTTAAACTTTGAACTGATCCAGTTAGTAATCTGCAGGAGTTCCAGTGCTTAACCTTGAGTTAACTACAGGTAGTAAACAACCACGAGACATCATCATTTATGCTGTGTTCGTCCACTAGAACATAGCCCTCCTCTTGCCTTTTCCATCTACCTCTATCCCTTGCTGTTCTCGCCCATGTGATTCCTAGGTATGATATGCCATCTCTCCATCTTCTTCTCGGTCTCCCCCTTCTTTTTCCTGTTCTTGGCTGCCACTCCATTAGACTTTTTGTCCACCTGTTATCATTTCTTTGAGCAACATGCCCAGCCAATCTCCATTTGGCTTCTTTTCTTAATAATAACCTTAACTCCGGTTTTCTGGCATATTTCATTACACCTGTTTTTATTATGAATGGAGATGTGTAACATTTGCCTTTCCATTGCTCTCTCAGATGTACACTGTTTTTGTTCTATATATTTGCATTCAGTCATTTTTTTCATTTTCTTGGTGTTCAATTTGTATGGTATCTTTTGTCTTAATGCTCGTCATATACTTTGTTTTTTCTTTATGCATTTTCAGTACAATATTTTTACTCTATTTAAGTTATTTAGTTGACTAGCCAAGATATTTGGAATATATTTTCTCCAATAAATAGTTATATTACCAGATGAAATTATTGAAGAATTCAAAAATGAACAATACATTGCCTTAGAACTAAGGATTAAAATGTTGTTGCAACTTAAATGTAAATTCCATTTAGAGGCCTAAGGCCACTTTATAAAAGAGTTAGCCAGTTTCTTCTGGGTATTCAAATATACATTTATTTCAAAAAACATACCTGATTAAAGAATATAATTCGCATTTGATTTTTGTTTTTCTGTACAAGTGCTTTGTTAATTTTATCTTTATTCTAGTGCATTTTTTATAAGTTCTGAATTTAACATCTTGGGTCACCTCTGGCTTACATTAATAATTATTATTCACTCCATGAATATTTGCACTAACTTTTTTTGTTTTAATGGTGTTTTGTAATTCTGAGTTTGGAGATCTGGAAGCAATTCTGTCTAATAAATGGGTGTTGAAACTCGTGTCCTGTGACTTGGACTCAAGTACTTATGGCTTTACAGACATTACTGCACACGAATGAATAAGTACTGGTACAATACAAACAATGCTTTTAGTTTTGGTGACTGCAGCTTGACAGTAGCGGAGGTGCGCGAGCGAGCTTACAGCTGGGAAGTCAATTTCAGTGGAAGTTTAAAAGTTAATTCCCTTTTGTTTTCGGAGGACCAGGGGACTGCTGGGTAAGTAAAAACTATATATTTGGGTGGTTTAAAATCTCTTTCTTTTAGTTTTGGTGACTGCAGCTTGACAGTAGCGGAGGTGCGAGAGCGAGCTTACAGCTGGGAAGTCAATTTCAGTGGAAGTTTAAAAGTTAATTCCCTTTTGTTTTCGGAGGACCAGGGGACTGCTGGGTAAGTAAAAACTATATATTTGGGTGGTTTAAAATCTCTTTCTTTTAGTTTTGGTTAGGGAACTGGAGCTGGAGCTGGATGAACTTCGGATCATTCGGGAGGCGGAGGGGGTTATTGAGAGGAGTTATGGGGAGGTAGTCACACCTCAGGTAAAAGAAGTAGGTAGATGGGTTCCCGTCAGGGGAAGGAGAGGCAACCAGCAGGCAGTGCAGGGATCCCCTGTGGCCGTTTCCCTCAACAACAGGTATACTGTTTTGGATACTGTTGCGGGGGACAACATACCAGGGGTAAGCAATGGGGTACAGGTATCTGGCACAGAGTCTGTCCCTGTTGCTCAGAAGGGAAGGGGGAAGAGGAGCAGAGCATTAGTCATTGGGGACTTCATAGTTAGGGGAACAGATAGGAGGTTCTGTGGGAACGAGAGAGACTCACGGTTGGTATGTTGCCTCCCAGGTGCCAGGGTTCGTGATGTCTCGGATCGTGTTTTTGGGATCCTTAAGGGGGAGGGGGAGCAGCCCCAAGTCGTGGTCCACATAGGCACCAACGACATAGGTAGGAAGAGAGATGGGGATTTAAGACAGAAATTCAGGGAGCTAGGGTGGAAGCTTAGAGCGAGAACAAACAGAGTTGTTATCTCTGGGTTGTTGCCCGTGCCACGTGATAGCGAAGCGAGGAATAGGGAGAGAGAGGAGTTGAACACGTGGCTGCAGGGATGGTGCAGGAGGGAGGGTTTTGGTTTCCTGGATAATTGGGGCTCTTTCTGGGGTAGGTGGGACCTCTACAAACAGGATGGTCTTCACCTGAACCAGAGGGGTACCAATATCCTGGGGGGGAGATTTGCTAGTGCTCTTCGGGGGGGTTTAAACTAATTCAGCAGGGGAATGGGAACCTAAAATGTAATGCCAGTGTACAGGATGTTGAGAGTAGTGAGGTCAGGGATAAGGTTACAAGGACGCAAGAGGGCACTGGCAAGCAAGAACCTGGTTTAAAGTGTGTATACTTCAACGCCAGGAGCATCCGGAATAAGGTGGGTGAGCTTGCAGCATGGGTTGGTACCTGGGATCTCGATGTAGTGGCCACTTTGGAGACATGGGTAGAGCAGGGGCAGGAATGGATGTTGCAGGTTCCGGGATTTAGATGTTTCAGTAAGAACAGAGAAGATGGTAAAAGAGGGGGGGGGGTGTGGCATTGTTAATCGAGGAGAGTATGACAGCGACAGAAAGGACGTTTGAGGACTCGTCTACTGAGGTAGTATGGGCCGAGGTTAGAAACAGGAGAGGTGAGGTCACCCTGTTGGGAGTCTTTTATAGACCTCCAAATAGTTCCAGAGATGTAGAGGAAAGGATAGCGAAGATGATTCTTGACAGGGGCGAGAGTAACAGGGTAGTTGTTATGGGGGACTTTAACTTTCCAAATATCGACTGGAAATACTATAGTTCGAGTACTTTAGATGGGTCAGTTTTTGTCCAGTGTGTGCAGGAGGGTTTTCTGACACAGTATGTAGACAGGCCAACCAGGGGCGATGCCACATTGGATTTGGTACTGGGTAATGAACCCGGCCAGGTGTTAGATTTAGATGTAGGTGAGCACTTTGGTGATAGTGATCACAATTCGGTTAGGTTTACCTTAGCGATGGGCAGGGACAGGTATATACCGCAGGGCAAAAATTATAGCTGGGGGAAAGGAAATTATGATGTGATTAGGCAAGATTTAGGATGCGTAGGATGGAGAAGGAAACTGCAGGGGATGGGAACAATCGAAATGTGGAGCTTATTCAAGGAGCAGCTACTGCGTGTCCTTGATAAGTATGTACCTGTGAGGCAGGGAGGAAGTTGTCGAGCGAGGGAGCCGTGGTTTACTAAAGAAGTTGAAGCGCTTGTCAAGAGGAAGAAGAAGGCTTATGTTAGGATGAGACGTGAAGGCTCAGTTAGGGCGCTTGAGAGTTACAAGCTCGCCAGGAAGGATCTAAAGGGAGAGCTAAGAAGAGCAAGGAGAGGACATGAGAAGTCATTGGCGGATAGGATCAGGGAAAACCCTAAGGCTTTCTATAGGTATATCAGGAATAAAAGAATGACTAGAGTTAGAACAGGGCCAATCAAGGATAGTAGTGGGAAGTTGTGTGTGGAATCAGAGGAGGTAGGGGAAGTGTTAAATGAATATTTTGCGTCAGTATTTACAGTAGAGAAAGAAAATGTTGTCGAGGAGAATACTGAGATTCAGGCTACTAGGCTAGATGGGATTGAGGTTCACAAGGAGGAGGTGTTAGCAATTTTGGAAAGTGTGAAAATAGATAAGTCCCCTGGGCCAGATGGGATTTATCCTAGGATTCTCTGGGAAGCTAGGGAGGAGATTGCAGAGCCTTTGTCCTTGATCTTTATGTCGTCATTGTCGACAGGAATAGTGCCGGAAGACTGGAGGATATCAAATGTTGTCCCCTTGTTCAAGAAGGGGAGTAGAGACAGCCCTGGTAATTATAGACCTGTGAGCCTTACTTCGGTTGTGGGTAAAATGTTGGAAAAGGTTATAAGAGACAGGATTTATAATCATCTTGAAAAGAATAAGTTCATTAGAGATAGTCAGTACGGTTTTGTGAAGGGTAGGTCGTGCCTCACAAACCTTATTGAGTTTTTTGAGAAGGTGACCAAACAGGTGGATGAGGGTAAAGCAGTGGATGTGGTGTATATGGATTTCAGTAAGGCGTTTGATAAGGTTCCCCACGGTAGGCTATTGCAGAAAATACAGAAGTATGGGGTTGAAGGTGATTTAGAGCTTTGGATCAGAAATTGGCTAGCTGAAAGAAGACAGAGGGTGGTGGTTGATGGCAAATGTTCATCCTGGAGTTTAGTTACTAGTGGTGTACCGCAAGGATCTGTTTTGGGGCCACTGCTGTTTGTCATTTTTATAAACGACCTGGAAGAGGGTGTAGAAGGGTGGGTTAGTAAATTTGCGGATGACACTAAGGTTGGTGGAGTTGTGGATAGTGCCGAAGGATGTTGTAGGGTACAGAGGGACATAGATAGGCTGCAGAGCTGGGCTGAGAGATGGCAAATGGAGTTTAATGCGGAAAAGTGCGAGGTGATTCACTTTGGAAGGAGTAACAGGAATGCAGAGTACTGGGCTAATGGGAAGATTCTTGGTAGTGTAGATGAACAGAGAGATCTTGGTGTCCAGGTGCATAAATCCCTGAAGGTTGCTACCCAGGTTAATAGGGCTGTTAAGAAGGCATATGGTGTGTTAGCTTTTATTAGTAGGGGGATCGAGTTTCGGAGCCACGAGGTCATGCTGCAGCTGTACAAAACTCTGGTGAGACCGCACCTGGAGTATTGCGTGCAGTTCTGGTCACCGCATTATAGGAAGGATGTGGAAGCTATGGAAAGGGTGCAGAGGAGATTTACTAGGATGTTGCCTGGTATGGAGGGAAGGTCTTAAGAGGAAAGGCTGAGGGACTTGAGGTTGTTTTCGTTGGAGAGAAGGAGGAGGAGAGGTGACTTAATAGAGACATATAAGATAATCAGAGGGTTAGATAAGGTGGATAGTGAGAGTCTTTTTCCTCGGATAGTGATGGCAAACACGAGGGGACATAGCTTTAAGTTGAGGGGCGATAGATATAGGACAGATGTCAGAGGTAGTTTCTTTACTCAGAGAGTAGTAGGGGCGTGGAACGCCCTGCCTGCAACAGTAGTAGACTCGCCAACTTTAAGGGCATTTAAGTGGTCATTGGATAGACATATGGATGAAAATGGAATAGTGTAGGTCAGATGGTTTCACAGGTCGGCGCAACATCGAGGGCCAAAGGGCCTGTACTGCGCTGTAATGTTCTAATTCTAAAAAAACAATTTATGATTTAATATTAAATAAACTTGGATCAAACCATTCAGAGGATCTGTAAGACTTAGCGTAATTTAGTTTAAAATTTAAGTTATTTTATAGTCCTGATCTTCACTTATAAATACCTTAAGATATTGCCTCTCAGTCCATTTCATCTTAGTAGCTAAGTCTTTGAACCATTACACCCTTGCACTTGTTCCCTAAACGCTGCACCATGCTATATCTTTCCCATCTTCAAAAGCCTCCTCAAAATCTATTTCTTTAACTGTGATAAAAACAAAAAATGCTGGAAATACTCAGCAGTTCTGGCAGCATCTCTGAAGAAAGAAACGGCATAAATGTTTCTGAAAAGTTTACTCTGTATCTTTCTTCACAGATGCTGCCAAACCTGCTGAGTGTTTCCAGCATTTTCTGTTTTCATTTCAGATTTCCAGTGTCGGCAGTATCTTGCTTTTGACTTCTTTAACTGTGACTGTTCACCTTAGCAAATTTTTCTTAACAAGTGTGATCTCTATGACTTGCCACTTTAACTTCATCTCCATTTCTATACTGAGTTCTGAGGCGAGGCACTGGTGGGGAGGGAGGAGGAGTGAAATTATGTGGGGAGTGGGGAAAACCTTTCTTATTGGCTGTGGGGATGGTGGGAAGGGGTTGGGGGGAAAGTTCGGGTTGCTAATAAAGTTAATTGTCTCATTTTTGGCAATAAAAACACATTGGCGGTGGGGGTTGGGAAAGGGCCTTCAGCTTTTAGTTATTTTAAAAATGCAAACCAACGGTTATATATCTTTAAAAGACTTTAATTTGTTCCTAAGGGCTTGAAGCCATTTAAAAACGGCGCTGGACGCCATTGCCGGGGACGGAGCAGCCGCCCCCTTACATCATCGGAGACAGCTGTGCCGCCCCCTCCATTTAAAGATCCCCTGCAAAAAATATCAACTTCAAAGCATGCTGCCGCGAAGTGCAGCACGCTAATAAAATTCAGCCCATGATCTTGTGATTCAAAGGAACGATTGCTGCCACTGAGCCAACTTTGACACCATACTGTTCAATAATGTTCCACTCAAATTAGAAATACTACAATTAGCAATTGACCAAAAAAGTTAGACTTCCAGTTTCGGTCTTTGTTTTACAAGGATTTGACATTAAACTGAATACTGTCCACTTAGAGGTTGTTAGATTACTTAACTCCTATCATTAGCTCATAGCCAGTCAGCAACTTAAGCAGTGACCCTGTTTCAGACCCATTAATTTAGCAGAAGATCCTCACTGGCAGCCTTTCTGATGGGGGAGAGGCCCTTTAGATCACTCCGTAGCTGAAGAGGTCATATTTATTTACATCAAAATTGACCATACCTCATTTCAAGAGATTGCTTTTTGATAGAGTAAATCTGTTTGGAAGAAAGAATAAATGCTCACCAAATTTAAACATACAGGAAAGCCAAAAGATCCAGAACTGGGGAATAGCATCCTCATTTCTCCCAAATCTCACACCAGCAGAAGCAGTGAGAATTCTTGCAGTTAGATCTTTTAAATCTGCTGCTATTACCCTCTCCTCAGAAAATTAACATTTGATCCCTCCATCCTTCCAAACTACCGGTCTATCTCCAACCTCCCTTTCCTCTCCAAAATCCTTGAACATGCTGTGACCTCCCAAATCCGTGCCCATCTTTTGCAGAACTCCATGTTTGAAATCTTCCAATCAGGTTTCCATCCTACCACAGTATCGAAGTGGCTCTTATCAAAGCCACAAATGGTATCCTATGTGACTATGACAAAGGTAAACTATCCCTTCTCATCCTTCTTGACCTGTCTGTGGCCTTCGAAATGGCTCACCACACCATCCCCTTCCAACATCTCTCCACCGTTGTTCAGCACTGCAGTTGCCTGGTTCCATTCTTTTTCTATTCTCGCACCATTACCTCTGATGTCCCCCAGGATCTTGCCTTGTTCCCCTCCCTTTTCTTATGTACATACTGTCCCTCAGCCACATCGTCCGAAAACAGTGTCAGTTTCCAGATGTAGGTTGATGGCACCCAGCTCCATCTCACCTCCACTTCTCTCAACCCCTCCACTATCTCTAAATTGTCAGGCTGCTTGACCAGCATCCAGTATTGGATGAGCAGAAATTTGCTCCAACTAAATATTGGGAAGACCAAAGCCATTGTTTTTGCACCCCACAACAGACTTCATTCCCTGGACAGCCACTCCGTCCCTCTCCCTGGCAATGTTTTGAGGCTGAACCTTGGTGTCATATCTGACCCTGAGATGAGTTTCTCACTACATATCTGTGCCATTGCTAAGACGGACTATTTCCACCTCCATAACATCACGTGATTCCACCCCGCGTCAGCTCATCTATTACTGTCTGTGTTGTGCAGGTGCTCCCACAGTGCTGTTAGGTAGGAAGTTTCAGGATTTTTACCCAATGGTGATGAAGGAATTATGAGATATTTCCAAGTCAGGATGATGTGTGTCTTGAAGGGGAAATTGCAGGTGGTGGTGGTTTACCTGTCCTCCTAGGTTTGGGAGGTGCTGTTGAAGAAGCCTTGATAAGTTGCTGCAGTGCATCTTGTAAATTAGCTTAGAGATACAGCACTGAAACAGGCCCTTCGGCCCACCGAGTCTGTGCCGAACATCAACCACCCATTTATACTTTCTTTTGGGCCTCCTTATCTCGAGAGACAATGGATACGCGCCTGGAGGTGGTCAGTGGTTTGTGAAGCAGCGCCTGGAGTGGCTATAAAGGCCAATTCTGGAGTGACAGGCTCTTCCACAGGTGCTGCAGAGAAATTTGTTTGTTGGGGCTGTTGCACAGTTGGCTCTCCCCTTGCGCCTCTGTCTTTTTTCCTGCCAACTACTAAGTCTCTTCGACTCGCCACAATTTAGCCCTGTCTTTATGGCTGCCCGCCAGCTCTGGCGAATGCTGGCAACTGACTCCCACGACTTGTGATCAATGTCACACGATTTCATGTTGCGTTTGCAGACGTCTTTATAACGGAGACATGGACGGCCGGTGGGTCTGATACCAGTGGCGAGCTCGCTGTACAATGTGTCTTTGGGGATCCTGCCATCTTCCATGCGGCTCACATGGCCAAGCCATCTCAAGCGCCGCTGACTCAGTAGTGTGTATAAGCTGGGGGTGTTGGCCGCTTCAAGGACTTCTGTGTTGGAGATATAGTCCTGCCACCTGATGCCAAGTATTCTCCGAAGGCAGCGAAGATGGAATGAATTGAGACGTCGCTCTTGGCTGGCATACGTTGTCCAGGCCTCACTGCCGTAGAGCAAGGTACTGAGGACACAGGCCTGATACACTCGGACTTTTGTGTTCCGTGTCAGTGCGCCATTTTCCCACACTCTCTTGGCCAGTCTGGACATAGCAGTGGAAGCCTTACCCATGCGCTTGTTGATTTCTGCATCTAGAGACAGGTTACTGGTGATAGTTGAGCCTAGGTAGGTGAACTCTTGAACCACTTCCAGAGCGTGGTCGCCAATATTGATGGATGGAGCATTTCTGACATCCTGCCCCATGATGTTCGTTTTCTTGAGGCTGATGGTTAGGCCAAATTCATTGCAGGCAGACGCAAACCTGTCGATGAGACTCTGCAGGCATTCTTCAGTGTGAGATGTTAAAGCAGCATCGTCAGCAAAGAGGAGTTCTCTGATGAGGACTTTCCGTACTTTGGACTTCGCTCTTAGACGGGCAAGGTTGAACAACCTGCCCCCTGATCTTGTGTGGAGGAAAATTCCTTCTTCAGAGGATTTGAACGCATGTGAAAGCAGCAGGGAGAAGAAAATCCCAAAAAGTGTGGGTGCGAGAACACAGCCCTGTTTCACACCACTCAGGATAGGAAAGGGCTCTGATGAGGAGCCACCATGTTGAATTGTGCCTTTCATATTGTCATGGAATGAGGTGATGATACTTAGTAGCTTTGGTGGACATCCGATCTTTTCTAGTAGTCTGAAGAGACCACGTCTGCTGACGAGGTCAAAGGCTTTGGTGAGATCAATGAAAGCAATGTAGAGGGGCATCTGTTGTTCACGGCATTTCTCCTGTATCTGACGAAGGGAGAACAGCATGTCAATAGTCGATCTCTCTGCACGAAAACCACACTGTGCCTCAGGGTAGACGCGCTCGGCCAGCTTCTGGAGCCTGTTCAGAGCGACTCGAGCAAAGACTTTCCCCACTATACCCATTTATACTAATCCTACACTAATCCCATATTCCTACCAAACATCCCCACCTGTCCCTATATTTCCCTACCACCTATCTATACTAGTGACAATTTATAATGGCCAATTTACCTATCAACCTGCAAGTCTTTTGGCTTGTGGGAGGAAACCGGAGCACCCGGAGAAAACCCACGCAGACACAGGGAGAACTTGCAAACTCCACACAGGCAGTACCCGGAAATGAACCCGGGTCCCGGGAACTGTGAGGCTGCGGTGCTAACCACTGCGCCACTGTGCCGCCCAACGGTGACCCAGTGTTGGAGGGATTGAATGTTTAAGTTGCTGGATGGGTGTCAATCCACTGCTGCTTTGTGTTAGATGGTGTCAAGTTTCTGAATATTGTTGGAGCAGCACTCATCCAAGCAGGTGGAGAGCAATACATCACACTTGTGCCTTGTAGATAGTTGAAAGGCTTTGGGGAGTCAGGTGATGCATCACTCGCGGCAGAATACCCAACCTCTTGCCTGCTCTTGCAGCAACATTTATGTGGCCAGTCCAGTTAGGTTTCTGGTCAATTGTGACCCTCAGGATGTTGATGATAGGGGATTCAGCAATGGTATTGCCATTGAAGGTCAAGAGGAGATGGTTAGACTCTCTTTTGTTGGAGATGGTCACTTGTGTAGCACTAATGTTATGTGCCACTTACCAGCCTAAGCCTGAATATTATCCTGGTCTTGTTGCATATTGGCACAGACAGCTTCATTATCTCAGGAGTTGTGAATGGAACTGAACACTACAATTATCAACAAACATCCTAATTTTTGACCTGATGTTGGAGGGAAGATCATTGATGTGGCAGCTTAAGATGGTTTGACCTAGCACATTTCCCTGAGAAACTCCTGCAGCAATGTTCTGGTCCTGAGATGATTGGCCTCCAAAAACCACAACCATCTTCTTTTGTGCTAAATATGGCTCCAGTCAGTGGAGAGTTTTCCCTGATCCCCATTGACTTCAATTTTACTAGGGCTCCTTGCTGCCACACTTGGTCAAATGCTGCCTTGATGTCAAGGGCAGTCACTCTCACTTCATCTCTGGCACTCAGCTCTTTGTCCATGTTTGGATCAAGGTTATAATGAGGCCTGGAGCCAAGTGGTCCTGGCAGACCCAAAATGAGCTTCAGTGAGTAGGTTATTGATGAGTAAGTGACTCTTGATAGCACTGATTTCCTCCCTCAGCCTCTGCACAGAATGACTTTTCATCCTTGGTGATTTCAATCTCCATCTCAACTCATCATGTTCTCTCTCCTTTGAGTTCCCTGCCCTCTTATCCTCCCTAAATCTCCCCCTCCATGTAAACTCCCCAACCCATATTTATGGTCACCCCCTTGACCTTGCCATCTCACGTGGTCTTGCTAGTCCCCTCATATCAATTACAGATAAGGTCATCTCTGAGCATTTCCTTGTATCACTCTACACCCACAACCCCCTTCCACGTCCCAATCCTACATCCTTCTGTATCCATCCCTGGAAAGAACTATCCACTTAGTCATCAACAACTGCATTTTCGAAATCTTAACTATATAATCTTTGGCCCTCCGTTCACCACAATATTTCTGCAGCTACTAATTTGCTCAACTTCATCTTCACCTTTGATGCCTTAATCCCCAGAACAACATCAGCCTCTCTCACAGAAAAACAAAAAAGAAAATACTGGAAATATTCAGCAGGTCAGTCAAAATCTGTGGAGAGATAAACAGAGTTTATGTTTCAGTTCTGTGACCTTTCATCAAAACTGGAACAGAAGGGTCAGAGTGGGAGCAAGGTGGTGAATTGAAATGACAAGCGACCGGAAGCTTGGATAAAATAAAAGCAAAATACTGTGGATGCTGGAAATCTGAAATAAAAACGGAAAGTGCTGGAAAGGTCTGACAGTATCTATGGCGAGAGAAGCAGAGTTAACATTTCAGGTCAGTGATCTTTCATCAGAACATGATTCTGATGAAAGGTCAATGACCTGAAACGTTAACTGTGTTTCTCTCTCCACAGGAAGCTTGGAGTTGTGCTTGCGGACTGAATGGAGGTGTTCTGCAAAGCAGTAACCCATCTGTATTTAGGCTTCTAATGTAGAGATCACATTGTGAACAGCGAATACAGCATGCTAAATTGAAGAAGTACAAGTAAATTGCTGTTTCACTTGGAAGGAATGTTTGGGTCCTGGTTGGTGAGAAGGGAGTAGGTAAAGTATCTTAATTACATCTGTGTTGCATCTCCTGTGTTTGCATGGAAAGATGCCACAGGAAAGTGGGGAGGTGTTGGTAACTGAGGAGTGGACCAGGATGTTACAGAGGTAATAGTCCCTTCAGAATGCTGAAAGGGGATGAGAGGGAAGATGTGTTTGGTGGTGGAATCATGCTGGAGGTGGCGGGGATTTCTGTTAGTCTGTCTCACCCTGGCACCCAGGTTGCACCTGAACAGAATTGGGACAAATTTCCTTGTGGGGCAATTTGCTGGTGCTTTTAGGGAGGTTTTAAACTAACTTGGCAGGGGCATGGGAACCAGGAGATAATACAAGAGAAGAACACCAAGGTGCACAGAGAATTGGGAAAGACAGATTGCTCTTGAGTAGAAAATAGTAAATTATTAGGTGGAAAGTAATAAAGTCTAAATTAGGATTACTGTGCATGTATATGAATGTGCGGAGTGTGGCAAATAAGGTTGGTGAGCTGCAGGCGCAGATAGACATGTGGAAGTATCATGTTGTGGTAATAACGAAGACCTGGCTCAAAGAAGGGCAGGACTGGGTACTAAATAATCCTGGATACTAAATAATCCTGGATAAAAGATATTCAGGAAAGGGGGAAGAGTGGCAGTTTTGATTAAGGAAAACATTGCAGTGCTGGAGAGAGAGGATGTCCCAGAGAGATCAGGGACAGAATCTATTTGGCTAGAGCTGGGGAACAAAAAAGGTGCAATTACATTGCTTGGTGTAGTCTGTAGGCCACCAACTAGCAGGAAAGATGTAGAGGAACAAATTTGCAAGGAAATTACAGAGAGGTGCAAGAATTATAGAGTAATTATAATGGGGGACTTTAATTATCCGAATATAGACTGGGAAGTAGTTGTGTACAGGCAGAGCGGAGCAAGAGTTCCCAGAATCTGTTCAGGAAAATTCTCTACAGCAGTATGTTTCCAGTCCAATGCGAAAGGAGGCACTGCTGCACCTGGTTCGTGGGAATGAGGTGGGCCAAGTGGATCAAGTGTCAGTTGAGGAACCTTAAGGGGACAGTGTTCATTGTATCATAAGGTTTAGGTTGGCTATGGACAAAGAACAATCCAGAGTAAGAATAATTAACTGGGGGAAAGTCAACTTCAATGGGGTAGGAATGGATCTGACTCAGGTAAATTGGAATCAAAGGTTGGCAGGCAAAATGGTAACTGAACAATGGGCTGTCTTTAAAGAAGAGAGTTCGGGCACAGTCAAGATATATTCCCATGACGGGGAAAATTAGGGCAAACAAATCCAGAGCTCGCCAGATGTCGAAAGAGATAGAGAAGAAGAAGAAAAGGTTGCTTATGACAGATGTCAGGTGGATAATACAACTGAGAACCAGACGGAATATATAAGGTTCAGAGGAGAAGTGAAAAAGCAAATGAGGAGCAAAGAGAGAGTATGAGAAGAGTCTGGCAGCTAATATAAAAGGGAATCCAAAAGTCTTCTATAGGCATATTAATAGTAAAAGGGTGGTAAAAGACGGAGTTAGGCCGATTAGGGACCAAAAAGGGGATTTATGCATGGAGGCAAAGGGCATGGCTGAGGAATTAAATGAATACTTTGCATCTGTCTTTACCAAGGAAGAAAATGCTGTGTCGATCATGGTGAAAGAGGAGGTAATTAAGATACATTAAAGGGTTTAAAATAGATAAGGAGGAGGTATTGGATAGGCTAACTGTACTTAAAGTTGATAAGGCACCAGGACCAGATGAGATGCATCCAAGGATACTGAGGGAAGTGAGAGTGGAAATTGCGGAGGCATTGGCCATAATTTTCCAGTCTTCCTTAGATTCAGGGGTGGTGCCAGAGGACTGAAGAATTGCAAATGTTACATCCTTGATCAAAAAATGTGTAAAGGTAAGCCCAGCAACTACAGGCCAGTCAGTTTAACTTCGGGTGGTGGGGATGCTTCTAGAAATAGTAATTTGGGACAAAATTAATCGTCACTTGGGCAAATGCGGGTTAATTAGGGAAAGCCAGCATGGAATTGTGAAGCGCAAATTGTGTTTAACTAACTTGCAAGAGTTTTTTGTAGAGGTAACAGAGTGGGTTGATGAGGGCAATGCTGTAAATGTGGTGTAAATGGACTTCCAGTGACACACAACAGACTTGTGAGCAAAGTTATAACTCATGTAATAAAAGGGATAGTAGCAAAATGTATACGAAATTGGCTGTGTGTAAGGAAACAGTGAGTAGTGATTAATGGATGTTTCTCGGGCTGGAGGAAGGTTTGTAGTGGAGTTCCCCAGGGGTCAGTGTTGGGACCCTGATATATGCCGTAAATGTTCTATGTTTCTATGGATGCTGGAAATTTGAAATAAGAACAAAAAATGCTGAAAATACTCAGCAGGTCAGCCTTAGTGGAGAGACAAGCAGAGTTAACATATCAGATCATATTTTTGCTTTACTTTTAATTACTTATATAATACATTTGTGAAGAAACAAAGTAAACAATTGTATTGATATTTGTAAGCTAGTTCAGCACTTAACATCTCTGACTTATCAGCTCCACCCACATGAAACCCATAAGATGCCATTGATGATGAGAGAGAATAGCCAGGGCAACCACATGTAATTTCCATAACAATTACATCATCATAACACAGTAGCATGTTTTGATTGTTTCCCAATAGTTAGGAAACTTTTTCCGTGTTTACAAGACCTTTTTTTCATACAAAGAGAGTGACTTTCAGTGAATATCAAAGCAGGATTTCAAAAGTAAGGAAATGGAGCTGCAACATATTCCTTTATATCCTGTGTCCTGACTTTGAAGTTACTAAAATCATTAAAATTAAAGAGTTAATAGGAAGTTTACAGGTGGATAGATGGGATGTAACATCTATAGATAGACCAACACTGCTGCTGCATAAATTGTGTAATAGTGCAATAGTATTCTACATTGACTGTTACAAGTTTTTGAATACCTCTTATGTAATTCCCGTAAACAGCCATATAATCAGTAATATAGTGATAAATCAGTTTGATAACTTTTTTAAAATTTACACATGGAAAAAACCAAGGAACAAGTGAAAACATAGAAATTTCAATATGGATTGGCACAAACTTAGTACAATATTTTTCTTTCTCCTGTTTTAACTTCTCCACTGTTTTCTTATCATCATGCTTTCTATTTCAGTTATTAACTTCACCTGCAATGGAATAATGTACACCTGGTCTCAATAAACCTTGAGTACTGAGTCCAGTTCACGAAGAAACAAAGACACCATTTAAACACTGGAGGCATTGCAGAAAAGAACCAGAGGCTGATCCTGAGTATCAAGGCTCTGAGTTAAAGAAAGACTTGCATTTATAACGCAACTTGCACAACCACATGATGTCCCAAAGCACATTACAGCCAATGAAGTACTTTTGCAGTGTGGTCACCATAGTAATGTAAGAAATGTGGCAGCCAAATTGCACACAGCAAGGTCCCACAGACAGCAATGTGATAATGACCAAATAATCCTTTTTTGTGATGTTAATTAAGGGACAACTCTGCTGCTTTTCTTCTAAATGGTGCCATGGGGTCTTTTTACATGCACCTGAGAGAGCAGGCAGGGTCTCGGTTTAACATCTCATCCAAAAGACAGCACCTCTAAAAGTACAGCATTCCCTCAATACTGCTCTAGAGTATCAGCCTAGATTTTTGTGCTTAAGTCTCTGGAGTGGGGCTTGAACCCACAACATTCTAATTCAGAGGCAAGAGTGCTACCAACTGAGTCACAGCTGACACTTCAGTTATGAAGAAAGACTTGGGTTTTTCACTTGGACTTGGCTCCTCTACCCCACAAAAAATAAATCTGGGCCGCTGTCACCTTGGCTTCCGCCCCCACTAACACCCCCAACCTCAACCTGTGATCACAACCACCCTGGATGTACATTGGTGCTGGCCTGAATCTGGAAAACTGCATCAGGATGGCAGTTTGGCATCTGCAGCACACAGGTTCTATTTAAATGAAGCTTGGGCCTCAAAATGACTCTGGCCTCTTCATTGTCAAAACGGGCGAGAGCCAGCGTTCCCTGCAACCCAGCTGCCCAAGAGTTAAAATCGACCCCATAATCTTAGAATAGCATTGACAGTTCACTTGTATTCTGAAAAATGCATCTAAAACAATATATTGCATAATATGATTTAGGGAAGATGCCAGTAAATATTTACTGTTTGTAATATTATTTTTCAACTAGAAAGCAGTACCATATTTTTTAAATGATAGATTTCTTATATTTAAGCTGCCGTCACAATATATCTTTTATATTGCTTCCATCAGTATTAGAAAGAAGTTTAAGCTTAGCTTTTTAAAATCTGAATTAGAAACTAACACATAACCACTTATAATTGAACAATCTTTTGGTACCTCAGAACTACATTGCAGATAGACTGGATAGATTTACAATGTTTTGTTTCACAAATTGTACTATGGAAGAAAATACTACAAATCCATTGCATTGAAGATGTTTCAGAAATTCCGGGCTGGATTTTAAGAGCACGGCGCTAATCTCGGCGGCGAGTCCAATAATTGGCCACACCGAAAAGCCGCCATGATTTCCCACGTGACAGCTCATTTAAATAGCTGGGGTGGCCCGCTCCCCCAATCACGTGGAGGGAGAGGGCTGTCCATCACTGGCAATTGTATCAGCTGCCTGTGCGCAAGCCATTTTTAAAGGGCAGCCAGCCCTGCCGACTCTTTAAAATTTTTAAAGAGGTATGCCCCCAAAAAATATACAATAAATTTCTAACGCTCCTTTCCCACCCCCTCCCCAATAACATTTACATTAATTATTTGCCCTTCCCCACCAAAACACCTTTTAAATTTGACTTTCCCCGCCACCCAGACTGCATAAAGTTTTGTGTTTACCCCTTCCCACCACCCCCTACATCCATTACGTTTATTTGACCCCATCTCTACCCCCCCCCCCCCCACAGAAAATATTAACTCCTCCCCCCTCCCCACCAGTGTCATACCGCCTTTCCCTGGACAGGGAATTGAAGGCACCGGAGTGCCGGCCCTCTGCACCAAAGATCGCGTCGGGCCCGCAAGATTGAAGGTAAGTACATTTCAATGTATTAAAATTTAAATATTTAAATTCAGGTCCCTTCACCCAACTGCGGGTGGCGGGGGGGCCGCCAAGAGCCTCGCTGCCACCGGGGGATCGGTCCAAGCCCTCCTGGCATCAAGGTCCATGGCGGGCCTCTTCTGAAGTCATCTTCAGGCAACCCCCCCACCCATGCCACCGCCACAGATCACAATACTGGGAGGACAACAAGATCTAGCCCTCAGAGAACATGGAGTATTGATTGATGTAGAGAAATGTTTCTCCAACTGGGGTCCGTGGATGCTTGCAGGTCCAAAGAGACTTTCCAGGGGGTCTGCAAAATAGCCGAGCAGTCCATGAATAAGCAGCAGCTGGTGCAAGCCGGGAGGCAAGAATGGAGTGCGGCCGCCACGTGTGCTGTGCAGAGTGGGCTGGCTGTCTCACCTCGCAGGGGAGCACACGTGGAGGAGCACTGAGAGCAGCAGGAAGATTGCCATGTAGACCCACAGTTACCAAGGCTGTTGGTGAGCGTCAGGTGACTTCAGCCTTGTTCAAGAGAAGGAAGTTTTTAAAAATATGTAATATTCAAGCTCTTGCAGAGAGCTGGCACAGACACGATGGGCCAAAAGGCCCCCTTCTGTGCTGTAACCATTCTATGATTCCTCTAGGATTAGGAAAAGTGACCAAAACTTTGGTCGAAGAGGAGGAAGCTATAGTCAGGAGAGGAAACTTCATTAAGGGGAGAATTGTCGTGACCTGTCAGGTTTCCGTCAATCCCATGACGTTCATTCAATCACCCATAAGTGAACAGACCTTCTGGATGAAGGTGCGAAGAGGGGTAGTGATAGCTGATCCCCCAGCAGAACTCACCAGGTCAGTATTGGGAGGAGTGAGTGGAAAGGGAAGGAGGTTAGAAAGGTGAGCCTCCAAGGGTGGAAAGGAGTAGGATTGGGCAGTTGGGATTGCTGCTGTCATGCAGACCCCCCCCACCTGCCAAGAATGAGACATATTAATTTTGGTCATATGAACATTGATTTTAAACTGTTGCTGGAGTGAAGAAATGGCTTGTTAAAAAATCACCAGACACTTGGCTAGAAGGATATTTGCATACTAAAAGATGCTGCTTGTGGAGTCAAAGGACTATTCCCTGCTCTAATTAACGCAAATGGATTTTGATCACCAGACATTGAAGGTGAGGAAGAGCATTCCAGAGACTGTTAAGGTGATACAATCCACAAAAGCCAGGACTAGATAAACCAGACGGTCACATGACTAACTGGCTGGTCCAGGTTTTTTTGAACTAGCCACAGAGAGTTTGAACTCAGAAAGACAGTTTGCTCCTGGACGGAGAAGACCTCTCCTGTCTGCTCCCATCTCTTTCTCACAAGCCTCTGGACCCACTGAGGACACGTGAACCTCAAGAGAGAAAAATCTCCTACATCGAACAAGGTTTAAGAAGAATACTGGGCCCCAACGAAAAGCAAGACCTACCTATAATCAAGGACTCTACAGAAAGCTCGAAGAACAGTAACCAAAACCATCTTCAGATATTGCCTCAAACTTTTCCACTTTATTTCTTCTGCTCTTTTCTGTCTCTATCTGCATGTGTGTATGACGTATGCATGTTAGCATGGGCGCGTCGTGTATCGGTAGGCGTTGACCGAATAAGTTGAATAAATTTCAACCTTTCTTCTTTAAACCTAAGAAAACCTGTTTGGCTGGTTTCTTTTCCTTATAATTGGAAAGCAATGAACAAGGATTTACCAAGGGGGAGCTAAAAACAGTGTGCTTAAAATTAAACCCTGCTACAGTATGACCAGGTGAAGGCTGAGAGGGAACTCTAGACCCCTTTCTTACCTGGTTGTAACACTGCTCATAAGGAAATAGTGATGAGTGTCTCTATGCACCACTCGGAGGATACCAAGAGAGGCACAGGGGGGAACTGTTGACTTATCTAAGAGCGAGTCATACTTGGGAAGGCGATAGGAGAGTAGGAAGTGTTGTATAATTGCCTTTAAGAGTGATATCCCTTTAAGATCTTAGTATGCTGATGAGCTAAGTACCAGGACATAGTCATGTAACTCAAAGCCAGTGCCACTCTGCAACTGTAACACTTAGAGGAAGGTTCTGTAAATAGTTTTCTCTGTACTGTATATAATAGTTTACCTGTAATAAACCTCTTTGAGATCTTCAGCATAACTGGATTCCACACATCTCAATTATGTTGCATCAGACAACATAGGGTGGCGCAGTGGTTAGCACTGCAGCCTCACAGCTCCAGTGACCGGGTTTGGTTCTGGGTCCTGCCTGTGTGGAGTTTGCAAGTTCACTTGGGGTGAGGTTGGAAGGGTTGCGGGTTGCGGTGTCTGACCATGGTGGGCAGGGGGGTGGGGGTGTTTGATGAGTCAGGTACACTGGATGCAGTTGTTAAGTGGAAAGGCACTTACCTCCTGGATCCAGCAGTCCTTGACTCCCTTTAGTTGGTGGAAACTCAGTAAAGTTGGGATTTGAACTTTGGGTCTTCCCTAGTCTGTATTCTCAAGTTCTCACCAGGTTAAATTTGCTGATCCATGGTGGGAGTGTGAAGACATTTTGCAACTCCTACACATGCATCAAAATATTTTTTTAAACTCTGTAAAGCTGCAACTTTATATTGTAACTCACTGATATTTGGAACTTATATAAAAAGCATTGTCATTTCAATTGTATATGGAGTTCACAGTTATGGCATTAATTTGTTGTAATGATACATGCTGATACTGTTAATGCAACATTTGTATTGCTACGACTGGACAGTATGATAGTGTAAACTGATTACTACTGTAGCAACCTTGATCCATTTATGTTGCATCGTGGAATCAGCAATATTGGAACATATAAGAAATAGAAGTTCTATCTTTTTTTAAACTCAACTCGTGCATGATTAATTGTGCAATGACAAATTAAAGAATTGCACATGTATGATATTGTGTATGAACAGTTACTACAAAGTAACGTTTGCGACTTTATGATTTTGGCTTCCAGTCTCCCAGTGTCAGAAAAGGTCTATAAATGCCAACCATGTAAAAAGTGCATTGATGGCTTGTATAGGATGCCGAGGGCTCAATCTACCCAAGTCCAAATAAAATGCCAGACCAATGACAAATGGAGCCAGTGACAGCCATTTACCTTTACTTTTGGCACCTCCTTGACCCCAAAGGAAGAGTAGGATTCCATCTCATGAGACGATGTTAGATACTACTGGGCAGCACCACAGCCTCACAGCTCCAGCGACCCGGGTTCGGTTCTGGGTACTGCCTGCGCAGAGTTTGCAAGTTCTCTCTGTGACTGCGTGGGTTTCCTCCAGGTGCTCTGGTTTCCTCCCGCATGCCAAAGACTTGTGGGTTGATAGGTAAATTGGCCATTGTAAATTGCCCCTAGTGTAGGTAGGTGGTAGGAGAATTGAGGGAAGGTGGGGATGTGGTAGGGGACATGGGATTAATGTAGGATTAGTATAAATGGGTGGCTAATGGTCGGCACAGACTTGGTGGGCTGAAGGGCCTGTTTCAATGCTGTATGACACTCTCTCTAACATAAAGAACTCATTACAGGAAGTGTGAGGAGTGCTGAAAGGTCGGGTTAGGGATTTGGGAAAGCAGAGTACCTGAGAGGGGAGAAATTAAAGGAGGCATGATGACAGGAGAGAGGTCTAGGAGGGTAAAGAGAAAAGAGGAAATAAAAGTGATGGGCTCAGGCCCAGAGTGGCAGGCAAAATGCACACAAAAATTGACACAGGGAAGCTCAAGTTACATAAGCAGACACCAAGTTTGAGTTTTAAAAAATCAACACTGCAGAAGGGAGAAAAGAAATAGGGAGTTAAGGAGTTCCACAGGTTTGAGGTTCTAGTAAACACTATGCTCTGAGTCTTAAATTCAACACAGTGAGGATGCAGGGAGAAATGACTGCATGTTGTTCTAATCCAGATAGCCAGGCAGTGAAGGATAGATCTGCAGCCTAATCTTTACAGGCTTTTATTTACCAAGACACAGATTACAAACATGCACCTTCTGACCCAACAACCACAGTTTCAGTCTGCTCCTATATATACCTCTTTTGAACAACCAAAGGGGGAACTAGATAACCCTAATGAAGGGGCACCAATACTATACGGTAACAAAAAGCAATTTATAAAGGAAACTTAACTAAATCAAACTAAAATATCATTCCTGGTGGTGATGAGGCAATCCAGTCCCTCTGGTGCCCATCAAGCTCCCTTTCCGGGGATACCCGGGCACAGACATAGCCACAGAAGAGAGGCAGACAGTCTGGCTGAACGACCCTACTTCTATGTATAGGACCACAATTGAATCCCCAGTTAATGCCCACCACCTGAATATAATTACTCAATTACTATACAATTAACATATGTAGAATTGTATCTCTTAGCATTTAGAATGAACAAGAGGAAATGTTCAAAGGAGCGCTGACTGTGGCAGTATTAAAAGCAGCAAGAAGGGATCGCCAATCAGACAACAAGCCTTTTCTTGTTTCCTTGCAGGAGTGCAAGAAAAGTGCTTGAAGAGACTAATTAGATATAGGAGTGGTTTTACAATTTTTTGGATAGCACAAAACTGCATCTTGTATGTTAGAACCAATTCCAAGCTGCAGAAGGACATCCCCTCTCAAACAATAATAAAATATCATGAGTGATGTAGTGGTTATGGTTCTAGACTATCAACCCAGCTTGCTAAATTCAAATTCACCATAGCAAGGTGGGAAATAAATCTGGTAATTTAAGCTAACAAAAGAAAGAATGATGTTGAAAGCTCATTAATGTCTTTCAAGAAAGGAAATCTAGCACCTCCATTTGGCCTGGTCTATACGTGACTCTGGTTTCACACTATGTGATTCACTTTCACTACCCTCTGAAGTGGCCTAGCAAACCATTCAGTTGTAAAAACAATACAAAAAGGTCCACCAACACTTTCTCAGGGAAACCAGGAATGGACAGCAAATGTGGCCTGAGAACAAATAAACTAGTGGCTATTCCATAGTCTCTACCCTGGATTGTCCTACCTTCCTGGCCCTCACAACAGGACCTGTCAGTGGAGAACCTGAATGGGAATAATGTCATGACTAATAACTATACATGAAATAATAATATTAAGCAGAACACATTGTATTGATTATCCTTCTCTTGCCAGGGTTATGTAGTGTGTGCTTGTGTGACTATGTCATCATGGATACAGAAATTTTCAGTAACCCATCTTTCAATTTGTAAATATTTTATCTGATTCAACCATGAATACATTTTCAAATCAGATTTTTACAATGCTTCCGGCCTAAGGAAATATACTTTTCACCTCCTAAGTTATTTAATGAATAGAAAATCCATATATTCTTCCACAATGTAGTGTGCAATACATCAGTATACTGCTCAACTGTCTTGGGTGTGATTTCTTAATACTAATAAATTGCCCATTGCATTGCCCTATGGCATTAGTGAATGTACAAGACAGAAGAACATGCATCAGGTTTGGGAGAGGCACTTAAGAAATTCGCTTCACAGAGCTATGTGACCAGAACCAGCAACCACATTGTGAATGTTGACATAGTAAAATTGAATGGGAATTGTTGACAAAGCAATTTACAATGGGAAATGTTGGCACAAAAGTGTGAACTGTAGAAAGTGCATGAACTTTGGGTGAGAACAGGATCATTCTCAGCAGTGATTCTCTGAATTGTTGAAGAACCAGCCAACACTTACTGTTTGGCGCACACATGAAAATTGATCATTTGGATGAGGGAACAAAGTACTGCTGGCATCTGTGGAACCATTCCCCAGCAGCAGTCAGTGCTGTGATTTGATACTCTCCAGATACATTCCAGCTCAAATGTTTGCTATAGTAAATCCACCAGTGGCTGTAATCCCAAAACAATTAGTTCCATCCCCTCATATTTGGTTATTAATTTTATAAACAATTATATCCTCCTAGAGACAGAAAACATGCATCATTAGTCCTCCATCACTTAACAGGCTTTCTCGTTGCATTCTCTTGTAGCCAAAAAGACAGTGTTTCTATTTTATGTAAAGTATGTTTTTAAGGATTTATAGTTCAATTATGAACATTGATTCATCTGGAAGCTTGAAGAGATGCTGAACTTTGTGTGTTTTTCAAAAGAGGTCACCAGAAGGCACCTGTTTTAAGATAAAATACCAGCAGGGAGCCTGTTGTTTTGACTTGGAGAAGATGTTTACAGAGAACTGGCAGGTCAAAATTTATAGGGGTCAAGAGGCTTGATTCTTGCGACATTGTTTTGGTTTCACTTTGGACAGTGAGTTGGAGTGTAAACTGCTTGGAAGACAGTTGGTTTTTGCCAGCCAAGGAAACCCAGCTCATCTCTTTTTCTCCCTTTGAAAGAAACCCTGCGTGTCCAGTGTGTCCTCTTTCCTCCTGTATTTGAAGAAACCCTGCATATCGAATGTGTGGGAACTGAAACCCCTGTTGCCACATTTCTATTGTAAGGCCTACCTGAAGCCTCTGTAGCTGCATTTCTCGGAAAGCCTACGCAAACTGATCTTCAACATCGCCTAGAAAGAACTGTTCTAGGAAGATTCCAGTGGCAGCTGTCTATATGCATTTGGGACGCCAAGCCAAAACAAAGGACATCTTTTTATTCTTCAAGAATGAGCAAGTATTCAGCCTAAGTGTTTTTTGTCTTTTTTTTTGTAACAGAGCTCTAAACAAAAATACCTTATTTTTCCAGTTAACCAGTGTATATGTGTATGTGTGTGTGTCTGTGTCTGTGTGTGTGAAGGGCTAAGGTATAAAAGAAGCTTTTATATTTCAATCTGTGTGTTTACACTTTGCTTCATTACTAGGTAAGACTAGTTTTATAATAAACTGATAATCTTGTTGTTTATTAAAGAAACCTGGTTGGTATGTTTTATTCTGGGAAAAATAGAATATATGATTGATCGTATCGGTAAGTAGGAAAATTTAAATATATGTTGTCACCTGTGGAGAAGTGGGACTAGAATAAATAGTGCACTCCTCCCGCCTCAGTCGAAAGATAAAGTTCCTGTGTCACATCATAGAGTCATAGAGTTATACAGCACAGAAACAGGCCCTTCGGCCCATCGTATCTGTGCCGGCCATCCAGCACCCAACTATTCTAATCCCATATTTCTGCACTTGGCCTGTAGCCTTGTGTGCTATGGCGTTTCAAGTGCTCATCTAAATACTTCTTAAAGGTTGTGAGGATTCCTGCCTCCACCACCTCTTCAGGCAGTGCTTCCAGATTCCAACCACCCTCTGGGTGAAAACTTCTTTCCTCAAATCCCCCCTAAACCTCCTGCCCCTTACTCTAAATCTGTGCCCCCTGGTTCTTGACCCCTCCGCTAAGGGAAAAAAGTTTCTCCTTATCTATCCTATCAATGCCCCTCATAATCTTGTACACCTCAATCATGTCCCCCCTCAGCCTTCTCTGCTCCAAGGAAAACAACCTTAGCCATTTCAGTCTCTCTTCATAGCTGAAATGCTCCAGCCCAGGCAACATCATGGTGAATCTGCTCTGCACCCTCTCCAGTGCAATCACATCCTTCCTATAGTGTGGTGCCCAGAACTGTACACAGTACTCCAGCTGTGGCCTAACTAGTGTTTTATATAGCTCTATCATAACCTCCCTGCTCTTATATTCTATGCCTCGGCTAATAAAGGCAAGTATCCCATATGCCTTCCTAACCAGCTTTTCTACCTTTGCTGCTGCCTTCAGTGATCTATGGACAAGTACACCAACGTCCTTCTGACCTTCTGTACTTCCTAGGGTCCTACCATCCATTGTATATTCCCTTGCCTTGTTAGTCCCCCCAAAATGCATTACTTCACACTTTTCAGGATTAAATTCCATTTGCTACTGCTCTGCCCATCTTACCAGCCCATCTATATATCCCTGTAATCTAAGGATTTCCTCCTCACTATTTACAACACAACTAATTTTCGTGTCATCTTCAAACTTACTGATCATACCTCCTATATTCACGTCTAACTCATTAATGTACACTACAAACAGCAAGGGTCCCAGCATCGATCCCTGTGGTACACCACTGGTCACAGACTTCCAATCGCAAAAACAGCCCTCGACCATTATCCTCTGCCTCCTGCCACTAAGCCAATTTTGGATCCAATTTGCCAAATTGCCCTGGATCCCGTGGGCTCTTACCTTCTTAACCAATCTCCCATGCGGGACCTTATCAAAAGCCTTACTGAAATCCATGTACACTACATCTACTGCTTTACCTTCATCGACACATCTAGTCACCTCCTCGAAAAATTCAATCAAGTTAGTTAGACACGTTCACCCCCTGACAAAGCCATGCGGACTATCCCTGATTACTCCCTACCAATGTGTACCACGACCTCTGGCTGTTCACCCTCCCCCTTCAGAATGTCTTGCAGCCGCTCCATGACATTCTTGACCCTAGCACCAGGGAGGCAACATACCATCCTGGAGTCACGTTTGCGGCCACAGAAATGCCTATCTGTACCCCTTATGATAGAATCCCCTATCACTATAGCTCTTCCACTCCTTTTTTTCCCTGCTGCTGTGCAGCAGAGCCATCCTTAGTGCTACAGACCTGGCTGTTGCTGCTTTCTCCTGGGAGGCCATCCCCCCCAACAGTATCCAAAGCAGTATATCTGTTTGAGAGGGGGATGGCCACAGGGGACTCCTGTACTACCTGCCTGCGCCTACTATGTGACTGCTGTATTTTATTTAAGTGCAATTAAAGACATCAACGAACAGGAACTCAAGTTCCCACTATCTACAAAGCTATGACCCATTGATGGTGAGAGTTCTGGTTTGATAGTTTAACAGCCATTTTCTTTTAATCTTAGAGAAGCATCCTGAGACAATTGTAATAATATTTAATAAATTTTACCCTGTTGGCTGTTCAAACCACAGAATGGGAAATTGCATTGGGATGCCAAAAGATGTTGCAATAGCCTACTGAATATTCCAACAAAAGCAAAATACTGAGGATACTGGAAATCTGAAATATAAACAGACAATGCTGGAAACACTCAGCAGGTCTGGCAGCATCTGTGGAGAGAGAAACATTTCAGGTTAATGAACTTTCATCAGAACCGGGAAAATTTAGAAATATAATAGGTTTTAGATAGGTCAAATGGGGGAGGTGGAAAAAGAACAAAAGGGAAGGGCGGAAGATGGGAGACATAAAATGACAAAAGTGTTGGTGGGGCAGCGCCAAAGGGAGTAGTAATGGGACAAGTAAAGAAACAAAAGATGTGTCTAGAGGAGGTGTGATTCCTAGAATCATGGGATGGTTACAGCACAGAAAGAAACCATTCGACCTGTCGTGTCTGTGCCAGCTCTCTGCTAGATCAACTCACCTAGTCCCACTCCCCTGCCTTTTCCCCATAGCCCTGCAAATTTTTTTTCTTCAGATAATTATCCTCTTTTGAAGGCCTCGATTGAATCTGCCTCCACCACACTCTCTGGCAGTGCATTCCAGATCCTAACCACTCACTGTGTAAAAAAGCTTGTCCTCATGTCGCTGTTGCTTCTTTTGCCAATCACCTTAAAACTGTGTCCTCTGGTTTTGGATCCTTCAGCCAATGGGAACAGTTTCTCCCTATCTACTCTGTCCAGACCCCTCATGATTTTGAACACCTCTATCAAATCTCCTCTTAATCTTCTCTTCAAAGAGAACAGACCCAACTCCTCCAATCTATCCACGTAACTGAAGTTCCTCATCCCTGGAGCCATTCTCGTGAATCTTTTCTGTACCCTCTCTAATGCCTTAACATCCTTCCAAAAGTTGGATGCCCAGAACTGGTTTATACAGGTTAATCATAACTTCCTTGTTCTTGTACTCTATGTCCCTGTTTATAAAGCCCAGGATCCCATATGCTTTCTGAACCTCTCTCTCAACCTGCCCGGCAACTTTCAATGATTTGTGCACATATATCATGTTACGACTGACCGCTCCAGTCAAAGCCCCCAATCAAAATATACGATTCTGATTGTGGTGGGAGAAATGCACTGTTAATCCCCTCGCTCCACAGATCGCCTAACATATCATTTAAAACTTTCCAAATTAAAGAAAGACCCAGCCAAATTGTACTATCTATTAACCCCCCAAATGAGGCTAACAAAACCAGGTGTCTTTAAATCAACAAATTAACTGTCTAATTAGAAAAACTAAATTCTTAAACACTATGAAGATATAAACAACATTTAAAGTTGAAAAAATTAGAGTCCTTGCAAATTTACAGTCCAATGTTGCTTGAAGTCCTCATAGCCGTCCGACAGTAGAACAGTCTGTAATTTAACTCCAGCAGTAAGTGATGCTTCCTTCTTCAGCGATGGATTTCAACAATTAACAACCTGTGAACACTTTCAATGGTGTCAATCTGACTTTAGAGTTTTTGAGGGATAAAAGATTATCACAGTCTAACTTCCCTTCCTTCAGTTTAAATGATGGCTTGACTTTTTTGTTTAGAATTTTGAGAGACAATAATAATTAAGCAGACTAAAATTCTCTTCCTTCAGTTTAAATGGATGAGAGCTCTTTTTTCAGGTGCTAACACCAGCTGTTTGGCTGTCTATGTTCTGTTAGAACAAACTGTCATCAATTAAAAAGCCAGTTCAAGATTGAATTGTAACAAAGGTATCGCTTGATACTCCAAGAGGCAATATCCATGATAACGAAAATGCACCCTTTGAATCACAGTCTCCAAATGGTTGTATCCAAGGCAACGAAAATGCATTTTCTCTAACTGCTGAGGCATGCTGCTTCTTAAAGCAGTACTGATCCTTTGCAAGCCTTAAAGGCAAACCGTATATTTCCGGAAAAAAAAACTACAGGATCATGACAACCCCCAGATCTCTCTGCTCCTGCACCTCCTTCAGAATTGTACCCTTTAATTTATATTTCCTCTCCTCGTTCTTCGTACCAAGATGAATCATTTCACACTTTTCATAGAATCATAGAAAGTTTAAGGCATAGAAAGAAGCACCTGGCCCATCATGTCTGCGACGGCCAAAAAACGATCCACCCATTCTAATCCCACCTTCCAGCATTTGGCCTGCAGATTATGGCACTTGAGGTGCATATCCAAACTCCTTTTGAATGAGTTGAGAGTTTCTGCCTCAACTCCCCTTTCAGGCAGTGAGTTCCACACCCCCACCACCCTCTTGGTGAAAACGTGTTTCCTCATCTCCCCTCTAATTTTTCTGCCAATCACTTTAAATCTATGCCCCCTAGTCACTGACCTCTCTGCTAAGGTGAATAGGACCTTCACCTCCGGTCTATCCCGGCCCCTCAAAATGTTGTACATTTCAATCAGATCTCCCCTCAGCCTTCTCTGTTCCAAGGAGAACAACCCCAGCCTATCCAATCTTTCCTCATAGCTGCATTTTTCCAGTCCTGGCAACATCCGCGTAAATCTCCTCTGTACCCTCTCCAGTGCAATTACATCCTTTCTGTCATGAGGTGACCAGAACTGCACACAGAAGGAAAGGATTTCATAATGGCTTCTTAACCACCTTATCAACTTGTCCAGCTACCTTCAGGGATCTGTGGACAGTCACTCCAAGATCTCTCACTTCCTCTTCACTTTTCAGTATTTTCCCATTAATTGTGTATTGTTTTGCTTTGTTTGACCTCCTCAAATGCATCACCTCACACTTCTCCAAGTTGAATTCCATTGCCACTTTTCTACCCATCTGACCAGACCATCAATCTCTTCCTGCAGCCTACAGCTATCCTCCTCGCTATCTACCATGTTTTAAAAAATTCATTCATGGGATGTGGGCATTGCTGGCTCGGCCAGCATTTATCGCCCATCCCTAATTGCCCTTGAGAAGGTGGTGGTGAGCTGCCTTCTTGAACCACTGCAGTCCATGGGAGGTAGGTACACCAACAGTGCTGTTTGGAAGGGAGTTCCAGGCTTTTGACGCAGCGACTGTGAAGGAACGGCAATATAGTTCCAAGTCAGGATGGTGTGTGACTTGGAGGGGAACTTGCAGGTGCTGATGTTCCCATGCATTTGCTGCCCTTGTCCTTCTAGTTGGTAGAGGTTGCAGGTTTGGAAGGTGCTGTCTAAGGAGCCTTGGTGCTTTGCTGCAGTGCGTCTTGTAGATGGTACACACTGCTGCCACTGTGCGTCGGTGGTGGAGGGAGTGAATGTTTGTGGATGGTGTGCCAATCAAGCGGGCTGCTTTGTCCTGGATGATGTTGAGCTTCTTGAGTGTTGTTGGAGCTGCACCCATCCAGGCGAGTGATGAGTATTCCATCACACTCCTGACTTGTGCCTTGTAGTCGGTGGACAGGTTTTGGGGAGTCAGGAGGTGAGTTACTCGCCTCAGGATTCCTAACCTCTGACCTGCTTTTGTAGCCATGGTATTTCTATGGCTACTCCAGTTCAGTTTCTGGTCAATGGTAGCCCCTAGGATGTTGATAGTGGGGGATTCAGCGATAATAATGCCATTGAATGTCAAGGGGAGATGGTTAGATTTTCTCTTGTTGGAGATGGTCATTGCCTGGCACTTGTGTGGCGCGAATGTTAGTTACCACATATCAGCCCAAGCCTCGATATTGTCCAGGTCTTGCTGCATTTCTACACAGACTGCTTCAGTATCTGAGGAGTCGTGAATGGTGCTGAACATTGTGCAATCATCAGCAAACATCCCCACTTCTGACCTTATGATTGAAGGAAGGTCATTGATGAAGCAGCTGAAGATGGTTGGGCCTAGGACACTACCCTGAGCAGTGATGCAAACCCCTGCAAACCCCTGCAGTGATGTCCTAGAGCTGAGATGATTGACCTCCAACAACCACAACCATCTTCCTTTGCGCTAGGTATGACTCCAACCAGCAGAGAGTTTTCCTCCTGATTGCCATTGACTTCAGTTTTGCTAGGGCTCCTTGATGCCGTACTCGGTCAAACGCTGCCTTGATGTCAAGGGCAGTCACTCCCACCTCACCTCTTGAGTTCAGCTCTTTTGTCCATGTTTGAACCAAGGCTGTAATGAGGTCAGGAGCTGAGTGGCCCTGGTGGAACCCAAACTGAGCGTCACTGAGCATGTTATTGCTACGCAGGTACCGCTTGATGGCACTGTTGATGACCCCTTCCATCACTTTACTGATGATTGAGAGTAGGCTGATGGGGTGGTAATTGGCCGGGTTGGACTTGTCCTGCTTTTTGTGTACAGGACATACCTGGGCAATTTTCCACATTGCAGGGTAGATGCCAGTGTTGTAGCTGTAGTGGAACAGCTTGGCTAGAGGCGCAGCAAGTTCTGGAGCACAGGTCTTCAGTACTATTGCCAGAATATTGTTAGGGCCCATAGTCTTTGCAGTATCCAATGCCTTCAGTCATTTCTTGATATCATGCGGAGTGAATCGAATTGGCTGAAGTCTGGCATCTGTGATGCTGGGGACTTCAGGAGGAGGCCAAGATGGATCATCAGGATTACCACCAGTGCCACATGCTAGTCAGAGTAGAAATAGCAGGATATTTCGGATGAATGCGTGGCCGAAGAGATAGTGTGAGGGCGAGGGTTTTAGATTCCTGGGACATTGGGACAGGTTCTGGGGGAGATGGGACCAATACAAACTCGACGGGTTACACCTGGGCAGGACCGGGACTGATGTCCTCAGGGGCGTATTTGCTAGAGTGATTGGGAGGGTTTAAACTAAAATGGCAGGGGGATGGGAACCTTTGCAAGGAATCAGAGGAGGGGGGATCAAAGACAAGAACAAAAGACAGTAAGGGGAATAAGAAAAGTGATAGGCAGAGAAATCAAGGGCCAGAATCAAACAGGGCCACAGTGAAAAATAGTGGGAAGGGGACAAGTAATGTTAAAAAGACAAGCCTTAAGGCTTTGTGCCTTAATGCGCAGAGCATTCGCAATAAAGTGGATAAATTAATCGCGCAAATAGATGTAAACAGGTATGATATAGTTGGGATTACGGAGACATGGCTGCAATGTGACCAGGGATGGGAAATGAACATCCAGGGGGATTCAGTATTTAGGAAGGGCAGACAAAAAGCAAAAGGCGGTGGAGTTGCATTGCTGGTTAAAGAGGAAATTAACGCAATAGTGAGGAAAGATATTAGCTCTGATGATGTGGAATCTGTATGGGTAGTGCTGAGAAACACAAAGGGGCAAAAAACGTTAGTGGGGGTTGTATATAGACCCCGAAACTGTAGTGGTGATGTTGGGAATGGCATTAAACAGGAAATTAGAGCCACATGTGATAAAGGAACATCTGTAATTATGGGTGAGTTTAATCTGCATATAGATTGGGCAAATCAAATTAGTCACAATAGCGTAGAGGAAGAATTCTTGGAGTGTATATGGAATGGTTTTCTGGACCAATACGTTGAGGAACCAACTAGAGAACAGGTCATCCTAGACTGGGTATTGTGTAATGAGAGAGGAATAATTGACAATCTAGTGGTGCGAGACCCCTTGGGGATGAGTGACCTTAATATATTAGAATTCTTCATCAAGATGGAGAGTGACGTAGTTGATTCTGAGACAAGGGTCCTGAATCTTAATAAAGGAAACTACAAAGGTATGAGGCGTGAGTTGGCTATGACGGATTGGGAAACGTTATTTAAAGGGATGACGGTGGATAGGCAATGGCAAACATTTAAAGAGTGCATGGATGAACTGCAACAATTGTTTATCCCTGTCTGGCGCAAAAGTAAAACAAGAAAGGTAGCCAAACCACGGCTTGCAGGGGAAATTAGAGATATCATTAGATCCAAGGAAGAGGCATATAAATTTGCCAGAAAAAACAACAGACCTGAGGATTGGGAGCAGTTTAGAATTCAGCAAAGGAGGACCAAGGGATTGGTTAAGAAGGGGAAAATAGAGTATGAGAACAAGCTTGCGGGGAACATAAAAACTGACTTTAAATGTTTCTATCGGTACGTGAAAAGAAAAAGATTGGTGAAGACAAATGTAGGTCCCTTACAGTCAGAAACAGGGGAATTTATTATGGGGAACAAAGAAATGGCTGACCAACTAAATGCATACTTTGGTTCTGTCTTCACAAATATCAAACCAGAAATGTTGGGGAACACATGGCTTAGTGAGAGAGAGGAACTGAAGGAAATCAGTATTAGTAGAGAAATGGTGTTGGGGAAATTAATGGCATTGAAGGCCGATAAATCCCCAGGGCCTGATGGTATGCATCCCAGTGTACTTAAGGAAGTGGCCCTAGAAATAGTGGAGGCATTGGTGGTCATCTTCCAAGATTCTATAGATTCTGGAACAGTTCCTATAGATTGGAGGGTAGCTAATGTAACCCCAATATTTAAAAAAAGGGAGGTAGAGAGAAAGCAGGGAATTATAGACCAGTCAGCCTGACATCAGTAGTGGGGAAAATTCTAGAGTCCATTATCAAAGCTTTTATAGCAGAGCACTTAGAGAACAGTGGTAGAATCGGGCAGAATCAGCATGGATTTACGAAAGGGAAATCATGCTTGACAAATCTACTAGAATTCTTCGAGGATGTAACGAGTAGAGTTGATGAGGGGGAGCCAGTGGATGTGGTTTATTTGGACTTTCAGAAGGCTTTCGACAAAGTCCCACAAAAGAGATTAGCGTGTAAAATTAAAGCGCATGGGATTGGGGGTAGTGTATTGCGATGTATAGAAAATTGGTTGGCAGACAGGAAATAAAGAGGAAGGCTAAATGGGTCTTTTTCTAAATGGCAGGCAGTGACTAGTGGGGTACCGCAGGGATCGGTGCTAGGACCCCAGCTATTCACAATATACATTAATGATTTAGATGAGGGAACTAAATGTAATATTTCCAAATTTGCAGATGACACAAAACTGGGTGGGAGGGTGAGTTATGAGGAGGATGCAAAGAGGCTTCAGGGTGATTTGGACAAGCTGACTAAGTGGGCTAATGCATGGCAGATGCAGTATAACGTGGATAAATGTGAGATTATCCACTTTGGTAGTAAAACCAGGGAGGCAGATTATTATCTGAATGGCTATAAACTGAGAGAGGGGAATATGCAGTGAGACCTGGGTGTTCTCGTACACCAGTCGCTGAAGCTAAGCATGCAGGTCCAACAGGCGGTAAAAAAGGCAAATGGTATGTTGGCCTTCATAGCAAGAGGATTCGAGTACAGGAGCAAGGATGTCTTGCTACAATTATGCAGGGCCTTGGTGAGGCCACACCTGGAATATTGTGTGCAGTTTTGTCTCCTTAGCTGAGGAAGGATGTTCTTGCTATAGAGGGAGTGCAGCGAAGGTTTACCAGACTGATTTCTGGGATGGCGGGTCTGACATATGAGGAGAGATTGAGTCGCTTAAGAGTATATTCGCTGGAGTTCAGAAGAGTGAGGGGGGATCTCATAGAAACCTATAAAATCCTAACAGGACTTGACAGGGTAGATGCAGGAAGGATGTTCCCGATGGTGGGGGAGTGCAGAACCAGGGGTCATAGTCTAAGGATACAGGGTAAACCTTTCAGGACTGAGATGAGGAGAAATTTCTTCACCCAGTGAGTGGTGAGCCTGTGGAATTCGCTACCACAGAAAGCAGTTGAGGCCAAAACATTGTATGTTTTCAAGAAGGAGTTAGATATAGCTCTTGGGTCTAAAGGGATCAAAGGGTATGGGGCGAAAGCGAGAACAGGTTACTGAGTTGGATGATCAGCCACGATCATAATGAATGGTGGAGCAGGCTCGAAGGGCCAAATGGCCTACTCCTGCTCCTATTTTCTATGTTTCTATGTTTATGTTTCCATCAACTCGGCACTTCTGGCTGAAGAATGTTGCAAATTCTTCAGTCTTATCTTTCGCACTGATGTGCTGGGCTCCCCCATCATTGAGGATGGGGATATTTGTGGAGCCACCTCCTCCAGTTAGTTGTTTAATTGTCCACCACCATCACAGTAGGATGTGGCAGGGCTGCAGAGCTTAGATCTGATCCGTTGGTTATGGGATTGCTTAGCTCTGTCTATTGCATGCTGCTTACGCAGTTTGGCACGCAAGTAGTCCTGTGTTGTAGCTTCACCAGGTTGACACCTCATTTTGAGGTATGCCTGGTGCTGCTCCTGGCATGCCCTCCTGCACTCTTCATTGAACCAGAGTTGGTCTCCTGGCTTGATGGTAATGGTAGAGTGGGGGATATGCCGGGCCATGCGGTTACAGATTGGAGTTGAGTACAATTCTGCTGCTGCTGATGGCCCACAGTACCTCATGGATGCCCAGTTTTGAGTTGCTAGATTTGTTTGAAATCTATCCCATTTAGCACGGTGGTAGTGCCACACAGCACGATGGAGGGTATCCTCAATATGAAGGCGGGACTTGTCTCCAAAAGGACTGTGCGGTGGTCACTCCTACCAATATTGTCATGGACAGATGCATCTGCGGCAGGCAGATTAGTGAGAACGAGGTCAAGTATGTTTTTCCCTCTTGTTGGTTTCCTCACCACCTGCCGCATACCCAGTCTAGCAGCTATGTCCTTTAGTACTCGGCCAGCTCGGTCAGTAGTGGTGCTACCAAGCCACTCTTGGTGATGGACATTGAAGTCCCCCACCCAGAGTACATTCTGTGCTCTTGCTTACCTCAGTACTTCCTCCAAGTGGTGTTCATGGCCATGGTGCTACCAAGCCACTCTTGGTGATGGACATTGAAGTCCCCCACCCAGAGTACATTCTGTGCTCTTGCTTACCTCAGTACTTCCTCCAAGTGGTGTTCATGGCCAATCTTTGTGCCGTCTGCAAACTTTTTGATCATGCCCCCTACATTTACGTCCAAATCGCTAATATATACCACAAAAAGCAGGGAACCCAGTACTGAGCCCTGTGGAATGCTACTGGAAACAGCCATCAACAATTACCCTTTGTTTCCTACCACTAAGCCAATTTTGTATCCCCCTTGGGGCATTTCCCTGGATCCCAGGGGATTTTATTTTTTTAAGCAGTCTGCCATGTGGGACCTTGTCAAAAGCCTTGCTAAAATCCATGTAGACCACATGCACTGCACTACCATCATCTATCTTCCTCGTTACTTCTTCAAAAAAATTGATCAAGTTGGTCAAACAAGATCTTCCCTTAACAAATCCATGCTGACTATCCTTGATTAACCTGTACCTTTCTAATTGACAGTTTATCCTGTCTCCCAGAATAGATGCCAATAATTTGCCCACTACTGAGGTTGGACTGACTGATCTGTAATTATTCGGTCTATCCCTCGTTCCCTTTCTAAACAGAAGTAACAAGTTAGCAGTTATCCAATCCTCTGGCACCACACCTGTATCCAGTGAGGACTGGAAAATGATGGTCAAACCCTCTGCTATTTCCTCTCTTGCTTCTTTTAACAGCCTGGGGTACATTTCATCCATCCCTGGTGATTTATCAACTTTCAAGGATTTTAATCCCATTAATACTTCCTCTCTCCCTAAGTTTATCACATCCAATACTTCACACTCCTCCTCCTAACTACAATATCTGCATCGTCCCCCTCTTTTATGAAGACAGACGCAAAGTATTCATTAAGAAACATACCAAGATCTTCCGCCCCTACACATAGGTTACCTTTTTGGTCTTTTATGGGCCCTACTCTCTCCTTAGTTATCCTCTTACTCTTAATGTATTGATAAACCATCTTTGGGTTCACCTTGATTTTGTTTGCCAATATTCTTTCATGCCCTCTCTTTGCTTTCCTAATTTCCTTTTTGATTTCACCCATCCACTTTCTATACTCCTCTCAGCTTTCTGTAGTACTGAGTTCTCAGTGTTGGACATAATCTTTCTTTTTCTGCCTTATCTTACCCTGTAAGCTCCTTGACATTCATGGGGCTCTAGATTTGGCCGTATCACCCTTTTTCTTTGTGGGAGCATGTTTTCTCTGAACTCCTTGAATCTCCCCTTTGAATACCTCCCACTGCTCTGACACTGATTTACCTTCAAGTAGCTGTTTCCAGTCCACTTTCGCTAAATCAGTTTAGTAAAATTGGCCTTGCCCCAATTGAGAACTCTAACTCCTGTTCTATCTCTGTCCTTTTCCATAACTATGTTATAACTGACTGAATTATGATCACTACCACCAAAATTCTCTCACTGCCACTCCTTCCACCTGCCCATCTTCATTTCCCAAAACTAAATCTAAAGCTGCACACTCTCTTGTTGGACTTGCTACATACTGGCCAAAAAGTTCTCCTGAATGCACCTCAAGAATTCTGCACCTTCTGTTTATTTCACACTAAAACTATCCCAGTTCATATTGGAGTAGTTAAAATCCCCTACTATTACTGCCCTATTGTTCTTGCACTTCTCAGAGATTTGCCTACATTTCTGCTCTTCTATCTCCCTCTGACTGTTTGTGGGTCTGTAGTACACTCCTAGCAGTGTGATTGCCCCTTTTTTGTTCCTTAGCTCAGTCCATATGGTCTAATTTGATGAACCTTCCAACATATCATCCCTCCTCACAGCTGTAATAGTTTCCTTGACCAAAATTGCCACTCCCCTCCTTTCTTATGCCCCTCCCTATCAAGTCTGAAACTCCTGTAACCAGAAACATGAGCTGCCATTCCTGTCCCTCCTTAAGCCTTTTCTGCATTAAGTTACATCCACGATTTGTCCGCCCATTCCACAAGCCTGTCTATGTCTTCTTGAAGTTGATCACTATCCTCATAGTTCATGATACTTCCAAGTTTTGTGTCATCTGCAAATTTTGAACTGTGCTCTGTACACTCACGTCTAGGTCATTAATATATATCAAGCAGGAGTTCCAAAACTGACCCCAGGGGAACCCCACTATATACCTTCCTCCAGCCTGATAAACAACTATTCACAACTAATCTCTGTTTCCTGGCACTCAACCAATTTTGTATCCATGCTTCTCCTGTCCCGTTTATTCCATGGGCTCTAATTTTGCTGACAAGCCTGTTATGTGGCACTTTATCAAATGCCTTTTGGAAATCCACATCAACCACATTACCCTCATCAACCCTCTCTGCTACCTCATTAAAAAAGCAAGTTAGTTAAATGGCAAAATAATGAACAGCTACCGCCTGAAAGCAAAAACAAGAGAAAAACAAGATTAAGATGGAAATGTGCAAAGAAAGGGAACCAAAATGGGGGAGCAGAGATTACGGTCTGCAATTGTTGAACTCAATCTTGAATCCAGAAGGCTATGAAGTGTCTAATCGAAGGATGAGGTGCTGTTCCACGAGTTTCCGTTGAGCTTCATTGGAACGCTGCAATAGGCCAAGGACAGAGATGTCAGCGTGAGAGCAAGTTGGGGAATTAAAATGGCAGGCCACCAGAAGCTCAGGGTCATGCTTGCAGACAGAACGGAAGTGTTCCTCAAAGCAGTTACCCAGTCTGTGTTTGGTCTCCCCAGTGTAGAGCAGACCACATTATGAGCATCAAATACAATGTACTAAATTGAAAGCAATGCACGTAAATTGCTGTTTCACCTGAAAGGAGTGTTTGGGGCTTTGGACAGTGAGGAGAGAGGAGGTAAAATTGTGTTGCATCTCCTCCACTTGCATGGAAAGGTGCCGTGGAAAAGGGACAAGGTGTTGGAGTGATAGAGGAGTGAATCAGATTATTGCAGAGGAAACAATCCTTTAGAGTGCTGAAAAGGAAGGGGAGGGTAAGATTTGTTTGGTGGTGGCATCATGCTGGAGGTGGCAGAAATGGTGGAGGATGATCCGTTGAATACAAAAGCTGGTGGGTGGAAGGTGAGGACACGGGGCACCCTATCATGGTTCTGGGAGGGAGGGGAAGGGATGAGAGCAGAAATGTGGGAAATGGTATGACACAATCAAGGGCCCTATTAATAATGGTGGGCGGGGGAGGAAATTCCTCTGTTGATGAAAAAGGAAGACATATCAGAAGCAATGGTGTGGAAGATGGCAACATCAGAACAGACGCGATGGAGATGGAGAAACTGGGAGAATGGAACGGAGTCCTTACAGGAAGCAGGGTGTGAGGAAGTGTAGTTGACTGAGCTTATAATGAATATTTGTTGATAGCCTATCCCCAGAAATGAAGACAGAGAAGTTGAAGAAGGGAAGGGAAGGGACAAATCGAAGATGGACCACCTACCTACACTAGGGGCAATTTCAATGGCCAATTTACCTATCAACCTGCAAGTCTTTGGCTGTGGGAGTAAACCAGAGTACCCGGCGAAAACCCACAAGGTCACAGGGAGAACTTGCAAACTCCGCACAGGCAGTACCCAGAATCAAACCCGGGTCCCTGGAGCTGTGAGGCTGCAGTGCTAACCACTGCGCCACTGTAACTGGAAAAAGAGTTTAGTGAGGGGGCCCGGTTAGGACTGCAACAAAAGTCATAAGAGTTTTTTTTTTAAACTGAGGTCTGTGTGCCTTTAAGGCTGAGAAAAAGGACTTTCTGTGAACAGTGACTGCAGAGACTTGCTGTGGTATTTGAAGTGCAGGCTGCAAGGCAATTTGTATCCAAGCAACCAGAAAGTTTTACGACTATTTTGTGACTATGTTGTTATTGAAAACTTAGTTTCACTTTTGGGTTCTTCAGTTACTGCTGGAGACTGGCTTAGAATACAGCCTAGAAAACTCTATCTCTTGAAAAATAATTCCTGTATCAAGTGAAATTCTAATTTCTTCATGAAGTTAAAAGAACTTTGTAGGAGTTGCAAATCTAATGTATGGGAGCTAAAACACTTGTTGCTGTTTATGCCTGAAGAGAAAGGAAAAGACCCAGAGAAAAGAGGAGCTGCTACATTCTGTGGAGAAACACGGCTTTGTTGAGAGGAAGCGTACATTGTTGAAGGTAGAAAAAATCCTATTGTCTCCAGTCTCAAAAATCTTTGCCTCAACAGTGATTTCTGTTTTTGCATTTTTGGAAGTTCGTGAAATCTCAAGAAAGTTGCTACTGTAAGACTGCTACTTTAAAATTTAAGTAGACTTGTTGCTGAAAGATCTGTGTGATGCCTGCTGCAGACAAATTGCCTTGAATGCCTAACCATCATAGACTGTTTATCAAGCTTGACTGGAGAGACTTTGAGTGGCATCTGACTATTCGACTCTGGGACACCACACTGATCCAGAAATAATCTACAAGAAGTTACAACCCAGTTTTTTTTTATTCCTCAGAAACTGTTGTAAAATCAATATATCCGTTTTCCCAGTTAATTGTTCATAATTGAATGTAGGTGTGTACATGAGGGTTAGGAAGATTAAGGAGTTATAAAATCTTTTCATACCTATAGATTCATCTCATTTAGAACTTGGTTTATTAATAAATAGTTAATTTTTTGTTCTTTAAAGAAACCTGGTTTGGAATGCTTTATTCTGGGCGATAAATAATGAGTTTAATTTGGCTAATTTCCAGTAGGTGGGAATCTTTACGAATATGCTGTGACTTGTGGAGTAGTGGAACTGAATTAGCAGTGCTTAACTCCCGCCGTAACTCATGGCACTGTCTACATATCCCACAAAAAGGCAGGCATAGCTGGAACCCATTCAGGTACCATAGCAACACCTTTTATTTGGAGGAAGTGAGATGAGTTAAAGGATAAGTTGTTCAATGAGAGAACAAGTTCAATCAGGCAGAGGAGGGTGGTGGTGGATGGAAACTGGTTGGACCTTCATTCAAGGAAGAAGCAAAGAGCCCTCAGACAATCCTGCTGGGGGAATGAAGGTGTAAAGAGATTGAATGTTCATGGTAAAGAGGCGATGGTTAGGACCAGGAAATTGGAAACTGTTAAATTGACGAGGGCATCAGAAGAGTGACGGATGTAGGTAGGGAGAGACTGGGCAAGGGGAGAAAAAAATAGAGTTGATACAGGAGGAAATCAGTTCAGTGGGGCAGGAGCAGGCTGAAAAGATGGGTTGAATTTAATGAGCCGCCAATGGAACTGTTGGGCGCGGAAAATGGCGGCGGTTCCACTCATCACGTGTGGCAGCGCCGCCACCAATATGCAGCATGCGGCCCTTTAACATAATTGAGGTGGTAGTCACCCTCAATCATGTGGCGGGGGCAGCAGGCGAAATGCCAAACATGGCATCTGCTGACATTGGATCAGGTGCTGGCGCCATTTTTAAAAGCCTGCCAGCCTTCTTTGCAGAAGGTTTCTGTTGTGCTTAGAAATTTACATCACTGTCAACCTCAACAATCATCCCCCCCCTGAAGACTAGAGAGGATGGCAGAGGTCAGACCAAGGGTGACCCCACACTTCAGTGATGCCTCCCTGTTGATTCTCCTCCAGGCTGCAAGGGGAAAGCGGGAGGTTCTCTTCCCCAGCAATGGCAAGAAGAGGTCCTCCCGCCTGACCAAGCAAGCCTGGATGGTGATTGCAGAGGTCAGCAGCTGCTGGGTCACCTAAATCAAGTGGGTGCAATGCAGGAAGAGAGTCAATGACCTTCTGCATTCAGCCAAGGTGAGCGCTACGCTCCAAAGTTTCTTTCTGCGGTTTGGATGTCACTACAGGGTTTTCAGCAAGGTGAGGGTACCACTGCCATCACAAAGACAACAAGGTTATAACATCATTATGACAGATGCATGGTTGCATCTGGAAAACAAGCCACCCTCGTTCATAGCTCAACCCCAATAAATCCCATGACAGCGTGAGTCAATATGGGATACATCACATTCCCCAGTTGGTGACGAGGGGCTCATGGTAGCAGAACAGTCATGGTGAAATGTATGCTAATTTATAATTTCAACATTCTTCCTCTTACAGAAGAGGGCCCATAACAGGAGGGAGGTGGCCAGGACCAACGGCGGTGTCCCTGACATATGTCCTCTCAGCCAGGCTAAAGAACTAGAACTTAGAACCAGCAGGGAGCCAAGGGAGACTGGGGTCCCTGTGCAAGGGAGTGATTATTGCAGTTCATCGAAAAATTCATTAATGATGGAGAGCTACCTCAGGCATGTTTGCCATAGCGGGATATGTGCAGCCAAACCCACACATTTTTTTGTTCTATCATGCAGGTTGGCGTCCACATGCCACTACAACCACGGAGGGACAGCCATCATCCTCTAAGGAGGAGGACCACTCAGAGGATGCACTGTCCCATGACTCTCCTGCACCTTCCACCAGCACAGATACTTTCACCTTGGTGGGTAATCGATCGGCATTAGAATCAGGGTCAGTAGCTGGCGAAAGCACTGCAAACACATCCAAGCAGCTGGCTGGAGCTGAGACAGCCAAGGCCTCTGACAGTCGGAGGCTGTGGGTGGTCAGGGCCACGCTGAGCCCTTGGCTGATGATGAGCCTCTGCTGTCAACAGCACAGGGCATGCTGGTGTTTCAGGGAGAGGTAAGGCAACATCTAGTGGAGATGCCAGAGGCCATACGCAGCCACGAGTGAATGATGGAGCAGTCCAACCATGCCATAACTGCTACCATGTCTCAGGCATATGAGTGCATAGCTTCCTCCATCAAGAGGTTGGCAACCCTCATGGAGAGCCAGATCCAACAGATGTGCCAGGACTTGCACACCATCACCCTGGCCATGAGCTCAGATCAGCAGTGGCAAGGCGAGAGAAGGACCAGGAGCCTGGCGTCTTTTCGCACTCTTTTTATTTTCCAAAATACACTTTATTCGTAAAAATCTGTAAAAAAAGACATTACAAAAGAGTTCAAAACAGCACCAAGTTGACATTCCAAAAAGTGCAAAGGAAATCAGTTTTCTTCAATACAGGAGTGAGTTGCCTCACAAACCTTCCATTCCATTTTACCTGCCAGGTACATTTTACAGCAAAACCATATTTGCTGTATACAGCCCGAGGGGTTTCCCATGGGTCCAGCCCCTCAGTTCACTTTGGTGGGAGGACCTTACACTGTGGTCTTTCCCCATTGAGCCTTTGCAGTGGCTGCCCCAAGCTTTAGTGCGTCCCTCAGCACGTAGTCCTGGACCTTGGAATGTGCTAGTCTGCAACTCTCCGTCGTGGACAACTCTTTGTGCTGGAAGACCAGCAAATTTCGGGCAGAGCAAAGAGCGTCTTTCACCGAATTGATGGTCCTCCAGCAGCAGTTGATGTTTATCTCGGCGTGCGTCCCTGGGAACAGCCCAAAGAGCACAGACTTTTCCCACTCCTCATCTTTCTCTGGTGAGCAGGGAGGTTCCACTGAGCCTCGAAAGGGAGGAGGAGAGGATGCCCCCACATCTGGGGGCTCCCCTCAGGGTGCTTCTAGTGTGGACACTGGCTCCTCAGCCCCTCCGCCAGTGCTTCAGCTCCAGTATCTGCGACACCTGGAGAGGGTCCTGCACCCATGCAGGAAACCCTCAGGCAGCCGGGGCCCTCCAAGCCTCAGGCACCCAGAGGACGGCCACTGAAGCCATCTCAGGCCAAGGGACAGCCTGATCAGCAGTCTGCCTCCAGCACAGCTGCTGGTGCAGGGGTCACACCACGTATGAGCACCTGCAAGCGTATTAAGAAAATCACCTAGCCATACATGGGTATTCACGGGTGACACTAATATGATATGTGGAATGTAATTAAATGATCTTTTGTGCCAATTAATCATCTTTGTATGAAAGCCACGTTCCAACATGCCTTAATTGTGAGCCTCTGAAATCCACCCTAGCCCTTAGTGCAGTGCCAAGGTGGCCATGGGCTTCATTATCATGGCAATGTGACTGCAGATCTAATTGACGTATGCTCTTGCATGGGCTGTAGTGCGAATGCAGTTAGTTGACATTTCGGTAACACAGATGGAAAGCAGGTGGAATACTACATTCACGAAAGTCAGGCTTTATTGGATTCTCATTGAGTAGAACTGAGAGTGGCTGAAAGGGTATCATTAGTAAGACTAAGAGGAAGAGCAGGCAGGGAGATGTTGCGGAGCACAGCGGGATTGGTGGTCTGAAGTGCATTTGTTTCAATGCAAGAAGTATAACAGGTAAGGCAGATGAACTTAGAGCTTGGAACTATGATGTTGTTGCTATTACAGAGACTTGGTTGAGGGAAGGACAGGATTGGCAGCTATATGTTCCAGGATTTAGAAGCTTCAGGCGGGATAGAGGGGGATGTAAAAGGGGTGGGGGAGTTGCATTACATGTTAAGGAGAATATCACAACTGTACTGTGGGAGGACACCACGGAGGGGTCATGCAGCAAGGCAATATGGGTGGAGCTCAGGAATAGGAAGGGTGCAGTCACGATGTTGGGGGTTTACTACAGGCTTCCAACAGCCAGCGGGAGGTAGAGGAGCAGATATGTAGACAGATTTTGGAAAGATGTAAAGGTAACAGGGTTGTAGTGGTGGGTGATTTTAACTTCCCCGATATTGACTGGGACTCACTTAGTGCTAGGGGGTTGGATGGGGCAGAATTTGTAAGGAGCATCCAGGAGGGCTTCTTGAAACAATACATAGATAGTCCAACTAGGGATGGGGCCGTACTGGACCTGGTATTGGGGAATGAGCCCGGCCAGGTGGTCGAAGTTTCAGTAGGGGAGCATTTCGGGAACAGTGACCATAATTCCATAAGTTTTAAGGTACTTGTGGATAAGGATAAGAGTAGTCCTCGGGTGAAGGTGCTAAATTGGGGGAAGGCTAATTATAACAATATTAGGCAAGAACTGAAGGATTTAGATTGGGGGTGGCTGTTTGAGGGTAAATCAACATCTGACATGTGGGAGTCTTTCAAACGTCAGTTGATTAGAATCCAGGACCAGCATGTTCCTGTGAGGAAGAAGGATAAGTTTGGCAAGTTTCGGGAACCTTGGATAACACGGGATATTGTGAGCCTAGTCAAAAAGAAAAAGGAAGCATTCGTAAGGGCTGGAAGGCTAGGAACAGACGAATCCCTTGAGGAATATAAAGACAGTAGGAAGGAACTTAAGCAAGGGGTCAGGAGGGCTAAAAAGGGTTATGAGAAGTCATTGGCAAACAGGATTAAGGAAAATCCCAAGGCTTTTTATACGTAAATAAAGAGCAAGAGGGTAACCAGGGAAAGGGCTGGCCCACTCAAGGACAGAGAAGGGAATCTATGTGTGAAGCCAGAGGAAATGGGCGAGGTACTAAATGAGTACTTTGCATCAGTATTCACCAAGGAGAAGGACTTTGTGGATGATGAGCCGAGGGAAGGGAGTGTCGATAGTCTCAGTCATCTCATTATCAAAAAGGAGGAGGTGTTGGGTGTCTTGCAAAGCATTAAGGTAGATAAGTCCCCAGGGCCTGATGGGATCTACCCCAGAATACTGAGGGAGGCAAGGGAAGAAATTGCTGGGGCCTTGACAGAAATCTTTGCATCCTCATTGGCTACAGGTGAGGTCCCAAAGGACTGGAGAACAGCCAATGTTGTTCCTTTGTTTAAGAAGGGAAGCAAGGATAATCTAGGAAATTATAGGCCGGTGAGCCTTACGTCAGTGGTAGGGAAATTATTAGAGAGGATTCTTCGGGACAGGATTTACTCCCATTTGGAAACAAATGGACTTATTAGCGAGAGGCAGCATGGTTTTGTGAAGGGGAGGTCGTGTCTCACTAATTTGATTGAGTTTTTTGAGGAAGTGACGAAGATGATTGATGAAGGAAGGGCAGTGGATGTTATCTATATGGACTTCAGTAAAGCCTTTGACAAGGTCCCTCATGGCAGACTGATACAAAAGGTGAAGTCACATGGGATCAGAGGGGAGCTGGCAAGATGGATACAGAACTGGCTCAGTCATAGAAGACAGAGGGTAGCAGTGGAAGGGTGCTTTTCTGAATGGAGGGATGTGACTAGTGGTGTTCCGTAGGGATCATTGCTGGGACCTTTGCTGTTTGTAGTATATATAAATGATTTGGAGGAAAATGTAGCTGGTCTGATTAGTAAGTTTGCGGACGACACAAAGGTTGGTGGAGTTGCGGACAGTGATGAGGATTGTCAGAGGATACAGCAGGATATAGATCGGTTGGAGACTTGGGCGGAGAAATGGCAGATGGAGTATAATCCGGACAAGTATGAGGTAATGCATTTTGGAAGGTCTAATGCAGGTGGGAGGTATACAGTAAATGGCAGAACCCTTAGGAGTATTGACAGGCAGAGAGATCTGGGCGTACAGGTCCACAGGTCACTGAAAGTGGCAACGCAGGTGGATAAGGTAGTCAAGAAGGCATACGGCATGCTTGCCTTCATCGGTTGGGGCATAGAGTATAAAAATAGGCAAGTCATGCTGCAGCTGTACAGAACTTTAGTTAGGCCACACTTAGAATATTGCGTGCAATTCTGGTCGCCACACTTCCAGAAGGACGTGGAGGCTTTGGAGAGGGTACAGAAGAGGTTTATCAGGATGTTGCCTGGTCTGGAGGGCATTAGCTATGAGGAGAGGTTGGATAAACTCGGATTGTTTTCACTGGAACGACGGAGGTGGAGGGGCGACATGATAGAGGTTTACAAAGTTATGAGCGGCATGGACAGAGTGGATAATCAGAAGCTTTTTCCCAGGGTGGGAGAGTCAGTTATTAGGGGACATAGGTTTAAGGTGAGAGGGGCAAAGTTTAGAGGGGATGTGCAAGGCAAGTTCTTTACACAGAGGGTGGTGAGTGCCTGGAACTTGTTGCCGGGGCAGGTGGTGGAAGCAGGTACCATAGAGACGTTTAAGAGGCATCTTGACAAATACATGAATAGGATGGGAATAGAGGGATACGGACCCCGGAAGTGCAGAAGTTTTAGTTTAGGCAGGCATCACGATTGTCGCAGGCTTGGAGGGCCGAATGGCCTGTTCCTGTGCTGTACTGTTCTTTGTTCTTTGTTCTTTTATTATGAGGTTGTCTCTTACCACCTTTCTGCGTCACTCACAAAGTCTGGCCTCCATCGCCGTGTTATCATCTTCCATAGCTACTTGACCCTGTCTCTCCTCTGCGTCCTCTTCATTGGAGGCATATCTTCTTCATGTAAGGCCTGCCCTCTCTGTCGTACTAGATTGTGCAGAGCATAGCAAACCACCACAATACGTGAGACCCTCGCTGGAGAATGCTGCAGGGTTCCACCAGATCGATCAAGGCAGTGGAACCTTATCTTTACCAGCCCAATGGCCTGCTCGATGGTTGCTCGGGTGGAGCCATGGCAAGTGTTGTAACTCTCCTCTGCTGCATTGCAAGGGTTCCTCACAGGCGTCAGAAGCCATGTCTTCAATGGGTAGCTCTTGCCCCTGAGAATCCATCCCTGAAGGCGAACGGGGGATTGAAAAGCTGAGGCACTTGGGATTGTCGAAGTATATAGGCATTGTGGCTGCTTCCCAGGAAGCAAGCACACACTTGCAGGAAACACTGTCAGTGGTAGATGAGTTGAACGTTTATCGAATGGAAGCCGTTCCAGTTGATGAAGGCAGCTGGCATGGAATCTATTACACCTTGCACCTGTGGGAATCCAGCTATGGCCCTGAAACCAATGGCCCTCTCGGCCTGACTGTCATGATTGGTCTGGTAGTGCACATAGATGCCTGCCCCCTTGAACAGGGCATTGGTCACCTCTTTGTTGGAGCGGTGCGCTGCGGCATGGGAGGCCCCACACATGTCCCCAGTGGATTTTTGGAAAGATCCAGATGCGTAGAAGTTTAGTGCCAGAGTAATCTTTAGGGTCACAGGCATAGGGTGACCCTCAAATCCCGTAGGTCGCAAATCATCCTGCAGAAGGTTTTATAAGTCTGTGATGGCCTACCTGGAGAGCTGTAGTCTTCGCTGACAGTGTCACACGGACATTTGGAGGTAGCTGATGTGAGTCCTGTAGACTCTCTGGCGTATGTGGGCCCTTCTTGGCCTGGCCGGCTGCTGCTGTTCTCGCTGTGGAGCTTCCGGGTCAGGTGCAGCTGCCTCTTGCCTCCATTGGAGGCACCTAAACACTCCAAGGGGATCGAAAAACACTGGGTGTATGACACCCATGCCAGGTATCCCTGGGACCTTTGGATTGCTTCAAACGCAGAGATGAGCCTGTTTGGCAACTATGCTTATAAATCTTTGCTTATCTGGATGCCTAATATGCCTCAAGACTGAAGGTTACTGTTGGGTTACCATCATTTCCAGCTGTGCGAGACATCATGCATATTACAACATCATTTATGATACCCTCTAATGCCTCCCAATACACACAATCTAGGCCCTTGCAGACTTCCCGATACGCACAGTCCCCTTGCAGACCACCCCCGATACACACAACCCCCTTGCAGATTCTCAATCAGTACAGCAACAATGGCCACAGAACCCCCACTTCCCCTATGTTGCAATGGTCAGGATACCTTTCCGTCGTAGCACCGAGGCCTCTCGCCTCAATGCCACTGGCTTATAACGGTTGTAAAGCTGAAGCCGCGTGAGTGCCGGACGCCATCCCAAATGTCACGGTCCAGTTGTTAAATCAGAAATAATTACATTTAAATTAATGCTAATCAGCATTTCACCAATTTCAATTAGGTTGCTGTTGCGTTGGAGCGTCAATACTGCCGTGGTACTTCCCCACCTCTGATGAAATCGGAACACTGCAGTACGGTGCCGGGATTCAGGGCAGCCATCTCCACAGCGATTCTCCATTCCCCCCATGTCACCAAACCCACCTTAAATGGAAGCATAAACTTCAGCCTTATAGGTCTACCAGGGCAGTCCTGTTTCTGGATCTTGGGAAGGAAGTAGAAATGGGCCATTTGGGGTTGGGGGACTATGAGGTTGGAGGCAGTGGAGGGAAGATCTCCAGAGGAGATGAGCTTAGTGACAGTTCTGAAAACAATGGCTTGATGTTTGGTGGTGGGGTCATGGTCCGGGGGAGGGAGGAGGAAGTGTCAGAGAGTTGGCATTCGGCCTCTGCTAGGTAGATGTCAGTTCACCTGACAACAACAGCACCATCCTTGCCAGCAGGTTTTATGACGCTGTTAAGGTTGCACCTGAGAGAACGAAGTGCAGCAAATTCAGAGGGAGACAGGTTAGTGTGAGTGAGGGGAGCAGAGAAATTGAGATGGCCGATGTCACGCCGGCAATTCTCAATGAAAAGATCAAAAGAGGCAAGAGGCCAGAGCGAGGGGTCCAGGTGGAGGGAGAATACTGGAGATGAGTAAAAAGGACCACTGTGGCAGGGGAAGACACCTGACCAAAGGAGTGAGTGTGGAGGCGAAGGCAATGGATGAAGAGCTCAACTTTAGGCCAAGTGTGAAATTCATTGAGGTGGGAGTGTAAGGGGATAAAACTGAGTCATTTGTTAAAGATAAATTGTTCAGGGTCAGAGAGGGGAAGGTTAAAAGATATTGTAAATTATTACGACCAGGTGAAGAGGGGGAGTCACAGGCTCACCTCTTGCCCCTTCCTCTTATTTGACCGCAACAGGATTTCTTTCTCTTTTAAACAGTGGTTGTGCTTATCACCTCTGTGAGCATTTTACTTTTTCCTTTACTGTGATTGCGAAAGAAAAGACTGGTTTTCTTGAGTTTAAACAAGAAAGAGTTAAGTTTATTATACTTAACGTTCTAACCCGAGTTAAAAATACTAAAAATGCGCTACACACACACACACACGCGCGCACGCACACACACACACACACACACACACGCGCGCACACACACACACACACACACACACACACACACACACACACACACACACACACACACACACACACACACACACACACACACATTACAGGAGGGAAAACAGATATGATAGTTGGATTAAAGTCCAGAATAAATGGAACTTAAAAACAGTCTGTAAAGTGGATGATCCAGTGGTCCTCAGCTGAAGCTGTATTCTTGAAGTTCTCGGTTGGTCAAAGTGTATTTTGATTGGCTTGTTTTGCTCAGGGTTTTCCTGAAGGCAGAATCTGTAGTTGGCTCTCTTCCCTTGGTTGCTGGCTGTAGTGGTCTGTAGGCTTAGAGGATCCTCCAGTTGCAGACAGTTTTCACTTGATGTTTTCTGGGGAGGGAGAGGAGAGACAAAGGAGCGGCAGCCTTCTGTGCTGCTGTACTCAGTTACTGCTTGTCTGTGGTTCTTCTCAATCTCCTTTGTTCCTAATGAGCTTTTTCTGGAATCTTCCAATGAAATTCATGGTTCCACATGCCCCAGGGTGTCCATTCACATTTGGAGGGGGTTGTCTCTTTCAAAGTCAATGGGTGGGGATAGCATTGACTGCCATGCTAATGAAGCCATCTCGGTAATTCAATCACTTAGAGCAATCCATTGTCCTGGCTGGACTGCTTGTTAGACTTTTTGTTTCCAGTCCAATCTCCTGGTATTTCAGATGTAAATGGCAGTGGCCATCCTGGCTGCTAGTTTTTGAAAAGTTACTTGTAGGTTTTTTTCCCATTAAAAGTCTAAGGTAAGTTTCCAATGAATTTAATATTTCCCATTTGGCATATCGGGTTTTTCTGACACAAGAGGTGAAATTAGAAGAAGGGATAGGGAAGAAAGATCTGAGGGGCATTGGTACCCATGTGTTGTTGCTTGTGATGCTTAACACCTGAAAGGAAGAAAAATGTTTTTTTCGTATTCCAGTAATCCTGGTATATAAAAAACTGCCAAGAGCACATCATACATTGAACAGAAAGTGGAAGTGTACCTATTGTAGCTCTTGCTTTCCTGTTCTAAACATGGTAATCTGTCTTAAATGCTAGCCAGTCACGTGATACTGCTCTAGTGATAATATTGTAGATAACAGCTCAGTGGACACGAATACAGAGTAAAATCATTTTATCAAGTGAATTGGACCTATATAGGCTTTGTGGAACATTGAAGTTGTTGTTAACGATAAGTAGATGATAGAGCATTCGTCAAGATCTCCAGTCTCCTATTGTTCATAGAATTTTATAGCACAAAAAAGGAAGCCATTCCTCCCATCTTTCCCACACCAGCTATCTGAAAGAGCTATCCATTTAGTTCTTCTCCTTATGTCCTTTAAAAGTATTTTTTTTCCAATATCTATCCACTTCCCTGTTAAAAGAAATTGATGGATTCTGCCTGCATCACAGTTTCTGTTAAAGCATTCCATACCTTAACATAGGAATATAGGAATGGAGTAGTCCATTCAGTCCCTTGAGTATTTTTTGCCATTCATTGAGATCATGGCTGATCTGAAATGCAACTCCTACAGCCACCTTGGCTCCATATCCCCGAATACCCTTGGCTAGTGAAAATCTATTGATCTCAGATTTAAAATTATTAATTGAGCTAGCATCTATTGCTCTTGGGGAAGAGAGTTCCACACACCTACCATATTTTGCATGAAGAAGTGTTTCCTAACTTCTCTCCTGAATGGACTGGCTCTGAGTTTAAGGTTATGTCCTGTTGTCCTGGACTACCTTCGCCAACAGAAAACATTTCTCTCTGTCTCCTCTCTCAATTCCTTTCAAAATCCTAAAAACCTCAATCAAATCACCCCTTAAATTTTTATATTCCAGGGAATAGAAGCCTAGTTTATGTAACTTCTCCTCATAATTTAACCCTTGAAGCTATGGTAACATCCTGGTGAATATGCACTGTACTCCTCCCAAGGCTTAAATATCCTTTCTACGGTGTAATGCCCTAACAACCCACAGCAATTATAAAAATGTTCTCCTAACTTCTCCCTTCATTCTTTTGGTAGTGATCTTAAATCTACCAACTCACTAGCTACCAGAACTAGTTTTTCTCTATCTTATCAAAACACTATGTCATTTTGAACTGCTATGTCAGATCACTTAGTCACTGTGCTTTCCCAAGTTCTCATTTCTGTGTTATCTTAACAAATCTCAAAATCTTTCCTAAAGTAGGGCTCCCAGAACTAGACAAAATAGTCTATGATTTGTATAGATTTAGCATTACCCCTCTGCTTTTGTACTCTTTTTAACATGTTACTACCTAATATATATATATCCTTATTTGGGCTGCGTTTTACATTTTTGCTGCCAAAATTGGTAGTGGACATAAACACGTCGCGGAGCTGCCACAATATTAAACACAGCAGCTCATTTAAATGGCCGGCGCGGACCGCCATCCCCCCCCCCGCCCCTGATGACGTGGAGGGGGCAGGCGTTTCATCCCTGGCAAGGGTGTCAGCAGTCTTTGCGTAGGCGCTGACGCATTTTTCAAGGACTTCGAGCCCTTCCATTTCATTTAAACTGCTAAAGAGAGATGTTGCAAAAATTTTTAAAAACATTTAATTTGCCCCTCTCCCACCCCCAATGCATTATTTGCCCTCTCCCCCCAAAAACACAATTCCCCTGCCCACCTGACCTTGCCCCCCCAAAAAAGTTCATGAACTATACCCCTTCCCACCATCCCCTACACCAATGAAATTAATTTGTTGCTGCTCCCCCCCAAACTCCCGCACTGAGAAACTTACCTCCTCCCCCCTGCCTCGGTTCCCTGGACAGGGATCCGAAGGCACAGGAGTGCCAGCCAGCAGCACGAAGCTAACACTGGGATGGCGCAAACGCAGGTCTCATTAATTCATTGATTTTAATTAATTTAAATATTTAAATGGCAGTCCCATCACCAAGTGGCGGTGGGGGGGGGGAGGGTGGGTGGTGCAGGGGTGCCGCCAATATCGGGCCAGGCCCTCCTGGTGTCGACGTGCTTGGCGGCCCTCTCCCGGAGGCCTTTTCTGGCCCCCCCCCCACCCTCCAACAACGCCACGACCCCTGACGTCAGGGGATCTGTAAATTTCAGCCCATGGTTGCTAAATTTGCTGACGACACAAAGATAGGTAGGAGAGTAAGTTGTGAAAAGGACATAAAGAGTCTGCAAAGGAATATAGATAGGTTAAGTGAGTGGGCAACAATTTGGCTGATGGAGTATAATGTGGGAAAATGTGAGATTGTCCACTTTGGCAGGAAGAATAGAAAAGCAGTATATTATTTAAATGGAGAGAGACTGCAGAACACAGTAGTACACAGGGAAAGTCTGTAGAAAGTCTTCCTTTGATTCAGGTGTGGTGCCAGAGGACTGGAGAATTGCAAATGTTACACCCTTATTCAAAAAAGCATGTCAAGATAAGCCCAGCAACTACAGGCCAGTCAGTTTAACATTAGTGGTGGGGAAGCTTATAGAAATGATAATTTGGGGCAAATTTAAAAGTCACTTGGGCAAGTGCGGGTTAATTAGGGAAAGCCAACATGGATTTGTGAAGGGCAAATCATTTATAACTAACTTACTGGACTTTTTTGCTGAGGTGACAGAGAAGGCTGATCAGGGTAATGCTGTTGATGCTGTTACTGTCAAGTGAGGAGGGGTTGAAGGACTTCCCTCTTTTCCCGCTCCTTTTTGACTACAACAGTTTTAATTCTTTCTTAAAGTGGATGGACTGGCCAATTCACTGGGTTTTTGATTAATTACTTGCTATGATCATAACAAGAACAAATTGGACAGGTTTTCTTGAGTTAACAAAGAAAGAGGTTAACTTTATTGGACCGAAACCGAACTAATAAAAATAATAAACAATGCACCAACTTTCACTCTCACACACAGACCAGAGGTTTACACACACAAATAGGTTACAGAGTGGGAAAAGGTAGATTGGTTGAGTTAGAGTCCATAAAAAAGTATAGTCTGTAGAGTTTGGTGATTTGGCTAGCTTCTAGCTGAATTCAGTGGTCCTGAGGCTTTTAGTTTGAAGAGGTAGATGACTTGTTCTGTGAGTCTCTTGGAGATAACGATGCGGATGATTTCCTCCAAAGGGGTTTTGGATTGTAGCTGGAGTATGCAAAGATGGTCAGTCAATGAGCAGGATTTGAAAGCTATCAAGCTGGAATGGAGAGAGAAAGAGAGAGGGACCTCCACTTAGGGTCTGCTCATGTCAGAGTCCAGTTGCTTCTCCTCTGCTGCAGAGAAAAAACATCAACTTAAAACCACAGATGGGGAGGGGCTTGTCACATGACAGTCACTCAGTGATTCAAAAATAACAGCAGTATTTCTTCTTCTTGCTGAGAGAACAGGTAGTTCCTTTAAACTTCCTGGGTCTTGGTTCTTGCTGGGAAATGCAGACATTTTGTCTTTCTCCTCGCAAGCATTACAGTGTAGTATACAGTGTTGCAAATTAGGTGATCATCTTAAGCTAAAACAATGACTTTGCTAGCAGCTTGTCTTTTAAAAATGTCTTTAACAAAAAATACTAATTCAGATCTCCAGTCAGTGGATTAAAGAAAATTATAATTCAACAAAACACATTGGTACAACCATGTGGTGTACATGAACTTCCAAAAAGCATTTGATAAAGTGCCACATGTCATGCTAGCTCCCATGAACTTCCAAAAAGCATTTGATAAAGTGCCGCATGTCATGTTAGGCCCACACCTGTCAAGAATGTGGTACATTAATTTTGTCATGAACATTGATTTTTAACTGTTGTTGGAACGAGGAAATGACTTGTTAAACAGATCAGCCGTGGCTGAAAAAGAACATTTACATACTAACAGACATTGAAGGTGGGGAAGCGCATTCATGAGCCAGCTAAGGAGGATACAATCCACATGGGCCAGGACTGGTTAGACCAGCTGGTTACATGACTAACTGGCTGTTCCAGGGGTTTCTTTTGAACCAGCCACAGAGAGTTTGAACTCAGAAAGACTGTTTGCTCTCGGACTGAGAAGATCTCTCCTGTCTGCTCCCATCTCTTTCTCACAAGCCTCTGAATCCACTGAAGACACATGAACCCCGAGAGAGAAAAGTCTCCTACAGCAAACAAGGTTTAAGAAGAATACTGGGCCCCAACAAAAAGCAAAATCTACCTACAATCAAGGACTCTACAGTGAGCTCGAAGAACCGTAACAAAAAATCTTCAGATATTGCCTCAAACTTTTCCACTTTATTTTTCTTCTGCTCTCTTCTATCTCTATTTGTATGTGTGTATCGCGTATGAATGCTAGCATGGGTGCATTGTGTATCCGTGGGTGTCAACCGAATTAGAGTTTAAGTTCAAGTTTAATAAATTTCAACTTTTTTTCTTTAAACCTAAGAAAGCCTGTTTGTGCTGGTTTCTTTGCCTTATAATTGGAAAGCAGTGAACATGGATTCACCAAGGGGAAGCTAAAAACAGTGTGTTTAAAAATAAAATCCTGTTACAGTAAGACCAGGTGAAGGCTGAGAGGGACCCCTAGACACTTTTCTCATCTGGTTGTAACACATACAACAGACTTGTGAACAAGGTGAGAGCTCATGGAATAGAAAGGACGGTAGCAACTTGGATACAAAATTGGCTGAGGGCCAGGAAACGGAGAGTAGTGGTTAATAGATGTTTTTCGGATTGGAGGAAGGTTTGTAATGGAGTTCCCCAAGGGTCGGTGTTAGGACCCTTGATGTTCCTGGTATACATTAATGACCTAGACCTTGGTGTACAGGGCACAATTTCAAAATTTACAGATGATACAAAACTTGGAAGCATTGTGAACTATGAGGAGGATAGCGGGATAGTGTGGAACTTCAAAAGGACATACAGGTTGGTGGAATGGGCAGAGAAGTGGCAGATGAAATTTAATGAAGAGAAGTGTGAAGTGATTCATTTTGGTAGGAAGAATGCGGAGAAACAATATAAAATAAAGGGTGCAATTCTAAAGGGGATGCAGGAGCAGAGAGACCTGTGTGTATATGTGCATAAATCATTGAAGGTTGCAGGACAGTTGAGAGAGCGGTTAATTCAGCATACCGTAGAACCATAGAAAAATTATGGCACAGAAGGAGGCCATTCAGCCCGTCCTGTCCGCGCTGGCCGAAAAAACTAGCCGCTCTATCTAATTCCACTTTCCAGCACCCGGTCCATAGCCTTGCCGGCCACAGCACTTCAGGTGCATGTCCAGGTACCTTTTCAAAGAATTGAGGGTTTCTGCTCCACCGCCCTTCCTGGCAATGAATTCCAGACACCCACCACCTTCTGGGTGAAAAAGTTTTTCCTCAAGTCCCCTCTAATCCTTCTTCCAATCACCTTAAGTCTGTGCCCCCTGCTAATTGACCTCTCCACTAGGGGAAACAGGTCGTTCCTATCTACTCTGTTTAGGCCCCTCATAATTTTGTACATCTCTATTAAGTCACCCCTCAGCCTCCTCTGTTCTAAGGAAAACAACCCGAGCCTATCCAATCTTTCCTTATAGCTGCAACTTTTGAGCCCTAGCAACATTCTTGGAAATCTCCTTTGTACTCTCTCCAGAGCAATTATGTCCTTTCGGTAATGTGGTAACCAGAACTGTATGCAATACTCCAACTGTGGCCTAACCAGTATTTTATACAGTTCCAGCTTTACATCCATGCTTTTGAATTCTATGCCTTGGCCAATAAAGGAAAGCATTCCATATACCTTCTTCACCATTCTATCTACCTGTCCTGCCAGCTTCAGGGACATGTGAACATGTACTCCTAGGTCTCTCACTTCTTCTACCCCTCTCAATATCCTCCCGTTTATTGTGTATTCCCTCACTTTATTTGTCCTTCCCAAATGCATTACCTCACACTTATCTGGATTGAATTCCATTTGCCACTTTTCTGCCCACTCAACCAAACCATTGATATCTTTCTGGAGTCTAAGGCTATCCTCTTCACTATCAACGACACAGCCAATTTTTGTGTCATCAACAAATTTCCCAATCATGCCTCCCACATTTAAGTCCAAATCATTAATATATACCACAAACAGCAAGGGACCCAACACTGAGCCCTGTGGAACGCCACTGGAAACAGCTTTCCATTCACAAAAACATCCGTCGACGACTACCCTTTGTTTCCTGGCCCTGAGCCAATTCTGGATCCAACCTGCCACATTCCCCTGCATCCCATGGGCTTTCATTTTACTGATCATTCTGCCATGTGGGAACTTGTCAAATGTCTTACTAAAATCATTTAGACCACATCCACTGCACCTTCCTCATCAATCCTTCTTGTTACTTCCTCAAAAAACTCAATTAAGTTAGTAAGACATGGCCTTCCCTTAACAAATCCTTGCTGACTCTCCCTGATTAATCCATGCCTTTCTAAGTGGCAGTTTATCCTGTCCCTCAGAATAGATTGTAACAATTTACCCACCACCGAGGTCAGACTGACCAGCCTATAATTATTTGGCTTAATCCTCGCACCCTTTTTTGAACAATGGTACAACATTCGCAGACCTCCAATCGTCTTGTATCTAGTGAGGATTTGAAGATGATCCTCAGCACATCTGTTGTTTCTTCACTGGTTTCCTTTAACAACCTGGGATATAATCCATCTGGCCCTGGCAATTTATCCACTTTCAAGATGTCAGACCCTCTAGTACTTAATAGAACATAGAACATAGAACAGTACAGCACAGTACAGGCCCTTCGGCCCACGATGTTGTGCCGAACCTTTAACCTACTCTAAGATCAAACTAACTACCTACCCTTCATTCTACTATCATCCATGTACCTATCCAAGAGTCGCTTAAATGTCCCTAATGTATCTGCTTCTACTACCACCGCTGGCAGCGCATTCCACGCACCCACCACTCTCTGTGTAAAGAACCTACCTCTGACATCTCCCCGAAACCTTCCTCCAATCACCTTAAAATTTTGCCCCCTGGTGATAGCCCTTTCCACCCTGGGAAAAAGTCTCTGGCTATCCACTCTATCTATGCCTCTCATCACCTTGTACCCCTCTATCAAGTCACCTCTCATCCTTCTTCGCTCCAATGAGAAAAGCCCTAGCTCCCTCAACCTTTCTTCATAAGGCATGCCCTCCAGTCCAGGCAGCATCCTGGTAAATCTCCTCTGCACCCTCTCTAAAGCTTCCACATCCTTCCTATAATGAGGCGACCAGAACTGAACACAATATTCCAAGTGTGGTCGAACCAGGGCCTTATAGAGCTGCAGCATAACCTCGCGGCTCTTAAACTCAATCCCCCTGTTAATGAAAGCCAACACACCATACGCCTTCTTAACAACCCTATCAACTTGGGTGGCAACTTTGAGCGATCTATGGACATGGACCCCAAGATCCCTCTGTTCCTCCACACTACCAAGAATCCTGTCTTTAAGCCTGTATTCTGCATTCAAATTCGACCTTCCAAAATGAATCACTTCACACTTTTCCAGGTTGAACTCCATCTGCCACTTCTCAGCCCAGCTCTGCATCCTGTCAATGTCCCGTTGCAACCTACAACAGCCTTCCACACTATCCACAACTCCAGCAACCTTCATGTCATCGGCAAACTTGCTAACCCAGCCTTCCACTTCCTCATCCAAGTCATTTATAAAAATCACAAAGAGCAGAGGTCCCAGAACAGATCCCTGCGGAACACCACTGGTCACCGAGCTCCATACTGAATACTTTCCATCTACTACCACCCTCTGTCTTCTATAGGCCAGCCAATTTTGTATCCAGACAGCCAACTTCCCCTGTATCCCATGCCTCCTCACTTTCTGAATGAGCCTACCATGGGGAACCTTATCAAACGCCTTGCTAAAATCCATATACACCACATCCACTGCTCTTCCTTCATCAATGTGTTTTGTCACATCCTCAAAGAATTCAATAAGGCTTGTGAGGCATGACCTGCCCCTCACAAAGCCATGCTGACTGTCTCTAATCAAACCATGCTTTTCCAAATAATCATAAATCCTGTCTCAAAATCCTCTCCAATAATTTGCCCACTACCGACGTAAGACTGACTGGTCTATAATTCCCAGGGTTATCCCTATTCCCTTTCTTGAACAAGGGAACAACATTTGCCACCCTCCAATCATCCGGTACTACTCCAGTGAACAGTGAGGACGCAAAGATCATCGCCAAAGGCGCAGCAATCTCTTCCCTCACTTCCCGTAATATCCTTGGGTATATCCCGTCTGGCACCGGGGACTTATCTGTCCTCATATCATTCAAAATTTCCAGCACATCCTCCCTCTTAACTTCAACCTGTTCGAGCATATCAGCCTGTTCCACGCTGTCCTCACAGACGACCAGGTCCCTCTCACTAGTGAATACTGAAGCAATGTATTCATTAAGGACCTCCCCTACCTCCTCCGACTCCAGGCACAAGTTCCCTCCATTATCCCTGATCGGCCCTACCCTCACTCTGGCCATCCTCTTGTTCCTCACATAAGTGTAGAACGCCTTGGGATTTTCCTTAATCCTACCCGCCAAGACTTTTTCATGTCCCCTCTAGCTCTCCTAAGTCCATTTGAAGAATGGACTTCCTGGCTACCTTGTAACCCTCTAGAACCCTGTCTGATCCTTGCTTCCTCAACCTTAAGTAAGCTTCCTTCTTCCTCTTGACTAGCTGTTCCACATCTCTTGTCATCCAAGGTTCCTTCACCCTAACATCCCTTCCTTGACTCATCCGGACAAACCTATCCAGCAGTCGCTGCAAGTGCTCCCTAAACAACCCCCACATTTCTGTCGTGCATTTCCCTGAGAACATCTGTTCCCAGTTTATGCTCCCCAGTTCCTGCCTAATAGCATTGTAATTCCCCCTCCCCCAATTAAATATTTTCCCATCCCATCTGCTCCTGTCCCTCTCCATGACTATAGTAAAGGTCAGGGAGTTGTGATCACTATCACCGAAATGCTCTCCCACCGAGAGATCTGCCACCTGGCCTGGTTCGTTGCCAAGCACCAAGTCCAACATAGCCTCCCCTCTCGTCGGCCTATCTGCATATTGAGTCAGGAAACCTTCCTGGACACACCTGACAAAAACTGCTCCATCCAAACTATTTGCACTAAGGAGGTTCCAACCAATATTAGGGAAGTTGAAGTCACCCATGACAACAACCCTGTTACTTCTGCACCTTTCCAAAATCTGCCTCCCAATCTGTTCCTCCGTGTCTCTGTTGCTACTGGGGGGTCTATAGAAAACTCCCAACAAAGTGACTGCTCCTTTCCTGTTTCTGACTTCCACCCATAATGACTCAGTAGACAAACCCTTCTCGACGACCTCCCTTACTGCAGCTGTGATACTATCCCTGATTAGCAATGCCACTCCCCCACCTCTTTTACCTCCCTCCCTATTCCTTTTGAAACATCTAAACCCCGGAACATCCAACATCCATTCCTGCCCCTGTGATATCCACGTCTCCGTAATGGCCACAACATCGTAGCTCCAAGTACTGATCCATGCTCTAAGTTCATCACCCTTATTTCTAACACTTCTTGTGTTAAAATAGACACACTTCAACCCATCATACTGGCTGCAACTTTGTCGTGTCAATTGTCTAACCTTCCTCACAGACTCTCTGCACTCGGTATCTGCCTGTTCAACAGCTACCCCATCCACTGATCCGTAGCTCCGGTTCCCATCCCCCTGCCAAACTAGTTTAAACCCTCCCGAAGAGCTCTAGTAAACCTCCCGCCCAGGATATTGGTGCCCCTCCAGTTCAGATGCAACCCGTCCTTCTTGTACAGGTCCCACCTTCCCCAGAAGGTATCCCAATGATCCACATTTCTGAATCCCTCCCTCCTACACCAGTTCTGTAGCCACGTGTTCAGCTGCACTCGCTCCCTGTTTCTAGCCTCACTAGCACATGGCACCGGTAACAATCCTGAGATTACTACTCTGCTCGTCCTGCCTTTCAGCTTCCAACCTAACTCCCTATATTCGCTTTTCAGGTCCTCATCCCTTTTCCTAGCTATGTCATTGGTACCGATATGTACCCCTCCCCCTTAAGAATCCTGTAGACTTGATCCGAGACATCCCTGACCCTCGCACCCGGGAGGCAACATACCATCCGGGAGGGACCTGGCCACTGTGGCTTTCCTCTGGTAGGTCCCCCCCCCAACCGTATCCGAAACGGTATACGTATTATTGAGGGGAACGGCCACAGGGGATCCCTGCACTGTGCGCCTATTCCCTGTCCCTCCGCTGATGGTCACCCAGCTACCTTTATCCTGTAACTTAGGTGTCACTACTTCCCTATAACTGTTCGCTATCACCCCCTCAGCATCCTGAATGATCCGAAGTTCATCCAGCTCCAGCTCCAGTTCCCTAACGCGGTCTGCGAGGAGCTGGAGTTGGGTGCACTTCTCACAGGTGAAGTCAGCAGGGACACAAGTGGTGACCCTCACCTCCCACATCCTGCAAGAGGAGCATGCAACTGCCCTAGCTTCCACCCCCTCCGCACTAAATTGACAACAGAGATTAAAATTATGCTTATCGTATCTAATATTTCAGACTCCTCCTCTTTAACTACAATGTCTACATCAACCCTCTCCTTTGTGAAGACAGAGCCAAAAACTCATTAAGAACCCTGACCACATCTTCTGCATCCACGCCTAAGCTCCCTTGTACATCTCTGATAGGCTGTATCTTTTCCTTAGTTATCCTCTTGCTCTTAATGTACTGATAAAACCTCTTTGGGTGTTCCTTGATTTTACCTGCCAATAATTTTTCGTATGCTGTCATTTCTTTTCTAATTTCCTATTTTATTTCACCTCTATACTTCCTACACTCCTCTAGGCTTTCTAAAGTATTAAGGTTTTTATGATCATCATAAGCTTTTTTTTCCTGCTTTAACTTACACTGTAAGCTGCTAGATAACCAGGGGGTTCTAGATTTGGCAGTACCACCTTTTATCTTTGTGGGGACATGCCTAAATTATGATTGTAGCATCTCACTTTTGAATGCCTCCCACTGGTTTGCCACTGATTTTCCTTCAAGTCGCTATATCAGGTCCAGGTCACCTCTCAGCTTCTTAAAATTCGCCTATCCCCAATTTAGAATATTTACTCCTGTTTATCTTTGTCCTTTTCCATGATTATGCTAAACTTACTGTATTATGGTCACTATCTCCAAAATGGTCACCCACTGTTACTTCCTCCACTTGCCCAGTTTCATTACTGAAGACTAAATCTAGAATTGCACCCCCTGGCATTGGGCTTGTTACGTGCTGGCTAAAAAAGTTCTCTTGAACGCAGCTCAAGAATTTTGTCCCCTCTATGCCCTTCACATTGTTTGTATTCCAGTTGATAGCGGGGTAGTTAAAATCCCCAAATATTATTGCCCTATAGTTTCTGTACTCATAAATTTGCCTACATATTTGTTCTTCTACCTCCCTCTCACTATTTGGGGGTCTATAGTACACTCCTAGTAGTGTGGCTGCCCCTTTTTTATTTCTGAGCTCCACCCATGTGGCCTCATTTGATGATTCATTTAACATATCATCCCTCCTCAGAGCCGTTATTGATTCCTTAACTAATAATGCTACACCCCCTCCTTTTTTATCTCCCTCTCTATCCCTCCTGAAAACTCCATATCCAGGGATGTTGAGTTGCCATTCTTGCCCCTCCTTAAGCCAAGTTTCCGTTATAGCAACGATATCATTTTGCCATGTGTCTATCTGTGCCCCCAGATCATCAGCTTTATTTACTATACTTCTTGCATTTAAATAAATACCCTTTAACACTGCCAAATCATTGTGCTGCACACTTTTTAACCTTTGCTTCTTCTGTCTTTTAGAGTCACTCACTAATTTTCTGCCTTCTGTTGTCTGCCCTGTAATTGTCCTATCTAAGACTGCGCTCAGGTTCCCATCCTCCTGCCAAGCTAGTTTAAACCACCCCCAACAGCACTAGCGAACCTTCCTGCAAGGATATTTGTCCAGTCCTGTACAGGTGCAGACCGTCCAGCTTGTACAGGTCCCACCTTCCCCAGAATGCCCCAGAAACCTGAAGCCCTCCCTCCTGCACCATCTCTCCAGCCACGCATTCATCTGGTGTATTTTCCTATTTCTATACTCACTAGCACGTGGCCTTGGGAGTAATCCGGAGATTACTACCTTTGACGTCCTGCTTGCTAATCTCGTTCCTAACTTCCTAAACTCAGCCTGCAGGACCTCATCCCTCTTTCTTCATTGGTAACAATGTGAACCCTCGCCCTCCAGAATGCCCTGTAGTCGCTTGGTGATATCCATGACCCTTGCACCAGGGAGGCAACATACCATCCTGGAATCATGTCTGTGACCACAGAAACGTCTATCTATTCCCCTAACTATAAAATCTCCTAACACTATTGCTCTCTTGTCCTTTCTTCTTGCTCCCTGCACAGCTGAGCCACCCATGGTCATGACTCTCGCTGCACTCTCCAGAGGAACCCTCTTTCCCATTGATACTCAGAACTGAATACTGGTTAGAAAGTGGGATGCCCTCTGGGGACTCCTGCACTACCTGCCTTGACCTTCTTGTCTGTCTGGCAGCCAACCAGTCCCTCTCTGCTGCGCTCTCTTAAGCTCCGGGGTGACTACCTCCTGAAACGTGCGATCCACGTAGTTCTCTGCCTTGCGGATGCGCCACAGCGACTCCAGCCGCCGCTCGAGTTCCAAAACCCGGAGCTCAAGCTTCTGCAGCCGGTGACACTTGCTGCAGATGTGTTTGCCAAGGACACATGGGTGCGTCCATGACTTCCCACATGCCATGGGAGGCACATTCCACTTGGCCGAGCTGCCCTACCATTACTTAGCTTTACAACTAACTATTGCTAATGTAATAGGTGGAACAACTTACCAGTTACTTGCCAATCAGCTTCTTCCCATGTACTGTGGAGGCTGAAAAGGCAGAAAAGAAAGACTGCAAAGAGCACCTCTTTCACTGAGTCAGTAAAATCCCTCACGCACAACTCACAGCCTCACACTCTATTCAAACAGCACTATTCTAAGTAGTAATTATTAATAAATTACACTAATTAAAACAAAACCTTAGTAGTACTAACCTTATCACTTTCAAGGTAGCTATTTGAGGGTATAAAAAAAAGAACTTTTTCCCTGATTTTTTAAAGCTATTTACAGGCAATAAGAGCTGTTAATTACCAACCAATCAACTTACAGATTTCCCGTGATGTCACTGTAAGTCTTTTTTTCCTCTTTTGAAACCCAGCGCGCGCCGACACAGACAGAGAGCCTGCTGACTGCCACTGCTCTGGTCTAAGTAATTCTAGGCTTTATTAATAGAGGCATAGACTACAAGAGCAAGGAGATTATATAAGACACTAATTTGGCCTCAGCTGGAGTATTGTGTCCAGTTCTGAGCACCACACTTTAGGAAAGATGTGAAAGCATTGTAGAGAGTGCAGAAAAGATTCACAAGAATGGTTCCAGGGATGAAGAACTTCAGTTATGAAGATAGATTGGAGAAGTTGGGACTGTTTTCCTTAGAGAAGGCTGAGAGTGACTTGATAGAGGTATTCAAAATCATGAGAGGTCTGGACAGAGTAGATAGGAAGAAACTGTTCCTCCACATGAAAGGATCGAGAACAAGAAGGCACAGATTTAAAGTACTTGGCAAGAGAAGCAAAAGTGACATGAGGTATATATTTTATATTCCACACAGCAATAGGTTAAGATCTGGAATGCACTGCCTGAGAGTGTGGTGCAGGCCCCCGTTGCCCAGATAAAATCCTGGCTGTATGTCAGTTACCTGTTTGGTACAATTGAGAGTAGGGATTTGTGACCAAGATCTCCCACATTTGTCTGGAATTGTCTCTAGTTTGCAACAGTATGCAGAGTTCAGTGATGGCTTCCTTCACAAATTGAGGTTTGTGCTGCCAATCTAGTCTAAGAAGTCAAGTAGTGCTGTATACTTGAAGGTTATCATAAGGATATGTCTGCGTGGAGCTTGTAAAGTGCAGTCTCACCTTTGTTTCATGTATAGGCTTGATCTTCAAAAAATGCAGACCAAATTATGCCCATAGGAATATCTCTACCTGGAAGGAATAGAACTGTAACAACTGTACGAGACAAAGAGTCACTCACAAAAGAGCAGTTTTAAGGAGGTTATAAGGAAGTGTGCAACAAATTCCAAGAAGTTTTCTTGTGCTAAAAGACTGAAACAAAGCAGAACCAAAGTTTTTTTTAACAATAAAACAGCCAAAGCATTATGTTTCCAGTGTTTCCGCCAATCTTCTCCTGAAGTTACACCAGAAGATCAGGAGAACTCCCGTGAAAATTCTATCCCAAAAAGCAAATTGGTTTTCTCAACAGTGCTCAATTGAAACAGACACTGAGCCCATCAAGTATTGCTTTGACTTTCCAATCAGTTTATTCAGGGGCTCCTTTATCTGAATTAAGCTGGTGGCTGTTGTTTTCAGGCTGTATGTGCAGAATAGCCCACATTATCGAATATTCCAAAGACTATTCAGCAGTACTCTGGATAACTGATGTTGCATTATCAGCCCCACTGTAGAAACACTCCCTATCTTTGCCATTTTTACCCCAATCTGAACAACATCAACAGAGCGGGTTCAATTCCTGTTCTGGTCTCAGGAAGGCAATGGGAAACCATCTCATATACCCTCTTCCCTAGTCATGCTTATCTCTCCTGGGTGGAGAAAAAGAGCAGAGGACCTGCCCTTGGGAGACCACCACCATGGCACCCCAATCTATCTTTGGATAATTATTGTGGCTATGTTATTTCTACGTTTACTTTAATTTGTCTCATAAGACTTGTTCTATCTCATCCCCAGTATGTGATGGCTTATAATATACTCCCAATAGAGTAACAGTTCCCTTATTATTTAACTCAAACCAAATAGATTCAGATTTCTCAGCATCCCTTATGTCACTGGCATGATCTAGTTCTAATTAATACTGCTACCACTCCTCCAGTTTTCCTACTCGAACCCTTCTGAACATTTTGAGATAGTAAAATTAGGACCCAGTCTGGCTGTAATCTAAGAAATGTATCTTTAAATGCTGTTACATCATATTCTCCAAAGCAATCTGTGCCCCTTCTCTATCTCTGCTTCAAACCCAACTTCCCTCTCTCACTAACCCTCTGCCTGTGGTGTGATCATATCCTCAAATGTATTTTTTTCAAAAAATATACTTTCTTCATAAAATTTGGACATGTACATTACATAACAGTTCAAATTTCACATGATATAAATTGCTTACAGTTCAATTTCTTTCAATACAGTATGTGGTGCTCTGAGGTGACTCACTACACTTACAATACACATATTTACAATATACATTTACATTTATTGTCAAATATTCTCTTGGCCTTACAGCCTGAGGGGTTCCAAGCCCTTGGTGTACTACAGCGCCAGGGGCTTAGATAGTGGCCTTTCCCCATTGAGCCTTTGTGTCGGTTGCCCCAAGCTGTACTGCATCCATCAGCATGTAGTCCTGGACCTTGGAATGTGCCAGTCTGCAACCCTCAGTCGCGGACTGCTCATTGCACTGGAAGACCAGCAAGTTTTGGGAAGACCAAGGAGCATCTTTCACCGAGCTGATGGCTCTTCAGCAGCAATTGATGTTTATCGTGGTATGTGTCCTTTGGAACAGCCCATAAAGCACAGAGCCCTGCATTACGAAGCTGCTCGGGACGAACCTTGACAAAAAAAAATTACGTCTCTTTCCAGATCTTCTTTGCAAAGGCACATCCCAGGAGGTGGGCTAAGGTCTCTTCCATACCACAGCCACCTCGAGGGCAGCATGCAGTGGCACTGAGATTCCGGGTGTGCAGGAAGGATCTGACCACCAGCTAAGTCTAGGTGCTTGTTTGAAAGTTCTGGCGATGAGGCATTATGCCAAATGACTTTGACCATCGGACAGGATCCACCATCTCTTTTGCCTTCAGGGCCTCAAGGACGTTTACGTGTGGACCACTGCCTGATGGACTCGTGGACAAAGGTGTTTTTCTGCACAAACATTTCCACGAGGGACAGGTAATATGGAAGAGTTCAATTGAATGGAGCGTACGTGGCAATCTGGCCAGACTAATCCTTCGCAACACCAGGCACAGAAAGAACCTCAGCAAGTAGTGACACTTGGTGTTTGCGTAACGAAAGTCAATGCACAGTTTGATGCAGCCACACACAAAGGTGGCCATCAGGATGAGGGCAATGTTTGGTACAATTTCCCCCACTTTATTTGGAGATTGGTACATGGTGTCCCAGCAGACACAATCCATTTTTGATCTCCAGATAAAGCGTAAGATGGCTAGGGTGAGAACAGTGGCACAGGAGCAGGGTATGGATCAGACCTACACCATGTACAGCTACACCGAGAGCACCTTGCACTTGATGACCAGGGTTTCACCAACAATGGAAAGGGAGTGTCGCTCCCACATTCCCAGTTTCTGTTTGACCTTGGCTGTATGCACATCCCAGTTTTTGGTGCACGCCTCAGTCCCTCTCAACCATATCCCCTGCACCTTCAGGTAGTCTGACTGGACAGTGAAGGGGAATAAGCATTGGTCAGTCTAGTTCCCAAAGAACATGGGCTCGCTCTTGCTGCGATTTACTTTGGCTTCCGAGGCCAGTTCGAACTGGTCGCAGATGCTTATCAGTCTGTGAACCGACAGCGGATACGAGCAGAAGATGGCGATGTCATCCATGTATAGGGAGGCTCTGACCTGAGTGCCTCCACTGCCAGGGATCTTCACCCCTCTTATGCCCATATCCTTCCTGATGGACTTGGCAAAAGGTTTGATACTGCACACGAACAAGACAAAGAGAGGACAGCCTTGCCTGACTCCAGATTTTATCGGCGAGCTTTTCAATTCTCACCCATTGATTGAAACTATGCTATTGATGTTCGTGTAGAGCAGTTGGATCCAATTGCAGGTTCCCTCACCAAACCCCATTTTGAAGAGAACGTCCATCACGTAGGTGTGCGATATTCTGTCAAAGGCCTTCTCCTCATCCAAGGTGATGAGGCAGGCGGCCAGCCTCCTGCCCTGTACATAGCCTTGCACTACTCAGAGATACGATTGCCTATCAGAGAGCTTCCTGCCGGGTACAGTACAGGTCTGATTGGGGTGAATCATCAACTCCAGAGCAGACTTGACCTGGTTGGCAATGACATTGGACAGAATGTTGTAGTCCACGTTAAGCAGTGAAATGGGCCGCCAATTTTTGATTTCCTCCCTCCCCCCTTCCGCTTATAGATGAGGGTGATGAAGCCTTTCCTGATGGATTCTGACATGCTGTTGATCAGAAACATATTTTCATACACTTCCAGCAGGTCTGGGCCAATCCAGACCAAGAGTTGAATACAACTCATCCGGTAAACCATTGTTTCCGTGAGTTTTATTCATCTTGAAGGACCTGACAGCCTTTGTCAGTTCGTCCAGAGTTAGCAGTTTGTCTGGACTCTCCCATTTACTGTCATCCAAGACCTCCATGATAGAAGATAGGAATGACTGCAAGGTTGTGCTGCCTGTATGCGTCACTTCATCTAACCTGACATATATCTTCGAATGTATATTCCAGGTACCCTTCCATCTTACTTAAGAACCCTTCCATCAGTCTACTGTCGATCATAAGCAAAGTGATGGAAGGTGTCATCGACAATGCTATTAAGCAATAACCTGTTCACTGATGCTCAGTTTATGTTCAGCCAGGGCCACTCAGCTCCTGACCTCATTACAGCCTTGGTCCAAACATGGACAAAAGAGCTGAACTCAAGAGGTGAGGTGACAGTGATTGCCCTTGACATCAAGATAGCATTTGATCAAGTCTGGCATCAAGGAGCCCTAGCAAAACTGGAGTTCATGGGAACCAGGGGGAAAAGTCGCCACTGGTTGGAGTCATACCTAGCATAAATTAAGATGGTTGTAGTTGTTGGAGGTCAATCATCTCAGTCCCAGGACATCACTGCAGGAGTTCCTTAGGGTAGTGTCCTAGGCCCAACCACCTTCAGCTGCTTCATTAATGACCTTCCCTCCATCATAAGCCATTGGGTGTCACAGTGGTGCAGTGGCTAGCACCGTAGCCTCACAGCTCCAGCGACCCAGGTTCGGTTCTTGGTACTGCCTGTGCGGAGTTTGCAAGTTCTCCCTGTGACCGCATGGGTTTCCTCCAGGTGCTCCGGTTTCCTCCCACATGCCAAAGACTTGTGGGTTGATAGGCAAATTGGCCATTGTAAAAAAAGATTGCCCCTAGTGTAGGTAGGTGGTAGGAGAATTGTGGGGATGTGAGAGGGAAAAAATGGGATTAATATAGGATTAGTATAAATGGGTGGTTGATGGTAAGCACAGACTCGGTGGGCCGAAGGGCATGTTTCAGTGCTGTATCTCTCTATGACTCTATAAGGTCAGAGGTGGGGATGTTCGCTGATGATTGCACAATGTTCAGCACAATTCGTGACTCCTCAGATACTGAAGCAGCCCATGTCCATATGCAGCAAGAACTGGACATCAATCAGGGTTGGACTGATGTTGAAGAAATTTGATTGTCAAAGAAATTCTCCGGACTCAGACCTTGAGCATTAACAAATTTTATTGCATGATATCATGGGGAGCACACCTTTCCTAATCATGGTCCGGTGCTACTCCAAAGCGCTCCAGATCTCCGCGGATTTATATAGTACAACAGATGCCGAGCTGACAGTTTCCCAATTATTTACAAAACCACAAGATAAGCACAGGACGGCCTACGTGACTATACACCATGCAGAATCTGAGGTCAGCTTCGCATAAGGCTGTACATAACAAGCTATTATTTTCCTTAAGTCAATGCATACTCCAGATACCACATTCGCCCGTTGATAACGTCTGTGTGGGTTGCGGTTTTGCTTAGCAGGTTGCTGCAGACAAACGAGTCATTAAAGCAAAGAGCTGTAGACCCCAAGGTCAGCAAAACTGCTACCACAATCCCTCCTTTTTGATCATAAGATCAAAGGAGCAGGTCCCAGGGGATTATCCGGCGGTGGAGGCTTGGAATCAGAAGTGTAGTCCTCAGGGTCTGATTGGGGCACTGCCTTGTCATCCTCTCCTCAAGCAGTTTCTTATTCCCCTATCTCCCTGGGAACGTTAGGCTGAGCCACCCTCGGACAAGGGGCGTGGGTTTGCCTGGTCAGTATGTTTCTCACACTAACTGTTCCTTAGGAATGTGTCATGTCTGGGTGATGAGATAAGAAGAGTGTTGCTGAAGCACAATGTCTCTCTCTGCTATTGCGCTGTACCAGCTGCAAGGCCAAGTTGCCAAGTTATGAAGTCATTTCTGATAAGCTGTCCCTCCCTGCAGCACTGAAGCTAGCTTGTTAGCAATACATGATTGATTAATTATTTCATCTTAAATGTCCCCATAAAATTCTGTTCTCAAAGTCCCCCCTTTGATTCTTCAAAACACTTTTAAGAATCCTTCCCTTGATCCCACCTAGGTGCCTTTGATGGTCTCTATTTGTCTATAAACAGCCTTCAACACCCGGAGGGGTCGCACTCAATATGTTGCCTGCTTGTGCCACAAGAGGGGCCTGCGGGAACTCTGTAAAGGCATAAGTTTTGCAGGGGCTTCAATTACTTGTTTACAACATAAAAGGTGGTACACTTGTACAATTACAATTTCATTTAAGCATCACTATTACATAATTGATTGTACAAACATAATACAATTCCATTCTTAGAGTACATTGATCATTCATTAATTCATTTTAAGTATATATGAAAAGGTTATACAATTACCCTTTTATGGCATAACTAATTGTCCCTCCTTTGACAGAGCAAGTTCGAACACTAATTGCTTTTCGGGTAGCTGTCCAAACTGTGTTCATACATCCTCTTACATCGCCTAATTAATTTTTAAAGTTGCCAAATTAAGTAGGTCACATAGAACACCATGATACCCAAAACCACTATCAGGACATGGGAGATAATTCTAAACCAGGGGTGTATCTGCACGTCTGACCCCCAGTTCCATAAGTCCTCCTGCCATTTATCTCGTCAATCTCATCTTGTAGCATCTTCGACTGTTGTTCCAGATTGTAGTACACTACAGCAATGACTTCTAGCTACTGTCTCTCTTTACCCAAGCCTGTGGGCAATGGCTGAATAGTATATTCATAGTCCCAGAGGTAATTTGTCAAATCCTCCTTAATACTTTCTATCACAGTTATCGTTTCTGTCTTTTGTTTATGTATCTCTACCAACTCCATCTTCCCTACTCGGGTTGGTATTTGTGGGTTGAACCAAAATGTACTGTTGCTCACCGGCCAAGTCCGTTTATGTCCATACTGGTACTCCTTCGCTGTGGTGGTTAAGCAATATCTCTCCTTTTCCATATAGGCCACATGGGTTAACCCTGACAATGCTTTCCTAGTCTCCATGGTGCAATTTACAGTGGCATTAAATCCACATTTTGATTCTGCCATTTTATTTATAGGATGAGGACATATGACCACCTGGTTTTCCAGACTACACTCAGACAATGGACAATGTTGTTCCAATTACCTCTTTTCCAATTTCCATAACATAGGGTAATATATCATAGTATTTTATGTAATCTTTTCCCCTCATCACCCCTATATTTTCTACTTTGTATAATTGCATCCCTAACTTATCTCAGAATTACAGGTATTCCCAACACTACTCCAATACTCATAGATCCTGTATTTACACACTCCTGACCTTTCCATACCTTAAGTTTTCTGAGTTGGCACCTGGTAATTTTATCATTTGTGTGACTAGCTGCTCTATCTCATGCTTTCCCTGTGTTACTACTATTCCCAAAGAAGAAACCTTTTCCTTCATTATCTGTGCCTTTTTCAGCTTAACTTTCACTCTGACCTTCTGGAGGAAGGTGGAATATCAATCAATTATTATAAAATCCCTGGGAGAGACACATCCAGGTGAACTGTTGTCCCTGGAACGTAAACTTAAAGAACCCAATGCTAATATCCAACACAGTAAACCACTTAGACTGTTTTGTTTTTTTATTTTCTAAAACTTTGATTGTCCTCTTAAATATCAGATAAATTTCCCTTTGAGTGCTTTAAATAACCACTCATATCAATTAAATGTTGTTTATTGATTCCAATTTCTTATGCCCAGACTTGATTGTACTTTTTGTACGTTAAAGGCAGAAGTGCTTGCAACTATCTCTCCTTCTCAAGCACTTTGTCTCATTGATAAAGATGCTATGGCTTTTGATGTCTGCAATTAAATTCTTAAATTCTCAAAGCTGCTGGATCTCTTGCTGTGGCACCAGTTCTCACATGGCCTTGGAACCTGCCGTCACCTGCTTAAAAAAAAACACAAAGAATCCAATGTGGCTCTGCCCCTGAGCCCAATGGGTTAATTTGTCCACTTATATCTGTCAATTTAGAAATTTAAAATTTAACAATGTCCAATATGTATAAATTTTACTCTCAGCAGTGCAAAAAGCTGCAGCAGGGTTAAGTTCTTTGTTTGTCTCCAAGGGGGCGGAGCAAAACATTCTCAGCTGCGTCACTTTACGTAACCTTTCTTTTCTGATCGAAAAGAACTACTGTCCATTTTAAACATTTTTTTCAATCCTTTTGGTATCCTTAGGATTTGAAAACAACAAAATCATTAGTAACATTATCAACTTCAAAGGAAAACATCTCCTTCAGGAAAGACAGCATTTTAGATCAAACTGCAATTGTTTTCAAATTTTTAGCATCTTTTGTAAGAGGTTTCTAATGTCAGGATTTTTTTTTTACAACAAAGATGATTCCAAATTCCAATTCACTGCAATAAATATTTAAAAACCAAAACTGCCAATGTTATATGAACGAGTCTTGTGTCCGGAACTGAAGGCTCCTCCAAAACTTGACATAATAAACTTGAAAGTTCATTGTAGCCACAAATGAAACTTCCAGTTTTTCAACTTAACAGGTCAATTAACCTTAACAGTATTAATTTAATTCAGACTTATTAACTTATAATACTAACTACACACAGAACAGAATAGCACGTGCTTATTTTAAAAGATAGGTAAATTACGTCATTTTTCTTGTTCTTTCGGCGCCTTTTCAAATGACTGTAATAAAACCAAAAACTAAAGAAAAAGTTATTTAACATTCTTATAACAAAAGATTTAACACCAGCTTTTTAAACAGACAGAATCTTTCCTATATCTCCTTTGTTTATCCATCTCTCTCTTCAACCAATATCCAATTCCTGACATTTGCTACTTAAAACAGTCAATAAAACATGTCTTTAATTTAAACTCCAGAAACTAGAACAGATTTTAAACTGGAACTCCAATTAAAGCAGGAGTTGTAAACTTCAAATTGGATTTCTGCCAAACATCTTCAGACCTTCAAGGCTGAAGCTTATCTCTTAGAAAATTGTTCATTGCCTTTTCACAGTTGCAAAACCAACTTTTAAAATAATAAAACTTTAACTTAAAATATAATTCAAGTTTATATCCCATTCCTGGGTGCACAATCTTAAATCGAAATGAACACACTCAACAATCACTTTTCACACTCATTCAATTCCAAACAACTTAATAGACTGATGCTTTCAACATTAAAGCCAGACAACAAAAAGTTAACGACAGTCAGTTCTACGGAACACAATTTGTACAGAACACAAGCTGTACATCCCAGACATTCAATTCATTCGTGGATACTTCCAACATTCACATATTCGAATCAAAGACACAGTAACTTGTTTTTACTCTAAAACATAGTCTTTTATGTCACTCTGCCATAAACTTTGTCAATGATTTTCTTCTTTCTTCAGGCTTAGGGGGCTGATGGCCTTTCGCAATTCTTTAAATTTATCTAAACACCACAGCATGTAAGCATTATCCCATGAGGGGTCGCCGCACCCATTCTCAACACATGTCCTCCAGTAATCAATCTTTTGCAATTTAAAGGAGCCTCCATAAGGCCAGTTGCCGTGGGACCACCCGTATAGATCAGAGGTGAAAGGAATAACATATCTACTGTCACCTGTCTCCCTCCAAACAATATCGGCCGGTGACCCTGGCGGAACCAGGGGATCTCCTACCTTCGTTTTACATTGCACGTATTTACCGTGGCGCTTCTGCGTCTTCCTCGAGGGGGAAAACGGACATGGGCCGCCCTTCTCAGCGGGACATGGTTTACTTGTCCCTGGGGGCGGTCCTTCTTTCTTACGTTTAGAACGCATCGACCCCATCGTCACTTCCTCAGTTCCGAAGCGCGGATCTACGATCTGTGGAGAAATGAACAACAAACCAAACAAAGACAAAATTGCGCTGGCGCCGTTGTCAATCCCTCAAGGTCACCTTAATTGTTTTACTATTCCCGGCGTTGTACGGCAGCGGTCTTTCCAGTTCTGTCTTGTCACAGCGTCTTTCCCTAACTTGGGATCAGCCTGTGGACTCAGGTCAGGATCACGCAGCCAGCCGGTTCTATACCTTAGGTTCGCTCAGGATCCCGTAATCTGCCGACTACGCCAGATTCTTGAAGAAATTTGATTGTCAAAGAAATTCTCCGGACTCAGACCTTGAGCATTAACAAATTTTATTGCATGATATCATGGGGAGCACACCTTTCCTAATCACGGTCCGGTGCTACTCCAAAGCGCTCCAGATCTCCGTGGATTTATATAGTACAACAGATGCCGAGCTGACAGTTTTCCAATTATTTACAAAACCACAAGATAAGCACAGGATGGCCTACGTGACTATACACCATGCAGAATCCGAGGTCAGCTTCGCATAAGGCTGTACATAACAAGCTATTATTTTCCTTAAGTCAATGCATACTCCAGATACCACATTCGCCCGTTGATAATGTCTGTGTGGGTTGCGGTTTTGCTTAGCAGGTTGCTGCAGACAAACGAGTCATTAAAGCAAAGAGCTGTAGACCCCAAGGTCAGCAAAACTGCTATCACAACTGATAAGTGGCAAGTTACATTCATGCAAATTACATTCATGCCACACAAGTGCCAAGCAATGACAATCTCCAACAAGAGAGAATCCAACCATCTTCCCTTCACACTCAATGGCATTAACATTGCTGAATCCCTCACTATCAACATCCTGGCGGTTACCATTGACCAGAATCTGAACTGGACCAGCCACATAAGTACTGTGGCTACAAGAGCAGGTCAGAGGCTAGGAATTCTGTGGCGAGTAACTTACCTCCGGACTTCCCAGAGCCTGTCTACAGGGCACAAGTCAGGAGTGTGATGGAATACTCTCCATTTGCCTGGGTGAGTGCAGTTCCAACTACAGTCAAGAAGCTCGACATCAATCAGGAGAAAGCAGCCCGCTTGATTGGCGTCCCATCCACCACCTTCAACATTCACACCCTCCACCACTGACACAGTGGCAGCAGTGTGTACCATCTACAAGATGCACTGCAGCAACTCACCAAGGTTCCTTTGACAGCCCGCGACATCTACCACCTAGAAGGACAAGGGCACCAGACACATGGGAACACCACCACTTGCAAGTTTCCCTCCAAGCCACACACCATCCTGACTTGGAATTATATTGCTGTTCGTTCAATGTTGCTGGGCCAAAATCCTGGAACTCCCTTCCTAACAGCACTGTGAGTTTACCTACACCACATAGACTGCAGCAGTTCAAGAAGGCAGCTCATCCCCAGCTTCTCAAGGGCAATTAGGGATGGGCAATAAATGCTGGCCTAGCCTGCGACACCCACATCCCAAGAAAGAATAAATAAAAAACCTCCTGTATGTGATAAAAGTGTTTCTGGCAGTTTTGAACTTGAGCACAAGCAATCAGAGACACTTCTCTGCACATGTGGTCATCACAGACAAACAAATGATTCAGGGCCTCAAGGTATTGCACAACTCTGGCTTCATGCTAACCTATTTTCTGAAATGCTTAATAAGAACAAACACAACAACTTAGGAATTCCTTTCAACATACACTTTTAGGCCAAAGGCATATAAAAGGTTAAACTCCTTCTGAAGCTCACTGCACTGACCCTTAACATTACATTGCCTCCGAAATAGCACCAACCCTCAACTGCCCAATCTTCCTATTTCTGTTTGTTCAATATGGAGCTCATGCTCTCTCCATGCAGGGACATGACAGAAATATTCCTGCTCTTTGAATGAGATCCGTGCCACATGCTAGACTTTTAATTCAATACATAGATGTAGGGAGGACAACAAAATTACAGCTGGATTTTAGGGAACTGTCATAAATCATACTAAGGAACCTAAGATTGTACTTAAGAAATTGAAGAATTTCAGAAATTTAATGATTTGTATGATATATATATATAAAATAGGTAGATTAGGTAGAAGTTAGCATTTAAAAGGAATCAGAACTCTAGAACAAGTTATTCTTAAAAACAACAGCCACAATAATTTGCGTTTATATCATGCCTTTAAATGTAAGGAAACATCCAAGGCACTTCACAAATACATATATGGAAAATTGATGCTGGGAGCAGAAGGGAAAGATAGGGTTGGGGGAATTGGAGAAAGAGGTTGACTGAAAGCTTGGTCGGAGAGATGGGCTTTGAGGAAGATTTTATAGCTGAAGGTCGAGATGGAGTTCCAAACAGTAGAACTGAGGCAGCTGAAGGCTCTGGCACCAGTGGTGGGTGAAGGGAAAGAAGAATGCACATAAGAATAGAGTAAGAGGAATGGAGAAGATCATAGAGGTGCAAGTGGACAAGGCCATTGAAGGATTTATAGGCAAGAAAAAAGATTTTTAAATTATACGAGAAAAACTAAATGAGGTTTTAGCAACCTTTTTCACAAAGTTTCTTCTAACTGATGTAATAACCTAATATACTAAGTATCTAGTTTTCAAAAACAACAACATTATGGGTTAAAAATTTAAATCTATTGCAAGTGGATTACATGTTTTGATCAAGGAGTCAACAGATAACCAAATGTTAATTCTGACAGCAGTACCTATGCAATAAAGAATTTATTTTTTCACACCAAAGATTTTATTTTTCAAAAATAGTATTGATTTAAGGTGTCCACCACTGCTTCTTTTTGCAAATAACATGGTCTTTTCTAATAAATATTATTTTATGGAGTATATATTTCCAAAAATACTTCCATTGAACAAAAAGAATTGTTCTAACTACGTGAATGTGCTGCATTCAACCATAATATTTTCTGAGTGCTGAATCATTTTCCAGTGCGCTCAGAATCTTGTTTTTAGCTTTACTAAGTAAATATTCCTTTGACTACAGACTTTAATAGAGAAAAAAAACAAATGTTCAGACTAATTGGAAAGGAAGGGTCAGGGAAAGCTGTAACAAAGAAAATGCTTCAAATACAGAATTAAGTTTTTAAAAATAGTTTATGGATTTTGGTGAGCCCATACATGCGCCTTTTTACTGATGCTGGAGTTACCTGAGAGAGGGAGCATGCGGTAAAAAAAAAATGCATAGCTAAGGCTGCAGGATTTCTGTGACTGGTGGGCACCGCAAGGACTGACAGACAAATAATATTATAAATGCTGATTTATAATTTCATTTTGTTTTGTTGGAAGTTTATTTTATGGTTGTTATTTTATTTATTGTGCTCCTTTAAAAGGTGTTGAGAACACAGTTGCTCAAAAAGGCAGCTGCTGGTTGACCTGCTTCACACTTTTCAGCAGTTTGTGTTTTAAATTCAGATTTCCAGTCATTTTCATGGAAAGGGATACCACTTATTCATTCGTTTCTTAAGTCACTTGGAGAAAAAAAAGCCATGTTCAAGTTAACCTTTAATCTCATGAATAAATCAGCTAAACAAGTATCTGTTCTAGTTTTCAAGCTCCGAAGCTGAAAGGCGCGGTCAACTCACTGCTGTTTACACAACAGCTGTTCACTTATATAATACCCTGAGAGGCGGGGGCCCAATGGCTAGGCGAGGGGGCGGACACAGCAGTTAGAAGCTGAGGCGGCAACGGGCAGCGGTGAATTCGGCCCTGTCGGTTCTGCGTGATGGAGGCTCCGGCCGCTCGCACCGAGATGCTGGAGTTAGCAAATGAGGCTTTCCGGGCGATGAACTACGAGCTAGCGGCCGATATCTACGAGTGCCAGTTGCGGGAGCTGTGCCCCGAGCGCCCCCTCTACCTGAGAAAGGCCGACGCTCTGGCCCGTTGCGGCCGCTTCACTGAGGCCTTCGAGGCCTATCAGAAGGCCGCGGATCTGGATCGGCTCCGGCCCGAGAACCTGCTGAACCTGTTGGACTGCATCGCCGCCAACATCCGGAGCAAAGAGGCGCTGCCGAGGCCGCAGGCTCCCTGTCAGCTCCGGGCCGGGACACCAGCTGACGGCCCCGGAGACCGGGACGAGGACGGGGAGGAGGCGCCCTCGGACCCGCTGAGCTGCCGAGTCTGTCTGGCGCTACTCTTCGAGCCCGTCTCGCTGCCGTGCGGACACACTTTCTGCCGGAGATGCGTAGAGAAGGAGACGGTGACCGAGTGCAAACTCTGCCAACGCCCTGCGGCTGGAGGCACTTCATCACCGGGCTCCTCCGATCCAAATTTCAGGCTCAACGTGGTTCTGTGCAACTTGTTGGAGAAGTGGTTCCCGTCCGAGTGTCGCATCCAGCGGCTGCAGCTGGAGGCGGCCCGGCTGGCCAGGAGCGGGGATTACTCGGCCGCTCTGCGGCTGTGTGACCAGGCTCTGTCTCTGGGTAAGAGTGGGAGAGACCCGGGGAGGGAAGGTTTACTCTGGCTGGCATTTCTCTGAGACCAGATTAATGACGCAAAGCTTTTGTGGGGTTGCTTCAGATTTGAAGGAATAAGTCAATTAAAACCCGAGTGACCTACTTCTGGTTTCATTTACGTAACTTGTTGGGCTGAAATAGCAACAATAAAAACAACTTGTATTTTATATAGTGCATGCACGCCCCAAAAGGCTTCAGAGCAACGTTATAAAGCAAACATTGACACCCACATAAGGATCTAGTAGTGCAGATGGCCAAAAATTTGGTCAGGATTCTAAGAACATCTTGAGAAAAGACGGGTGGAGTGATTCAGGGAGGGAATTTCAGAGCTTGGAGCCTTGGCAGCTGAAGGTACAGGAATCAATGGTGAAGTGACTAAAATCGAGAATGCTCAAAGCCAGGATTAGGTGAGCACAGGTGCAATAGCGATATGAAGAAAAACCTTTTTTATGCAGTGAGTGGTTAAGATATGGAATGCACTGCCTCAAAATGTGGTGGAGGCAGATTCAATTGAGACTTTCTGAAGAGAAAAAATTGAAGGGCAACAGGGAAAAGGCAGAGAAATGGAACTAGGTGAGTTCTTGTAGAGACTGTACAGACACAACAGGTTGAATGGCTGCCTTCTGTTCTGTAATCATTCTCCAATTCTCCCCATCAACTCTGTTCAGACCCCTCATGATTTTGAACACCTCTGTTAAATCTCTTAATTGCTTCTGCAAGGAAAACGGCTCCAGCTTCTCCAGCCTATCCATGTAACTGAAATTTATTTATAAATATATGAACTGAAAATGAAATAAATAACTTTTTTTGTAATGAAACACTTACGTCGCTGAACTTTTGCACTAATAATAGTAACTGGGTTTTAAGCATCTTGACATGCACCTCCTTCAGTGAGATCTGAAGATGAGCCTGCTAAACCCAAGCAGTTAATCTACATAGAAAGATAATTTTGTAGTGAACACTATTTAGCTTGTGCTCCATGTTTAAAAAAAATTAATATTTTTAGTTAACTCAAAGATTAGTTTTAAGTTAATGCATTCTTGAATTTGAGAATGTTTGCTGTTTTTGACGGTGTCACAACCAGTTAGGAAGTTTTAAAAAAAAAAAATAGGCACATTATGACATCGTTGGTTAGAGAAAGATTTGTTGTCTTCCAAAATTAATTGATATATCATGATTTGAAAACCAACCATGGTGAATTTTATTTTCTTGCAAAAGTATCAGATATGTGTGCATTTAATGACAATATTTTGCTTTGGTTTTGTAAGCGGTGCAAGTATAGATTAATCTGTTATTGTCTGATGAAACAATGATTAAATCAGAAACAATGCTTCTGTTACAAAACATAATTAGTGAGATGTTTGAACAATATTAAAGGAACCAGAAGTAGGTCATTGAGCCACTTGAGCCTAGTGTGCCATTCAGTTAGATCATGCAATCAAAATTAGAGCACATGAGATTGGGGGTAATATACTGACACAAATTGAGAATTGGTTAGCGGACAGAAAACAGAGTAGGAATAAATGGGTATTCTCAGGTTGGCAGGCTGTGACTAGTGGGGTACCGCAAGGGATGGTGCTTGGGGCCCCAGCTATTCGCAATCTATATCAATGATTTGGACGTGGGGACCAAGTGTAATATTTCCAAGTTTGCTGATGACACAAAACTGGTGGGAATGTGAGGAGGATGCGAAGAGGCTTCAAGGGGATTTAGACAGGCTAAGTGAGTGGGCAAGAACATGCCAGATGAAATGTAATGTAGAAAAATGTGAAGTGATCCATTTTGGTAGAAAAAGCAAAAAGGCAGAGTATTTCTTAACTGGTGAGAGATTGGGAAGTGTTGATGTCCAAAGGGACCTGGGTGTCCTTGTTCATAAGTCACTGAAAGCGAACATGCAGGTGCAGCAAGCAATTGAGAAGGCAAATGGTATGTTGGCCTTTATTGCAAGAGGATTTGAGTACAGGAGTAAAGAAGTCTTGCTGCAATTGTATAGAGTTTAGAAGAATGAGAGGTAATCTCACTGAAGCAAAATAATTCTTAGAGGGCTCGACAGGGTAGATGCAGGAAGGATGTTTTCCCCCGACTGGGAGGGTCTAGAACCAGGGGCACAGTCTCAGAATAAGAGGTAGGCCATTTAGGACTGAGATGAGGAGGAATTCCTTCATTCAGGGTGGTAAATCTGTGGAAATCTTTCCCGCAGAGAGCTGTGGAGACTCAGTCATTGAGGATATTCAAGACCAAGATCGATAGATTTTTAGATATTTAGATATCAAGGGATATGGGGATAATGCGGGAAAATGGCGTCGAGGTAGAAGATCAGCCATGATCTAGTTGAATGGCGGAGCAGGCCCGAGGGGCCAAATGGCCTACTCCTGCTCCTATTTTACTATGCTGATATGTATCTTAACTCCATTTGCCTGCCTTGGTTCCATAACCTGTGAATAACAAAAATCTATCAATTTCAGCTTTGAAATTTTCAATTTACCTGGCCTGAGCAGCTTTTTTGGGGCCAGAAATTTCTCTCTTCATCCACTGTTTCTCTTGGATCCAAGTTGGATGTCCTCCACTTGGCCACATTAAGCTCCATATATGACAGTTTTGCTACTCACCTAATCTATTAATGTCCCTTTGAAACTTTGTCCTTTAACCTACGCTATTTACTTTGCTACCTAACGTAGAGTTGTCAGCAAACTTAGACATATGGATCCTTAGTCCTTCATTCAAGGAATATTAAAAACTGTGGCCCCATTACAGGTTGTGGTGGTGGTGTGGTGGTGGTGGGGGGGGGGGGGGGGGAAGGAGAGAGGGCAGTCATGTTTTGCCAATTTGCATACATACCCATTATACCTCCTGACTCCTATCTCCCAAACAGTTACCTGACCAAGCCAATAGGTTGCCATCAATTTCATGCATACTCATTTTTATTAAGTCTCTTGTGGAACCGTGTTGAATGTTTTCTGGAAGTCCGTGTAAGTAACATCTTAGACAATCCCTGATCTGCTATTTTAATGATATGACTTGTGCTATGTATTATAAAATGTGTACACTTATCCTGGAATTTTTTAAATAGAATTTAAAATGCAGGATCAAGGGTAGTGATTTTTCATGTGCCTAGCTTCAGTGGGAATGGGAATTCGTCAATGCAGGTTTTTTAAATGTCGATTATTTTAGCTAGAGTAGGAATTTCTCTTAGTGTTAACCCATGCTAGATTTGATTTGCAAGTGCCATATGCTGTAGTAAAAATTGATCCCTTCCACAGCACTGGTGATCCCTCATTTTGCAAATTTTTAGATGGCTTTTAATGTAGTACTTTTTGATCTTTTCTGTGTGTGAATAAAGAACACTCCCAAGAATGCCGTGTGCTTACTTGTGGAAGTTTTGCTTTTTGGCACATAGGAAAAGAAATAACGTGTTAAGTCATTGAATAAAAAGAACGCAGAATTTTCAGTTGTATGTTCAGTTGCAGAGCTAAAAATCTGGACTTCACTAGGACTGGAGGGGGATAGGCTGTGAAGGGAAATGTTTTAGTAAAATTAAAGCAGTTGTTGCTGATAAGTTGCCAAAATTTAACAAGCCTAAATATTTTGGTAAATTGTATATACCGAATAGAAGCTGCATAATGATCAGTGGAGCTAAGATTATTTCATAAGGAAGTGAAGGATTGAGTGAGTTTTGAAAAGTGAACTAATGAGCAAAGCTGTCTTCCACAGGCTTTGGGGAGGGTGGGGGGAGGGACATGATTAAGTTTAGAAGTTTTAACTCAACAAGTGAATACCGTCAACCCTGTTCTGCTAGAATGCTTGGTAGACATGAAAATTAGTCATTAAGTGGGAGTTTTGATGAATATGTTTCGCTTTATAGTTGCCATTACAAGTTCTCAGACATAAAACTGTTCAGCCCTAAATTTCCCACACAAATGAGACTTCTACAAGTAAGTCAAAAACTTGAGTATTGCTGAAAATAGAGACATGTTGTCGAAGCTTTTCGTGTTGCATTCATCAGGACAATTCGCAAGAATACTAGTGTAAGGAAAAACAGCAATTTTATACTGAGAAGAGTGTGCTGATTGGTTGGCAAGTGAACTTTGGTAGAGGCGTTGCCATGGAGAATGCACCAGTTTATGGTGACTGGCAGTTAACTGCCAAGCTTTGTTTGAAATTTAAACCAGGCAGTTTGACTCTGGTCAAGGCATTGCCCTGAGGAATGAACCAGAGAATGGCTGTCACTTATTTTGTTTAGCTGAAACAAGCGCAATGTTTGTACATGTTCTTTCTGTCTGCAAAGAACAGGGCGCTGTGTATTAATATATGTAGCTTCCAGTACACACACATGCACCACACTGCTTACCCGACTGACAATCTTCAATTGGTTGTCAGCATAATTCTTAGCACACTGTGGATTATTTAGCAAATGTTGTCCAATCGCAGAATCACATTTAATGTTGGACACTGTGTTTGTTTTGAGTTTTGCAAGTACGGGCTGCTTGGGTACAGCCTCTACCTTGCCTTTTGCAAACAGCAGAAGGGACATGTTGTTTGATACGATCCGCCAGTCTTTGGGACTGGCATTGAAATTCCTATATCACATTACTCATTTGTGTGACAGGCAGGACATCTTTTTGGCTTGACAGCAGCATCCTGTTAGTGGCGAACACCACACATGTTGCTACTGCATATTAGCTGCGTGAAGTAGCTAACTTCACCTGTTGCTCAAATTTTTGGGATACATTATCCTTCCAGGGTAATTTGAGGTAGACTGAGCACTTTTTGGGGCCAGAAATGGCTACCCTGATCAGATCATTTCTCTCTGTGTATGTCATGCAAACCTATGAACGGGCCTAAAGCTGTCATTTTCAATGCCAGTGTGATGCTAGGTGTATAGGCCTTGCGTCCCAAAGACTAGTGGATTGTATCAAACAACATGTCCCTCCGCTGTTTGCAACGGGCAAGGTACAGGCTGTACCCAACCAGCCCATGCTTGCAAAGTTCAAAGCACAGTGTTGAACATTAAATGTGATTTCACGATTGGATAACATTTGCTAAATAATTCTCAGCATGCTAAGAATTACGCTGACAACCAATTTAAGATTGTCAGTCGGGCTCACAGTATGGCGCATTTGTACGTACTGGAAGCTACATATATTAAAACACAGGGCCCTGTTCTTTGCAGACAGAAAGAAAGTACAAACATGGTGCTTGTTTCAGCTATACAGAATTAAGTGACAGCCATTCTTTGGTCAAGCATTGGTTTATCCCTCAGGGCAATCAGTCAACTTGCCTGGTTTAAATGTCAACAAAACCTGGCAGTTAACTGTCAGTCAGCGTAAACTGGTACATTCTCCATGGCAATGCCTCTACCGATCAAAGTTCACTTGCCAACCAATCAGCACTTTTTTCATACAGTATAAAGTTGTTTTCCCTTACATTCGTATTCTTGCGGATTGTCCTGATGAGCGCAAGATGAAAAGCTTTGAGAACATGTCTCTATTTTTAGCAATACTCAAGTTCTGTACTGCCAAATGATTATATGTCAAAAACAGTTGAGTTGAATGATTAAAACGCCATTGAACCAAATGGCAAACCTTGTCTGTCTAACCTCACTTGTAAGGTGTTTGGTTTATTATGTCCACATGAGCAGACTGATGCAGTTCTTGTTTAACATCTGTCAAAAGATAGCACCACCTACAGTGCAGCACTCACTCAGTATTCCACTGAACTGCCAGCCTTGATTGTGTGTCCAGGTCTCTTGACCTGAGGTTGAACCTCCCACCTTCTGACTGAGCCAAGGCTGTTATTGCTGGCAGAAGAGAGGATTTTGCAAGTGACTACATCATTGTTTTTATTTTTAGGCTTCAGAGTGGTTAGCCCTAAATGATTGGCTATGATAAAGGTACAGTTACTTGGATAATAGCATGACTGAAATCAGTGACCCATCACTGCAAAAACTGAAACCTGTACATGCATATTAATCGCCTATTGGCGAGCTATCTGGGCTGACAAAGGTTCATTTGGATGAATAGGCCTATCATTGAATTTTTTTAAGAAAATAAAAAAAAAATGCTTTTATGTTACACTAGTATGATGCAGAGGCTGCTGTTTCCCAATGTGCAGGCCTTGCTTGTTGGCAAGCCAGAATAGCCTTGCTGGATTTGCTATGGCTGACTGCCAGAAGACCTTTAATTTGAGGTAAAAACGTGCCTTCCTTGTGATCAATCTTGAAGAATTTGGCATCTGGACAGGTACTTGAACGAGCAAGGCATAGAAGGATATGGAATTAATGCAGGCAGGTGGGATTCGTATAGATGGGCATTATGGTGGGCATGGACACAGTGGGCCGAAGGGCCTGTTTCTATGCTGTACGACTCTATGACTGTCTGACTTACAAGTTGGGAACGGGTAACTATTCCTCTTAGCACAATAATAGTCAAACAGGATTTGGTGACTTGAATGTCCTGGAGGGGGATTTGTCTTCCATTCAATTCTTAGGGGCTTGGTAATCTAATACCTAATGTAAAAAAAAATCCCCAAGGTAGTATCCTAACAAGTCTGTTTTGTACCCTCTCTAAGCCTCCTTATCATTCCTGCATTGTGTGATGCCCAGTACTTCACATACCTTTGCTTTTATATTCTATACTGTTGGTGATTAAACCTAAAATTATATTTGCATTTTTATGGCATTATTAACTTGATATGCTGCTTTTAATGGACCTGTGAACCTGGCTCCTGAGTCTCTCTATCCTACAATATTGAACTTCTTTCCATTTTAAGTATAAATACTGTTGTTGCAGGATCCCGCATATGCTGATGTTGCGTTCCAGCTGCTACTTTTTAGCCCACTACCCAGCTTCTCAGTGTTGCTTTGAGACTTCCTTTTATCTTCTAAATAATGGATTATACTTGTATGTAATCAAAATACTGCAGATGCTGGACATCTGAAATAAAAACAGAAAATGCTGGAAATACTCAAGTCAGGCAGGTTGATGACCTTTTGTCAGAACTGGAAAATTGGTTGGGGTTGGTAAAATATGATCATGTACATATTTTGAAAGTATCTTGGTAGAAAGTAAGTTTGATGTCAATGTTTTCTTAGTTTTAACACTGCAAAAAAATCCCAGAGATTAATTGAATTTAGATCGAGGCAAAATCTTTGGCACAGAATGCAGATCACTAAGCAACAATTAAATATCCAATCTGTGACCCAAAGATGCCATGTTCTCCCAATTCCAGGCAACATGGCCCTTGAAACCAAGACAACTCATTCCTATCTAGGTTTATTATTCATTAGTTTGTGCTGTTTGATTTTAATCAGCCTGGAACTTGACACTGTTGTCTTAATGATGGATAAATGCTTTGGTAACAGAGCCAATATTAATGTCCGCAACTTGAGAAGTAGAATCATAAGAATGGTTACAGCACATTAATGTTGCTAATTAATACATATTGATGAGAACACTGATTTAAACTTTGTGCCAACTCTGAAGCTCCATGATATGAACCTAATGTAGTCCATGATAAAGATTTAGGCATCTGTGCCCTCAAACTCGAGGATCATCCTAGAATACAAAGATAACCCCTTATTTCCACTTCCAACTGACTCCTTAAACCTCCCTTCTCTGCTCTTTCTACCCTTGCCCACCATCCCATGCATGCGAACCTACATTGTCACCTGGTCCACCAATGTTCATCTCGTGTTCAAATCTGCCACGACTTGTCTATCCCTAGCTGTTCTGATGAAAGGTCACAGACCTGAAATGTTAATTCTGCTTCTCTCCACAGATGCCTGACCTGCTGAGTTTTTCCAGCACTTGGTTTTTCTTGTTTTTCCAACCCTGGCCTCTTATGCATCCCCCATTCATTTTGCCACACTGTTCGTGCCATGCTTCTGCCATCTAGGCCTCAAGCTCTGGAATTGCCTCCTTTAAAACTTATTTCTTAGACCAAGCTTTTGGTCACCCTCCTAATACCTTTTGGGTTGGTAGCAATTTTTGTCTGTTCACACTCTTGTGAAGCACATTGGGATGTTTTCTTGTATTAAATGAGCTCTATTAATGTGAATTGCTGTTGCAAAACATTGACCTCTGAGTACAAAAACTGCTGGAAAAACTCAGCAGGTCTGTCAGCATTTGTGGAGGAAGAGTAAACATTTCAGATGGTTACCTTAGACCTGAAACATTGACTGTTTCTCTCTCCACAGATGCTGCAGACCTATTTCATTGCCTTAATTATCTTGTATACTCCTCAAGGCTGCTTTCCAGGCTGAAAAGTCCAAATACTCCATTGTTGCCTCATAAACAGCCTTTAATATCAGTGTTAGTATTGTTGTGCATTATATTGAAGTTACACCATGATGCCCATGGAGTGATGGTTATGCCAGTGATCATCTCTAAACGGAGCTCTAATTTTGGCTTTAGGCGCTGGAAGAGCTGCTCTGTGTAGGCTATTGACTTTCCTACAGGAAGGAAGTTTTAAGGGTAATTAAAAATGGAGTGACTTTTGTCACTAAATGCATCCAATTAAAAATCAGACCAATGTTGCACATTCCTTGCTCTTTTACTGTTTTCTGTCTGCTAATTTGGCAACATAAGTTTCATAATGGGGCTTTTTATAGCATATAAATATTAAGTAAAAGGTGCTTTCCTGCAGATCATGTATTTTTATGAATTTTTCAGTCCCACTACTCTGCAGGTCATAGCATATTAGTAAAGTTTCCCACCCACTGGAAAATAGCCAAATTAAACACTCTATTTGTCCCCCAGAATAAAGCACACCAAACCAGGTTTCTTTAAACAACTGCAAAATTTAACTATTTATTAATAAACTAAGTTTTAAACAATAATGAGAACTCTTTGTGAAAGGATTCTTTTCAAACTCCTAACCCTCAAGCGCGCACACGCATACATTCAGAAAAAAAAGTTAACCGGTTTTAAAATGTTTTTGATTACAACTGTTTCTTAAGAATAATATAATTAGGTTGTCACGTTCTGGTAGGATATTTCTGGGTCAGTGAGGCGTCCCAGAGCCGAATAGTTGGATGCCACTTGTCTCTCCAGGCCAAGTTGATGAGCAGTCTGTGATGGGTAGGCTTCAAGGCACTTCGTTAGCAGCAGGTGTCACACAGATCTTTCAGCAAAGGGTGTAGCAACAGGTCTACTTGGGTTTTTAAATAGCAGTCTAGCAATAGAGGCTTTCTTGAGCTTTCAGGATCTCCCAAAACATGAGGCAACAGGAACCACTCCTGAGGCAGAGATTTTTCAGACACTGGAGACAATAGGAATCTACTACCTTTTAAAATGCAGGGGCTTCCTGTCAGCAAAAGAGCCTTTCTCCACAGAGAGCAGCAACTGCCTTCCTCGGTCTTTTTCTCTCTCCAGGCAGACCATAGCCACCACCTCAAATGTAGAATTTCTCTTTACAAGGGAGGGAAACCTTTTTCAGGGAGAGGATTTTTTCCTGTGGTCTACAAAAACACAGGTCCCAGCCAGTTTTTTTTTCCTGACTCCTGCCTGACCAGCACTGGTCTTCACTGCAAAAAAAAAAAGAAACTGAAACTCTAACAATCAAGTCATATGACCTGTCATTTCCCTTGCTTTTGTTTGGAACCGGTGTCTTGCAGTCTGACCCACTCAGTTCAAACACAAGTTTCAGCATTCAATATTCACGGAAAATCCTTTTTCTCAGTTTTTTTAAAAAAACACAGAATTTTCAGCTTTCAAATAAAAAAAAAATTCTTGTGACAATGTTTAAAGTTTTTTTTTAAAGTTTGTCTTACGAATGTAGTTCACAACTGCAGACCAGTTTGAGAGTATCCAATGCTAGTAATGAACATGGTGCAGTTAATCCTGATTAAACACACAAGCAGCTTTCCAGGAAATGTGCTTGGTTCACTATTTGTTAACTGGATGATAACCAATTTGCAAGTATTTGTGCAACAGCCCATTTTAAACACAAATTTATAAAGAGCTGACAAACATTTTACACAAGCAGCTAAATGTTGTATTTAGGTGCTCAAATTGGTAAAATTCAGTTGTCTTAAGCTAGGTGTTCTATACTTTAAAAATGCATGGTTATGAGGCTGTGCATTAAAATCCTGTGCTTGAAATTTGAGCATTTTAACTGAAGTTGCTATGCTATATTTTTGTAACTTTAAATAACATGATTTTCTGTTTCTTGGCAATCTATATAGATAATTTTACTTTATTGAATTTAAATCTCTATGCAGTTTTTAATCCTATGACTGCCAGCTCTTACTACTTGGGATCACAGGCTACAGTGCCTTCTCCCCAGCAGGCAGTTCTGCTTAATATTTCTTTTCACAAAAATTCCCACCTCAAGTTGTTGTTAAATTACCAGATATGTTCATATAATTTTTTTTTGTTCTAAGCATTTTCTTACCATTTATTTGGGGGGAAGGAGTGGGATGTTGGGGTGGAGAGAAGTTGGTTTTTAGAATTGTTTTCTGTGATTAATCACAAACTGAATTCTAGTAGTATAAGAATCTGGTAGCTTGGACTACCCTGACTGGAAGAGGATGCGCAGTTGCCTGTTGCCTGCGTTCAAAATGGACTCTATGTGGCTGTGTTTAATAGGTAATTTTCCTCAAAAATAACTAATTGCCCTTGGTGGAAAAGGTGGAGCTTTCGTAGTTTGTTTCAAAACTGATGGTTGGACATGCGATAGACTGCATTAATACTAAGGAATGCAAAAGCAGAGCATTTTGAATATACGGGAAATGTGTTACCAGCTATAAGATGTGCAAGTCAAATTCTTAAATTCTACTGAAAAAGATGATATAGTCAACCATATTTAACTTTGATATTAAAATGTTTTACTTGAACTTTATCAATATATTTCCTCAGTACCCCATGACTACTTGATGCGGTGTTACCGTGCAGAGCTAAATGTAACTATAGGAAAATACGAGGAAGCACTATGTGATGGAGGTGTAGCATGTACACTTAAACCACTAAAGACAAAGGTAACGCATTGCATCATGGAATTTTTTTTGGGGTCTGGCTTAAAAATTCATGTATTTTTAAATGGCACAATTGGCCCTGCTCGCACCAGGATTGTTCGGTTATATTTGTACCTGTTTTCCTGATAGGGGCATTTTTGGAAAGCTCAAGCTCTTGTTAAAATGGGTAGAACGGAAGAAGCTTTAAAGGAGTATTTGTACTGCATTGCTTTGAGACCAGACTGGAATTCCGTAAAATTAGAAGCACAAAAGGTAATTTATGTTAGTTCCTTTATTCTCCAGACCATTGAGTTGTTCGACCAAATATGTTCCCAGTTGGGCATAGGTGTGCCAACTTATACCTTTTCTATTCACTGGTCAGTTAGTGTAAGACGCACATCACAACAAGAATAGCGTGACACTAAAAGTGACTTAACTGTTTCACTTGGTGAGGAAATAAGTGTTGCTGTATCGTCCCTCGAATTGCTAACTTCCCTTGTATGTCGAGTGGGCCAGTGTGATTGGTAGCCCAAAGGATTTCAAAACTTTCTGCTTTTTTTATTGTGCATCTTTGTTGGATGATCTAATAAGATATTCATGACTTTCATTTCTATTATAGATCTTGTGTGATATGTTTTCACCTGTCTTGGAGAATATGCAGGACACTCTACCAACCAACATGCGATCGCAATCATCTTGCATAAGACCTAAGCCTGCTTTTCTCAGCACTTTTAGTTCTGCATCAGTTGCCAGAGACAGTATAGATGCTGGACCTTCTGAGGTATATGTTCTAACTTTTAGAAGTGTCTACAAACATAAATATAGTGTAGTGCAAACAGGAAACTGATTACGTTTGGACTAAACAAATAGCACTTTATGTTCTACTTTCTTCGTTAATTCTGAGAAACTTAATTACAGAAATTAAGTTCTATGTTATCAGTTTTGCTCTGGACCAAATCCAAGGTTCAGATTAGGTGGGTTGAATCTAATTTGTTTCACTGGAAAATTTAAAATGGGAAACTGTAATAATAAGTGTTAGGTAATATAAAGTGGAAGCATTGTGCTTCAGCAAGTGTTGGCCCAAATAGTACATGTGGTATGCTGTATACATAGCTAGCTGATAAAAATAAACTTGAGTCTGACTTCTGTGGATGCTTGTAGATTTTGAGTGGAGATGAAACTCTGATTTAATCTGCAGTAAATCTT